>NC_135232.1:319710731-320013761 GCF_051348905.1 Ranitomeya variabilis | reverse complement strand
TGTGGCTCCTCCTCCTCCGCTTCAGAGCTACTGCCAGCGGCACCCTGTTCCCCCAATGGCTGCCAATCGGGGTCAAACTCTGGGTCATCTATCACCTCCTCTTCTATGTCCTGTGCTCCTTCCTCTGTGTCACCGTGTAAGCCGGTGCTATAGCGTTTGGGACGGGGCACCATAGTCTCATCAGGGTCAGATTCTGGCTCAGTACACTGTGAGGGCAATGTTGTGATCTGAGTCAATGGAACAGCATAATAATCTAGCTGTGGCTGTGCATCTGTGCACTCCATGTCCGATTCATCTTGCAATGGGCATGGCCTGTTAACAATTTCCCTTTCTAACCCAGGCATGGTATGTGTAAAGAGATCCATGGAGTAACCTGTTGTGTCGCCTGACGCATCCTTCACTGTTGTTCTGGGTGAAGGACACAAGGAAGCGACTTGTTCCTGACCAGGAGCATCCACTGATGACGCGCTGCTTTTAAATTTTGCACTTTCCGAAGAGGAGGCTAAAGAGCTAGAGGCAGAGTCAGCAAGGAAAGTCAAAACTTTTTCCTGCTGCTCCGGCTTTAAAAGCGGTTTTCCTACTCCCAGAAAAGGGAGCGTTCGAGGCCTTGTGTAGCCAGACGATGACGCTGGCTCAACAACTCGAGACTTAGGTGCTTTTTTGCTTTTCCCACGACCACCTGATGCTCCACCACCACTACCATCATTACCAGCTGGCAATGACCGCCCACGGTCATGACCTCTTCCACCAGACTTCCTCATTCTTGGAAAAATACAACCAAACTAACAACTGTTATATGGTACTGTAAAACCAGGTAGAAGGTGTACGTAAACTTGTTGTGAATTTAAATCTCCCTTTATAGGTGTGGGAGACTGCTGGGAAAATCAGGCCCACTGTATTACACTACACAGTTTCAGTGTCAGAAAGTGGCTGACAGATATGCCACAAACAGGACTGACGCAGATGCCCTTAGTGGCAATAGAAATTTCCCTTTATAGGTGTGGGAGACTGCTGGGAAAATCAATCCCACTGTATTACACTACACATTTTCAGTGTCAGAAGGTGGCTGACAGATATGTCACAAACAGGACTGACGCAGATGCCCTTAGTGGCAATAGAAATTTCCCTTTATAGGTGTGGGAGACTGCTGGGAAAATCAGGCCCACTGTATTACACTACACAGTTTCAGTGTCAGAAAGTGGCTGACAGATATGCCACAAACAGGACTGACGCAGATGCCCTTAGTGGCAATAGAAATTTCCCTTTATAGGTGTGGGAGACTGCTGGGAAAATCAGGCCCACTGTATTACACTACACAGTTTCAGTGTGTCAGAAAGTGGCTGACAGATATGCCACAAATAGGACTGACGCAGATGCCCTTAGTGGCAATAGAAATTTCCCTTTATAGGTGTGGGAGACTGCTGGGAAAATCAGGCCCACTGTATTACACTACACAATTTCAGTGTCAGAAATTGGCTAGCAGATATATAAAAAAAGGGACTCTGCTACAATAACAATCTCCCTATAATGATCCCAGGACAAGTATGGCAGCCAGCAGTAAAAAGGACTGCTGCACACAAAAGTGTGGACAAACAAAGAAACAAGAGAACTGTGCAGAAAGAAGCAAAGGGATTTTTGCTTTGAAAAAAAGCAGTTGGTTTGCACAGCGGCATACAAACAGCAATGCAGCTATCAGGGAGCCTTATAAGCTACAGAGCTGATGCACAGAAATCTGGCCTCCACTGTCCCTGCAAAGAAAAGGTGGTGTTGGATCGCTACAGCACAAGCGGTTTGGGGGTTAATCTTTCCTACCTAACTATATCCCTTCTTCGGATGAAGCTGCAGCAACCTCTTCCTATGCTAAGATCGGCAGAAGTAAGATGGTGGTCAGCGTGCACGCCCCTTTATAGCCCCTGTGATGCCGCTGAAAGCAAGCCAATCACTGTAATGCCCTTCTCTAAGATGGTGGAGACCGAGACCTATGTCATCATGCTGCCCACACTCTGCATCCACCTTCATTGGCTGAGAAATGGCGCTGAACGAGTCATATGAAACGCGACTTTGGTGCAAAGATCGCTGACCGCATGGCCGATCCCACACTGGGATCGGCTCGGGTTTCACGAAACCCGACTTTGCCGAAAGTCGGCGATTTATGAAATTGACCGATCCGTTTCGCTCAACCCTAATCAGCAGCACTGTGCAGCACCTGTCGCATATAAAAACTTTTATATAGTGAAAATTACATTTTATAGAGGTTCAAAGTGGTTGAATACAGTCTTAAGGAGACTTTAGAGTGTTATACACATATTTTCAGGGCAACTGGAGTATCTGCAATTTACTGCAAATTTATTCACCATCAATTTAATTTTGGGGGAAAAAATCATTGAACCTGGAGAATGCAATTTTCAAAAGATTCAATCATCTCTAGTTCAATTAATTCCAGTTGTTTTAAACCAAAATATCACCTTACAAGTAAGGTACTCATCTATCTACCTATCTATCTATCGATCGATCTATCTATCTATCTATCTATCTATCTATCTATCTATCTATCTATCTATCTTTTTTAGAATCAAAACTTTTCTATACTATACAAAGCACATTCACATCTGCACCAGAAATGCATCAAATAAGGGG
The DNA here is from genome assembly GCF_051348905.1 of Ranitomeya variabilis. Taxonomy (NCBI): domain Eukaryota; kingdom Metazoa; phylum Chordata; class Amphibia; order Anura; family Dendrobatidae; genus Ranitomeya; species Ranitomeya variabilis. The sequence continues at coordinate 320,011,124 of NC_135232.1, read as the reverse complement.
GCGAAGATTGTTTTTGAGTAGTTTGGTGTGGACCCTGCAGAAAACAACAACAACACAGTATTTCTGCAATGTGTAAACATGGCCTACAGACACAAAAAAGCCAGATAAAGCTACATAAAGATGAGAAAGTTTTGGCGGCTATGACTGTGATTGAAGGAACAAAAAAATAAATCCACAGGTCCCAACTAAAGATGAGCAAGACGCACAGATGACTTTGTACCTGCCCTGGCTAATTAAAAGGCACGCCAGGAATGCTGGAAGGTTAAAGATTTGTGGCCTCCGATCCAGCTGCCAGGTAGCACTGACCTGGATGCTGGACCAGAGTTCCCTGGATACACCGGACAGTGCCAGATTTGGGTCTACGCCATGCAGTCTCAGGCATCTGCTGAATGTCCTTCACTGCCACTGCTTATTTCACATCTACTCCTGCAAGGGGAGAAAGAAATGGTAAATGGGCATAGATTGGGATGTGGCCAGGGGAGTGCCCAAAATTTGCTGCGGGGAGCGACACTTGATTTGTCTCTCTTTCTGTTCTTCAAAAGTTGGGAGGAATACATAAGATAGAACACCAGAGAGCCAGGGTCCCACAGTAGCCAATGTGTCTTTGCATGGAAAGTTATATCATAGAGTGGCTTAGTGCTAACATGCAGAAGGTGAACGAGAGGCAAAAGAGACAGACTCACCTACAGTTGTGTGTTGTCAATACAACTTCCTACACCCAACATAGTATACTGACTTCAAGCTTACATAGATGCCAATCACATGTCTTTACAGGTCATGTGCACTGCTCAGACCATGTGATCAATAAATGTTATAGTGCAGAGTAAAATTGGTGCATAACCATGTTAACAAAGTAATGAATAAATAAGCAAATGCTCCAAAAGATAAGATGGAAGTACAGAGAAACAAACCAGTGATAGAGTGCAGAGATGTCTGCTTACTAGAGCTGGTAATTAATTGGCAACTAAACTGCAAGGAGGACTTAGGGTACCGTCTCACAGTGGCACTTTTGTCGCTACGACGGCACGATCCGTGACGTTCCAGCGATATCCATATGATATCGCTGTGTCTGACACGCAGCAGCGATCAGGGACCCCGCTGATAATCGTACGTCGTAGCAGATCATTTGGAACTTTATTTCGTCGCTGGATCTCCCGCTGTCATTGCTGGATCGGTGTGTGTGACACCGATCCAGCGATGCGTTCGCTTGTAACCAGGGTAAACATCGGGTTACTAAGCGCAGGGTCGCGCTTAGTAACCCGATGTTTACCCTGGTTACCATCGTAAATGTAAAAAGAAACAAACAGTACATACTCACATTCCGGTGTCCGTCAGGTCCCTCGCCGTCCGCTTCCCGCACTGACTGACTGCCGACCGTAAAGTAAAAGCAGAGCACAGCGGTGACGTCGCGGCTTTTGATTGGTCGCGTGCCGCTCATGTGACCGCTCACGCGACCAATCACAAGCCGTGAGCGATCAAAAAAATGTCACATGCCCTAAAATGTTACCAATAAAAACGTCAACTCGTCCCGCAAAAAACAAGACCTCACATGACAAAATATGGAAAAATTATAGCTCTCAAAATGTGGTAAAGCAAAAAATATTTTTTGCAATAAAAAGCGTCTTTCAGTGTGTGATGGCTGCCAATCATAAAAATCCGCTAAAAAACCCGCTATAAAAGTAAATCAAACCCCCCTTCATCACCCCCTTAGTTAGGGAAAAATTAAAAATGTTAAAAAATGGATTTATTTCCATTTTCCCATTAGGGTTAGGGCTAGGGTTAGGGTTAGGGCTAAGGTTAGGGTTAGGGCTAGGGTTAGGGTTAGGGTTAGGGTCAGGGCTAGGGTTAGGGCTAAGGTTAGGGCTAGGGTTAGGGCTAGGGTTAGAGTTAAGGCTAGGGTTAGGGCTAGGGTTAGGGTTAGGGTTGGGGCTGGGGTTAGAGTTGGGGCTAGAGTTAAGGCTACAGTAAGGGTTGGGGCTAAAGTTAGGGTTAGGGTTTGGATTACATTTAAGGTTGGGAATAGGGTTGGGATTAGGGTTAAAGGTGTGTCAGGGTTAGGGGTGTGGTTATGGTTACCATTGGTATTAGGGTTAGGGATGTGTTTGGATTAGGGTTTCAGTTACAATTGGGGGGTTTCCACTGTTTAGGCACATCAGGGGCTCTCCAAACGCAACATGGCATCCGATCTCAATTCCAGCCAATTCTGAGTTGAAAAAGTAAAACAGTGCTCCTTCCCTTCCGAGCTCTCCCGTGCGCCCAAAGAGGGGTTTACTCCAACATATGGGGTATCAGCTTACTCAGGACACATTGGAAAACAACTGTTGGGGTCCAATTTCTCCTGTTACCCTTGGGAAAATACAAAACTGGGGGCTAAAAAATAATTTTTGTGGAAAAAAAAGATTTTTTATTTTCACGGCTCTGCCTTATAAACTGTAGTGAAACACTTGGGGGTTCAAAGTTCTCACAACACATCTAGATAAGTTCCTTGGGGGGTCTAGTTTCCAATATGGGGTCACTTGTGGGGGGTTTCTACTGTTTAGGTACATTAGGGGCTCTGCAAACGCAATGTGACGCCTGCAGACCAATCCATCTAAGTCTGCATTCCAAATGACGCTCCTTCACTTCTGAGCTCTGCCATGCGCTCAAACAGTGGTTCCCCCACATATAGGGTATCAGCGTACTCAGGACAAATTGGACAACAACTTTTGGGGTCCAATTTCAACTGTTACCCTTGGGAAAATACAAAACTGGGGGCTAAAAAATAATGTTTGTGGAAAAAAAAATAATTTTTATTTTCACGGCTCTGCATTATAAACTATAGTGAAACACTTGGGGGTTCAAAGCTCTCACAACACATCTAGATGAGTTCCTTAGGGGTCTACTTTCCAAAATGGTGTCACTAGTGGGGGGTTTCAATGTTTAGGCACATCAGTGGCTTTCCAAACGCAACATGGCGTCCCATCTCAATTCCTGTCAATTTTGCATTGAAAAGTCAAACGGCGCTCCTTCCCTTCCAAGCTCTCCCATGCGCCCAAACAGTAGTTTACCCCCACATATGGGGTATCAGCGTACTCAGGACAAATTGTACAACAACTTTTGTGGTCCAATTTCTTCTCTTACCCCTGGGAAAATAAAAAATTGTGGGCAAAAATATCATTTTTGTTAAAAAATATGATTTTTTATTTTTACGGCTCTGCATTTTAAACTTCTGTGAATCACTTAATGGGTTAAAGTGCTCACCACACATCTAGATAAGTTCCTTAGGGTGTCTACTTTCCAAAATGGTGTCAATTGTGGGGGGTTTCAATGTTTAGGCACATCAGTGGCTCTCCAAACGCAACATGGCATCCCACCTCAATTCCTGACAATTTTGCATTAAAAAGTCAAACGGCGCTCCTTCCCTTCCAAGCTCTCCCATGCGCCCAAACAGTGGTTTACCCCCACATATGGGGTATTGGCGTACTCAAGATAAATTGTTCAACAACTTTTGGGGTCCATGTTCTCCTGTTACCCTTGGTAAAATAAATCAAATTGGAGCTGAAGTAAATTTTTTGTGAAAAAAAGTTAAATGTTCATTTTTATTTAAACATTACAAAAATTCCTGTGAAACACCTGAAGGGTTAATAAACTTCTTGAATGTGGTTTTGAGCACCTTGAGGGGTGCAGATTTTAGAATGGTGTCACACTTGGTTATTTTCTGTCATATACCCCTCAAAATGACTTTAAATGAGATCTGGTCCCTAAAAAAAAATGGTGTTGTAAAAATGAGAAATTGCTGGTCAACTTTTAACCCTTATAACTCCCTAACAAAAAAAAAATTTGGTTCCAAAATTGTGCTGATGTAAAGTAGACATGTGAGAAATGTTGCCTATTATGTATTTTGTGTGACATATCTCTGTGATTTAATTGCATAAAAATTCAAAGTTGGAAAATTGCAAAATTTTCAAACTTTTCGCCAAATTTCCGTTTTTTTCACAAATAAACGCAGGTAATATCAAAGAAATTTTACCACTATCATGAAGTACAATATGTCATGAGAAAACAATGTCAGAATCACAGGGATCCGTTGAGCTTTCCAGAGTTATAACCTCATAAAGGGACAGTGGTCAGAATTGTAAAAATTGGCCTGGTCATTAACGTGCAAACCACCCTTGGGGGTAAAGGGGTTAATATAGTGAAAGTTACACTTTAAAGCAAGCACAGCCTTGAAAATATCAAAGTGATTTTGCCTTAAAAACAAATGGAAAATCAATAGTGCCCAGTAAATAAAAGTGCACTGACCGATTTTTCATGTTTTCTTTTTAAAAATAACAAAAGGCCAAAAATTACCCCTCCTAATCATTTATGACTAGGCAGTCAATTCTGTGCAGAACACTGACTAATATACTTGCCACATGCAAACAAAGTAAATTGTGGCCTGCCTTTGGTATCAGTGGTGGAGCTTCTGCTGCTACTAGTGGCTTGCACACTGTTAGCCATGGTATATATATATTTTTTTGCATAGTAACTCGTTTAATGCCATTGCCAGTCAGTTTTCATACATTTTGTACAACGTGATTAGTATTTTGTGAGTTTTTTACCTCAGTATTTGGGTGAAAAATGCTGAAGTGGTGTCGTGTTTCTATTCTACTTTTCCCCTGATTGTTCCTCACCTGATATTGGCTTACAAATACTGATGTAGAATACTGACCAAATACTCAACGTATGAACATGTCGTCCGACAATCTTTTCAGCCCCAATTATTCAACCCTTTCTAAAAAGATGTAATAAGAAATGGTAGTTAGGTAGGTACATATGCAAAAAGCAACATCTGGCTGCAAGTATAGGTGTGGCATGCATGGTTGGCAAATTGGACTAGTAAAACAGGTGTGTATACAGATAATCAGTTAAGTGTCTACATTTTTACATTTTTTTTCTATTTTTTTCAACCTTTTTTACCAAAAATTATAAAACAAGAGATGTTAGGTAGGTATTCAACCAAAAAGCTAGGCCCTGCGACATGTTGATGTACAATGTAGGATCTTACTAGTAAAACAGATATGCAAAGAAAATAATTGCATTTATGACACAGATATTTTGTGAGGTAAACAGTGACATTTAAATGTCTGGATTTTGGAGACTTTTCATTTGTATTTTTTAAAAAAACATATAACCCTCTTCACAAAAAAAGATTGCCCAAGAAGTACAAAAGCTCAGTATAGCTGTTTGTGGCAAGCAAGCACCTTGTCTAACCTCGATTTTAAATTTTTTGGGGGGAGAAACTATTGTGCTGTTTTCCTTTTTAGTGCATTAATAATGAAGAAAATATGTGTAATTGCGATTGAAATAAAGCAATACAGATACAATTTACACCATATCGCTGATCAACTACACTGTTATTGCTGTTGGTATTACCCCTATCTTTCTTTACCCTTATAAATTGAATCCTTGTATGATTCGCAGTCTACTACTCTACTCTTCTTTACTTCTGCAGTTGTTCAAAATATTACTGTCTGGTGTATTTGTCAACTCTTTTAGGATTTTCTCTTCCGTTCTCTTCTGCTGCGTTATGAGCTCTGACATTCTCTAAATATCGAATTATCGCACTTAAATAGCTGCTGCATTCGCTGTTTACGATTTTAAACAGACTATGATAGTCCCTCTTGATTGACTGCCATAAGCCATGTGATGTAGTAGCCTCAGTGCATTTTGGGGAAGCCCACTCAGCCGCTGCTGAGGTCATGTCAGCCTTCCATGAAAGACGCATTCTTCTGCAATGTGTAAAAAAGCAGAACACATTTTTTGAATCATGAACTGTTCGTAAACCTCGGGACTTGCGAATATCATAAAATTCAAATCATATTCAATTTCCTTCTAATCTATTCAATCATCTGTAGTTGTATAGATATTCTAGAAATTCCCATGCATCTGATTTTTCTTCAAATGTTTTTTGAATGCCCCTTGAATTTCTTTGTTTCTCAAACTGTATATGATGGGGTTTAAGAGAGGTGTAAAGCTTGTGTAAAACAGAGACAGAAGCCATTCCTTATCTGCAAGAACTTTAGATTTGGGGCGGAAGTACATACAACTGCCACTTCCGTAAAACAGCAATACAACAATGAGATGGGATACACATGTTGACAAGCCCTTCATTCTCCCACATCCTTTTGGAATACTGAGAACTGAAAACAAAATTTGTATGTAAGATCCGAATATCATTAAGAAGCAGCCGTGCATTAGGATGCCCCCAACTACAAATACAGTAGCCTCATTAGTAAAAGTGTCAATACAAGAAATCTTTAACAAAGGTGGAATATCACAGAAGTAATGGTTGAGAACATTTGAACCACAAAAAGGCAATCTAAAAGTGTTAGCAGTATGAATTGTCCCAAAAATGACCCCAATTATACAAGTCCCAGCTACCATGCGGAGGCAAAAATCTCTACTCATAATGGCTGTATACCTCAATGGATTACATATAGCAACGTATCGATCATAAGCCATTGAAGCCAGTAGGGAAGACTCAGAGGCTGCTAAAGAGAGGAAGACATATAGTTGGACAATACATGCAGGTAGGGAAATGGCTGAATGTTCTAATAATAAATTAACAAGCAGCTGTGGCAGTGTTGTAGAGGTATAGCAGATGTCTAAAAATGCCAAATTTCGAAGAAGAAAGTACATTGGTGTCTGAAGAACTTGATCTATTATTGTGAGGACAATGATAAAAATATTACCGATTACTGTGACAAGGTATATAATCAGGAACAAAGCAAAGTACAAGCCCTTGAATTTCATGTCCGCAAAGGCGTGGAAGTAGAACGCTTTAATATCCGTTCCGTTGCTCATGATTGTTACTTTTGCAGCCATATAAATGATGTGTGTATAAGGCTTGCAGGAGCATGATGAGTCACAGTACTTGGAATGGACTTAATCAAAGTAACATTATTCTTGTTTGAGTTTAGGAATTCTTAATAAACCGTACTTCTAATCAAGAACCAGCATGTCAGACAATAAGACCAGCATCTGCCCTTATATATACTTAGCCGTGACAGTTCAATTCCCATTTCCATTCATTTGATCTCTAAAGAGATCATTTTCTCGAGAGATTTTTCAGCAAGACTCTATGTTTAGAGAGATTGATGTTTTTTTAGATCCAGATTATTCTCAGAGCTGCATGGAAGGGGGATTTTCAACATTGCCTATTGGTAACACTTGTACCTTGGAAAACATCTGTTGCTATAATGATGTTTTTTTATGTATCTTGGGATCAGTATTTTTAAAATAAACCTTTTACACTTTAAATCACATCATGCTCTGTTATCTGTGTATCTTAAAAGATAGCTACTATGATAAAATTACACTTTTCAACAGGCCACTAGGAAGCTTCATAGTTTTTAAGGTTGATAGCAGACTTACTATATTTCTCAAGAAAAACATCATCGTCTATGATTATGATTAAACCTTTTGTCCTCTAGACGTAGAGCATGACTTCTTTCATTCCCTCCATGTGCTATGACTACTGTACTTAACACAGAATATACTTAAATCATTTTTTGATAGAACTCAATGGGGAATAATTATCAAGACTGTATAGTTTTTAGTGGAAACTTAGTTGAAACAGTCTTAAAATGTACCAGATTTATCAGTACTGATGGTGTTTTGTAAATCTGACATATTTTAAGATTGTTTAGTTAGGTTAGATAAGGTATCTATCACCATTTTATGATTTTTCAAAATATAAGCTACTTACAAATCTGAGCAGAGCAATCCCTAATGTCTCTGAAAGGGCCCGACTGTGTAGCAAAAGTTAAGCCCGAACTTATTGGTTGTAGGATTCCAGTATGCACAGCCGGATTCTCCGACTGTCCACATCTTGTTCATTATTATGAGATCTCTCTTTTTTAGGTAACCCAGAGCTACCGGATTGTTTAATGATTGGTGACAGATCGGAAACATCCTTAAAGCAGATACCATTTGGTCATCATTTAGTAAACGATGCAGTAATGATGCATTACAGCAAAGACCAAGATCTTTCTCTCTCACTGCACAAGGGTTGAGGGATTCTGCATTGCATGCTAGGATCCCAAAAGTTTGGCCCAAATTGGCCCTTTCAAGGGACCCCTAGGAATGTTCTCCTCACTCATTATTAACCTCTTTCTGACCTCAGACAGGATAGTACATCCGAGGTCAGACCCCCTGCATTGATGTGGGCTCCAGCAGTGAGTCCTCATCAAAGCTGGGACATGTCAGCTGTTTTGAACAGTTGACATGTGCCCACAATAGCGGCGAGTGGAATCGTGATTCATCAGCTGCTATTAAATAGTTAAATGCTGCTGTCAAATGCTGACAGAGGCATTTAACTAGCGCTTTTGGCCATCTGGACAGAAATGCGTGTATTGCTGACTTCGTCACGTGATCGGGGGTCAGCGATGCATCAGCATGACAACCAGAGGTCTATTGAAGACCTTTATGGTTGTTGATGCCGGATTGCTGTGAGCGCCACCCTGTGGTCGGCGCTAATAGCAATGCAGCAATTCTACTACATAGGAGAGATCTGAGCTTCGCTCCTATGCAGCAGAGCCGATCGAGTTGTGCCAGCTTCTAGCCTCCCATGGAGGCTATTGAAGCATGGCAAAAGTAAAAAAAAAATGTTTTAAAAAATATGAAAAAAAATATATAAAAGTTTAAATCACCCCCCTTTCGCCCCATTCAAAAAGAAGCAATAAAAAAATCAAATATACACATATTTGGTATCTCCACGTTCAGAATCACCTGGTCTGTCAATAAAAAAAGGATTAACCTGATCGCTAAACAGCGTAGCGAGAAAAAAATTCTAAACGCCAGAATTACATTTTTTAGTCGCCGCAATATTGAATTAAAATGCAATAACAGACGACCAAAATAAAGTATCTGCACCAAAATGGTATAATTAAAAATGTCTGCTTGGTGCACAAAAAATAAGCCCTCACCCAACCCCAGATCACGAAAAATGGAGACGCTAGGGGTATTGGAAAATGGCACAATTTTTTTTTTTTAGCAAAGTTTGGAATTTGTTTTCACTACTTAGATAAAAAATAACCTAGACATGTTTGGTGTCTATGAACTCGTTATGACCTGGAGAATCAAAATGGCAGGTCAGTTTTAGCATTTAGTGAACCAAAAAAGCCAAACAAAAACCAGCGTGGGATTGCACTTTTTTTGCAATTTCAAAGCACTTGGAATTTTTTTCCCGTTTCCTAGTACATGACATGCTAAAACCAATTATGTTGTTCAAAAGTACAGCTCATCCCACAAAAAATAAACCCTCACATGGCCATATTGACAGAAAAATAAAAAAAAAATTATGGCTCTGGGAAGGAGGGGAGCGAAAAATGAAAATGAAAAATAGAAACTACCCCTGGTCATGAAGGGGTAAAATAAAAAGAGCAGGCCAAGACTAATTGTAGTGACCAGAAAAACCATTACTAATGTATGCTATATGTCATATAGTAAGTGTGTTCTCTATTCCTTACATGACTACACTTGTGGCATCAGCCCCCCATCTTGCCTTGGGAGGAGAAAAATTATTTAATACTATGCTGCCCTCTTCTGCCTTTGTTTGGCATTTCAACTTGTTTTTCTGATTTGAAAATAAGTGGCAGTTGGAGGTGGTGCGTGGGGGATGAAAAAGGTTGCATTATGGGCGGCTTTGGCGAGGAGGAGAGGCGGTAGAAAATTGGGGCTCCTGGATTGGGACAAGTGGGAAGTACAAATAGTACCCTTTTCGGAGTGCCTCGCTTTTACAGCAACAGAGTGCTGAGACAAGAGAAGGAACTGCAGAACTGCGCAGCAGATACCTCGGATGCTCCGATCCGATTAAGGTTGGCTGATCCTCATCCTTCACGCAGCACAGTTAGTCAAATGGAAAGTTACTGCCATCCTCCCAAGGCCAGCAGGACCGAGAAAAGGCTTTGACCATCGCAATGTGTAAGAAAAATGTTATTTTATATTTATTATTTATTAATTTGCTAGCAGATCTCTTAAAGGAGGGGAACGAAATGATCAAAATTACAGTTCTTTTAAGCTAGAGTTTCTCGCTCTCGTGTGGGCCATTACGGAGCAATTCAAGGACTATCTAGCTGCCTCTCCATTTATCGCCTACACTGACAACAATCCTCTAGCTCATTTGAGCACAGCTAGATTGGGAGCTTTACAGCAGAGATGGGCCTCAAGACTAGCTAACTACGATTTTATCATCAAGTATTGTGCTGGAAAGTCCAATGAAAATGCTGATGCCTTGTCTCAATTATCAACCTCTTCAGATCCCCTGCTAGATGAAGAGCACTGGGAAGAAGTGGAGATGCCAAACTTTTATTCCCGTTTTGCTCAACAAAATGTGGCCAGTGCCCTTTGGCAGGAGACCTCCACCTCCCAGTCCCAGGGAGCTAGTTCAGACCCTCCATTAGAGGAAACTAGATAGATACAAGTACAGACTGAAAGTAGAGTTATTGTAGAAATTTCAGAATTCCTAATCATGGGGAAACCTCCCGGGAGAATTCGCAGAGGCGATGCTGACCTTGAATTCATTCGTTTGTGGAGACAGCGAAAGCTGTTCTTTGTGAAGAAAGGGTTGCTGTATCGCAGTAGCGTGGATCCCATTTCAGGTAGTCGTCTCCATCAAATTGTGATCCCAAGGAGAGATGTAGACATGGTTCTCACGACCTATCATGATCAGTCTGACCACTTTGGAGTGCAAAATACAGAAGCCACAGTCCATAGGCGATTCTATTGGATTGGCATGAGGGGAGAGATTGAGAAATCGTGCCAGGAATGTCACACGTGTGTCACTAGGAAAACTGTGAAAGTTGATCAGAAAGCACCACTGCATCCGATTGTGAGTCGATGTCCATTAGAAATGGTAGACATTGATCAGCTGAAGGTAGAGCCCAGCAGGACAGGCCATAGCTATGTCTTAACGATCATCGATCACTTCACCAAATTTGTAGTGGCCGTCGCTGTGAAGAATTTAACTTCCCAGACTACCGCTGCTATCCTCTGGAAAGACATGTGGCTACCTTATGGATGCCCAGAGAAGACTTTGACTGATCGAGGCTCTGCCTATGAATCACAACTCTTCCAAGAATTGTGCAAGTACTACAATTGTGAGAAACCCAGGACTACGGCATACCGTCCACAGTGCAATGGGCTTTGCGAGAAGATGAATCAAACCATCCTGAACTTGCTAAGAGCTATTCCTGATCACAGAAAGGCTGGCTGGCCAAAACTACTCCCAGAGCTCATCTATGTGTAAAATAATACCCCACAATGTTCTACGGGTTACACCCCATATTATTTGATGTTCGAACGCCAAGGTAAACTACCTGCTGACCTTGCTCTTGGAGTGACTGTCTCCGATGAAATTAATCCACTGCCTGCTACTGAGTGGGTGAGCGATCATCAAAGACACCTAGTGGAAGCCCAAGAAATTATGGATATCCGTATGGAAGAAGCTCGCAAAAGACAGCAACGTGATTTTGATAAACAAGCAAAAGCTACACCTTTGCGTGTAGGTGATAAGATCTGGTTGAGAAATAATCATCGTATAGGAAAGCTTGAAACACAATGGGAGAGACAGCCTTTAAGGCTTTGACCGTCGCAATGTGTAAGAAAATTTTATCAGCTACCCATGACTGTTATATTAAAAAAATATAAGAATTGTTACCAGTAGGGTTGAGCGAAATGGATCGGTCATTTTCAGAAATCGCCGACTTTTAGGCAAAGTCGGGTTTCATGAAACTCGAACCGATCCTAGTGTGGGATCGGCCATGCGGTACACGATGAGAGCGCCAAAGTCGCGTTTCGTATGACGCTGTTACCGCCGTTTTTCATCCAATGAAGGAGGACGCAGAGTGTGGGCAGCGTGATGACATAGGTCTCTTTCCCCACCATCTTAGACAAGGGCATGGCAGTGATTGGCTTGCTGTCTGCGGCGTCACAGGGGCTATAAAGGGGCATGCACGCCGACCGCCATCTTACTTCTGCCGATCTGAGAATAGGGAGAGTTTGCTGCAGTTAGTCAGAAGCAGGGACAAAGTTAGGGAGGAAATATAAACCCCCAAACCGCTTGTGCTGGAGCGATTTTAACTGTCCCACACAACCTTTTTGTCCAGGGACAGTGGAGGTCGTACTTTAGTGCAGCAGCTGCATAGCTGTGTGCACGGTGCTTTGCAAACCAACTGCTTTTTTCAAAGCAAAAATCCTGTTGCTCCTTTCTGCACAGTTACCTGTCTTGTTTATTTGTCCACACTTTTTTGTTCTGAAGTCCTTTTTATTGCTGCCATACTTGTCCTGAGATCATTGTAGGGACTAGAGAGCGTGTTATTGCAGTAATTTTTTTTAATTTTTTTTATAATAATTAAAGCCACTTTCTGCCACGTTCATAGTGTTGTGTTATACCACTGGGCCAGAGTTGTGGTTCAGTGTCTCCCCCCAAAAGTGAGATAGTAATTCTCACACAGTTTATATTCTGCAGTACTGCTAGTGTGTCATATATCAGGAAGCCACTTTCTGCCACGTTCATAGTGTTGTGTTATACCACTGTGCCAGAGTTGTGATTCAGTTTCTCCCCCCAAAAGTGAGATAGTAATTCTCACAGTTTATATTCTGCTGTACTGCTAGTGTGTCGTATATCAGGCAGCCACTTTCTGCCACGTTCATAGTGTTGTGTTATACCACTGGGCCAGAGTTGTGGTTCAGTGTCTCCCCCCAAAACTGAGATAGTATTTCTCACACAGTGTATATTCAGCTGTACTGCTAGTGTGTCATATATCAGGCAGCCACTTTCTGCCACGTTCATAGTGTTGTGTTATACCACAGGGCCAGAGTTAGGGTTCAGTGTCTCCCCCAAAAAAATGGAGATTCAAATTCTCACACAGTGTATATTCAGCTGTACTGCTAGTGTGTCATATATCAGGCAGCCACTTTCTGCCACGTTCATAGTGTTGTGTTATACCACTGGGCCAGAGTTGTGGTTCAATGTCTCCCCCCAAAAGTGAGATAGTAATTCTCACACAGTTTATATTCTGCAGTACTGCTAGTGTGTCATATATCAGGCAGCCACTTTCTGCCACGTTCATAGTGTTGTGTTATACCACTGGGCCAGAGTTGTGGTTCAGTGTCTCCCCCCAAAAGTGAGATAGTAATTCTCACACAGTTTATATTCTGCAGTACTGCTAGTGTGTCATATATCAGGAAGCCACTTTCTGCCACGTTCATAGTGTTGTGTTATACCACTGTGCCAGAGTTGTGATTCAGTTTCTCCCCCCAAAAGTGAGATAGTAATTCTCACACAGTTTATATTCTGCTGTACTGCTAGTGTGTCGTATATCAGGCAGCCACTTTCTGCCACGTTCATAGTGTTGTGTTATACCACTGGGCCAGAGTTGTGGTTCAGTGTCTCCCCCCAAAAGTGAGATAGTATTTCTCACACAGTGTATATTCAGCTGTACTGCTAGTGTGTCATATATCAGGCAGCCACTTTCTGCCACGTTCATAGTGTTGTGTTATACCACAGGGCCAGAGTTAGGGTTCAGTGTCTCCCCCCAAAAATGGAGATTCAAATTCTCACACAGTGTACATTCTGCTGTACTGCTAGTGTGTTGTATATCAGGCAGCCACTTTCTGCCACGTTCATAGTGTTGTGTTATACCACAGGGCCAGAGTAAGGGTTCAGTGTCTCCCCCCAAAAAATGGAGATTCAAATTCTCACACAGTGTATATTCAGCTGTACTGCTAGTGCGTCGTGTATCAGGTAGCCACTTTCTGCCACGTTCATAGTGTTGTGTTATACCACAGGGCCAGAGTTAGGGTTCTGTGTCTCCCCCAAAAAATGGAGATTCAATTTCTCACACAGTGTATATTCTGCTGTACTGCTAGTGCGTCGTATATCAGGCAGCCACTTTCTGCCACGTTCATAGTGTTGTGTTATACCACTGGGCCAGAGTTAGGGTTCTGTGTCTCCCCCAAAAAATGGAGATTCAAATTCTCACACAGTGTATATTCTGCAGTACTGCTAGTGTGTCATATATCAGGAAGCCACTTTCTGCCACGTTCATAGTGTTGTGTTATACCACTGGGCCAGAGCTGTGGTTCAGTGTCTCCCCGCAAAAGTGAGATAGTAATTCTCACACAGTTTATATTCTGCAGTACTGCTAGTGTGTCATATATCAGGCAGCCAATTTCTGCCACGTTCATAGTGTTGTGTTATACCACTGGGCCAGAGCTGTGGTTCAGTGTCTCCCCCCAAAAGTGAGATAGTAATTCTCACACAGTTTATATTCTGCAGTACTGCTAGTGTGTCATATATCAGGCAGCCAATTTCTGCCACGTTCATAGTGTTGTGTTATACCACTGGGCCAGAGTTGTGGTTCAGTGTCTCAACCAAAAGTGAGATAGTATTTCTCACACAGTGTATATTCAGCTGTACTGCTAGTGTGTCATATATCAGGCAGCCACTTTCTGCCACGTTCATAGTGTTGTGTTATACCACAGGGCCAGAGTTAGGGTTCAGTGTCTCCCCCCAAAAAATGGAGATTCAAATTCTCTCACAGTGTATATTCAGCTGTACTGCTAGTGTGTCATATATCAGGCAGCCACTTTCTGCCACGTTCATAGTGTTGTGTTATACCACAGGGCCAGAGTTAGGGTTCTGTGTCTGCCCCCAAAAAATGGAGATTCAAATTCTCACACAGTGTATATTCTGCTGTACTGCTAGTGTGTCGTATATCAGGCAGCCACTTTCTGCCACGTTCATAGTGTTGTGTTATACCACAGGGCCAGAGTTAGGGTTCAGTGTCTCCCCCCAAAAAATGGAGATTCAAATTCTCACACAGTGTATATTCAGCTGTACTGCTAGTGCGTCGTATATCAGGCAGCCACTTTCTGCCACGTTCATAGTGTTGTGTTATACCACAGGGCCAGAGTTAGGGTTCTGTGTCTCTCCCAAAAAATGGAGATTCAAATTCTCACACAGTGTATATTCTGCTGTACTGCTAGTGCGTCGTATATCAGGCAGCCACTTTCTGCCACATTCATAGTGTTGTGTTATACCAGGTGGGGCAAAAGAATGTGAAATCCATGATTGGTTAATTTAAATGAAGGTTAGCTAATCAACATTTTTGGTAGCCAGACGTGTCCTTTTTTCGGTCAGTATTGAACCAGCAGCACTGAACACTCTTTCTGAAAGCACACTGACAGCAGGGCAATCGAAGTCCTGTAATCCATATTCTGGCAATTCAGGCCAGGTGTCTAGTGTAGATGCCCAGTAATCAAAGGGGAATGACCTGTGAGGGAGAACATCGATAAGGGCGGAAAAGTAGTTTGTAACCATACTGGACAAATGCTGTCTCCTGTCACTTTGAATCGATGCAGCTGTCCCTGTCGTGTCTGCGGTCATTGCGAAATCATTCCACAACCTTGTCATAAAACCCCTCTGTCCAACGCCACTTCGGATTTCTGCACCTCTAGCACCTCTGCCATGTTGCCCCCTGCAGCTCGTGTGAGAACCATCACCGCCGCTGTGTGCTGGGAATGCCTGAACCAAACGGTCTACAAGAGTTGCTTGATTGGTAGCCAATATTTGACCTAGGTTCTCATGTGGCATGATATTTTGCAGTTTTCCTTTATATCTTGTATCCATGAGGCAGGCCAACCAGTTGTCGTCATCGGTCATCATTTTAACAATGCGTCCCTTTTTAGGATACGCAAGGCATACTCAGCCATGTGGGCCAATGTTCCAGGTATCAATTAACTGTTTCTGCTGAGTTGAGGACCACTTTCTTGCAAATCATCATCACAAGTGTCCCGCAATAAACCTGTACCAGACCTTGCAATGCCACCAGTTTCTATTGCCACCTGAGAATCATCCTCCTCCCATACATATTCATCCCCATCATCCTCCTCCTCATCCTCTTCGTCCGCCAATTCGTCCTGGACAGTTCACTGAGCAGACAATGGCTGACTGTCATCAAGGCTTCCCTCCTCCTCGGCTGCAGACGCCTGCTCCTTAATGTGCGTCAAATTTTGCATCAGCAGATGCATAAGTGGGATGTTAATGCTTATGATGGCGTCGACCACTGCACACCAGACAACTCCATGTCTGCCATCCAAGTGCCTGCCCGTGTATCCTCCCACAAATTAATTACAGCACGCCTCTGTTCGCACAGCCTCTGAATCATGTGCAGTGTGGAGTTCCACCTTGTTGCAACGTCGATTATTAGGCAGTGCTGGGGAAGATTCAGCAATCGCTGATGGTTCAGCATACGGCTGGAGTGTATGGGCATCTGGCAGATGTGCGAGCAAAGTCTTCGCACCTTCAGGAGCAGGGCAGGTAACTTTGGATAATTTTTGAGGAAGCCCTGCACCACCAGGTTCAAGGTGTGAGCCAGGCAAGGTATGTGTTTCAGTTCTGAAAGGGCTATGGCAGCCATAAAATTCCCTCCGTTATCACTGAATACCTTGCCTGCCTCAAGATGTACACTGCCCAGCCATGACTGAGTTTGTTGCTGCAAGTACTCCACCAGTACTTCCGCGGTGTGTCTGTTGTCGCCCAAACACTTCATTTGAAACACAGCCTGCTGACGCTTACCACTAGCTGTTCGATAATGGGCCACCCCGTGTGCAACACTGGCAGCTGCGGATGGAGTGGTAGTGCTTTCGCTTCTGGAGGAGGAGGAGGAGGAGTGGCGAACGCCTTATGCCAACTGTTTCCTTAGACTGTGGGATAGGCTGAACTGTCCCACTATGGCTGCCCCCTGTGGACCCTGCATCCTACACATTAACCCAGTGCGCCGTGATGGACACGTAACGTCCCCGGCCATGCCTACTGGTCCATGCATCTGTTGTGAGGTGCACCTTTCCACTGACTGATTGCCTCAAGGCAAGGACAATGCGGTCTTTGACATGCTGGTGGAGGGCTGGGATGGCTTTTCTCGCAAAGAAGTGGCGACTGGGTAGGTCATAGCGTGGTACTGCGTGGGCCATCAGGTCTTTGAAAGCTTCGCTTTCAACCAAACGGTAGGGAATCATCTGTAATGAGATTAGTATAGCAATGTGGGCGTTCAAATCCTGTGTACGCGGATGAGAGGATGAGTACTTTCTTTTCCTAATGAGAGTCTCTTGTAGGGTGAGCTGGACTGGAGAGCTGCATATGGTGGAACTAGCGGTGGTGGTGGTGGACATGGTGGATTGAGAGAGAGTTTATGGTATTCTTGTTGTTGGCCTACATACAGTCTTTCCTACCAATAACCTTATGATTCCATGACTGCTTTGGCCTTACGATGATACCTCCACATTTGATGTTGGTGGTGTCCTAACCGGTGGGCTTACAGTGAGGGAAGCAATGTAGCATTGCTGACTACCTTCATTCCGAGCAGGTGCACGAACGGTACGGGACGTTTGGTAGTTAGTCCAGTCTTGCAAGTGCATGCTGGTTAAATGTCTAAGCATGCACATTGTATTTAAATTTTGAAGATTCTTCTCTCTGCTAAAGGTCTTTGAGCATTTCTTACAGATAACTTTTGACTGATCATTCTGATCTTGGTTAAAAAATTGCTACACTACACTCTTCCTACTATCGAAAACCTTTTCAGGCATTGTGCGCTAGGCTACTTTCACCGAATGGCCACGCTCTCCTAAAACTGTTTTTGTTTTTCGCAAACATTTTTGGCCTGATACGGGCCTGCCAGATGACAGCTGTTGCAATGTAGATGGCTGCTGCAGATAATCCTCCTCTGCTTCTGAGCTAGTGGCAGCGGCACCCTCTTCCCCCAATGGCTGCCAATCTGGGTCAACAACTGGGTCATCTATCACCTCCTCCTCAATGTCATGTGCACCTTCCTCAGTGTCACCGTGTAAGGTGCTATAGCGTTCGGGAAAGGGCACCATAGTCTCATCAGGGTCACATTCTGGCTCAGTAATCTGCGAGGGCAATGTAGTGATCAGAGTCAATGGAACAGCATCACAATCTAGCTGTGGCTGTGCATCAGTGCACTCCATGTCCGATTCTTCTTGTAATTGGCAGTGTACAATTTCCCTTTCTAACCCAGGCACAGTATGTGTAAAGAGCTCCATGGAGTAACCTGTAGTGTCGCCTGATGCATCCTTCACTTTTGGTTTGGGAGAAGGACACAAGGAAACATCTTTTTCCTGACCGGGAGCATCCACTGACGACTGGCTGCTCTTACATTTAGAACTTTGGGAAGAGGAGGCGAAAGAGCTAGAGGGTGAGTCAGCAAGGAAAGACAACACTTTTTCCTGCTTCTCCAGCTTTTAAAGCTGTTTTCCTACTCCCAGGTAAGGGAGCCTTCGAGGCCTTGTGTAGCCAGACGATGAGGCAGGCTGAACACCTCCAGCCTTATGTGCTACTGTGCTTTTGCCACTACCACGAGATGCAGCACCACCAGCACCATCAGTACCAGCTGGCAACCCCCGCCCACGGCCTCTTCCACCAGACTTCCTCATTTTTTGGGGGGAGACACTGAACCACAACTCATATTACACCGTCGTAATATGAGGGGCCCTGTGCCAGTACCGCCACCCACGAGAGAGTGTTCCCCCCCAGCTTGAACAGTGCTCTACCACTTGCAATACTACCTCTCCCAGCTCCACCACTGTGTAGTCTGTGCGGTTAAAACCTTAAATGGCACTGCCAATACGAATTATTTGAAATGATAGATGATAGTTAAAATATACAGGGGCCCTGGCCTCCATTTAATACTTTGCGCCTACTACCACTGTCTTTATTATTTGGGCGTAATAACGGTGTCTGCCGCTGCTTCTTTTTTTTCCTTCACTGAACAAAGCTGAACTTCAACTGTTGTCCCGTTTCAAATATTAAACTGCATTTGGCCTACTTGTTGGGTTGGGGCCTACTAACGGTGTCTGCCGCTCCTTGGTGTTCTCCTGGTTTATTTTTCTTGCGCTTCAATCTTCAGGCTTTCGTTTAAATATTTTTTATATTAAACTGCATTTGGCCTACTTGTTGGGTTGGGCGTAGTAACATTGTCTGCTGCCGCCTCTTGTTTTCCTCTACTAAACAAAGCTGAGCTTGAAGCTTCAGGATTTCGGCCTGTAACAACAATCTGAAACTACATTTGGCCTAGTTCTTGGTTTGGGCCTAGTAACGTTGTCTGCTGCTGCCTCTTGTTTTCCTCTACTACACAAAGCTGAGCTTCAATCTTCAGGCTTTCGGCCTATATTTAGAATATGAAACTGCATTTGGCCTACTTGTTTGGTTGGGCATACTAACGGTGTCTGCCACTGATTGTTGTTCTCCTCCACTGAACAAACCAATGCCGCCTGTTTACTCCTGTTACCAATTTTTAACAGCTTTTAGCCTACTTTTTTATTTTGGGCCTATATCTGTGTTTCCTCCTCATTCCTGCCCATTGCCCAGCCACTGCTAGATGAGTCTGCTGGTACATTGACACAGACCACTACATTCCCCTTGCACTCTACACAGCCTGAATCTGACCCTGCTGAAACTCAGGTTCCCCTTCCCGCATACTATACCACCTTACGTGGGGACAAAGAGGAAGGTGCAGATGAAAGTGCAGGTTCCTTCAACAGGTGGGGGGGGCATACTCATTGGCGACGTCACTGGCACAGGGTCCCTCATAGTACGCAAAAGTGTCTCTGCCGGTGGGAGGCGCCCCCGCCGTCAATCACAACGCCGTACTTTGAGGGGCCCTGTGCCAGTGGCAATGCGAACGAGTGTGCCCCCCCTGCTTGCTCATGATCACAGCACTTGCAAAGTTGAAATACTTACCTCTCCCTGCTCCACCGCCATGACGTAATCCACGCTTCCTGGGCCCACGAAAAACTTGAGCCAGCCCTACTCCCCCCACAACTGTTGCCAAATGACCCCCAAATTTTCAATGGCTATCTATTATTATAAGGTAAATTAAGTTTGACAAGCTTAAGTGTTGTGAATTTGGTTTTTGGGCTCCCCCGGTGGTCACTGGTGGTACTGGACTTGTGTGCTTCACTTTCTCTGTTCACCTGTTTCCATCAGGATATGGGTGTATCCTATTTAGCCTTGCTGCTCAGTTATTCTAGTGCCGGCCATCAATGTAACCAGAGCCTTTCTGTTGCATGTTCCTGCTTCTAGACTACTATCAGCTAAGTTGGACTCTTAGTCCTAAGTTTGTTTTGCATTTTTGTTCCAGTTCACAGTTATGTTATTTTTCTGTAGCTGGAAGCTCTTGTGGGCCGAAATTGCCACTCCGGTGTCATGAGTTGACACATGAGTCTTAAAGTAATTTCGGGATGGTATTTTAATAGGGTTTTCAGCTGACCGTGAAGTTCCCTATTGTATCTTCTTGCTATCTAGTAAGCGGACCTCGCTTTGCTGAACCTACCTTCATACTACGTATGTCTTTTCCTCTGAACTCACCGTCAATATATGTGGGGGGCTTCTGTCTCCTTTTTGGGGGAATTTCCCTAGAGGTAAGCCAGGTCTGTCTTTTCCTCTATTAGGGTTAGTTAGTCCTCCGGCTGGCGCTAGGCGTCTAGGGATAAAACGTAGGTACGCCACCCGGCCACTGTTAGTTGTGTGGTAGGTTTAGCTCACGGTCAGCTCGAGATTCCATCACCCAGGAGCTAGTCTGTAGTTTAAGTTCTCTGACGTTTCCTTGCCATTGGGAACCATGACAGTATGGCCGGCCAAGGGTTAAAACCGTTGGCAGAAGAAAGGAGAGAAAAAGAAGTCTGCAGATTTTTTTTTTTTTTTTTTTTCTTCTGAGCTTGCTTTTTAGTTTACTCAGTTGCATTTCTGCTCTAATTGCAGCCTTTGTCTCTCTCTCTCCTTCTAATCCTTGAATGGCTCTGATCTCACCTGATTAATATGGATCCTCAGAGTTTGGCTACAGGTTTGAATAATCTTGCTATGAAGGTTCAAAATTTACAGGATTTTGTTATTCATGCTCCAATATCTGAACCTAGAATTCCTATACCAGAATTTTTCTCCGGGGATAGATCTTGTTTCCTGAATTTCAAAAATAATTGTAAATTATTTCTTTCCCTGAGATCTCGCTCCGCTGGAGATCCCGCACAGCAGGTTAAGATAGTAATTTCCTTGCTGCGGGGTGACCCTCAAAACTGGGCATTTGCATTGGCACGCGGGGATCCTGCGTTGCTCAATGTGGATGCGTTTTTTCTGGCTTTGGGGTTGCTTTATGAGGAACCTAACTTAGAGATTCAGGCTGAAAAAGCCTTGATGGCCCTATCTCAAGGGCAAGATGAAGCTTAAATATACTGCCAAAAATTTCGTAAATGGTCTGTGCTTACTCAGTGGAATGAGTGCGCCCTGGCGGCGAATTTCAGAGAGGGTCTCTCTGATGCCATTAAAGATGTTATGGTGGGGTTCCCTGCACCTACAGGTCTGAATGAGTCCATGACAATGGCTATTCGGATTGATCGGCGTTTGCGGGAGCGCAAACCTGTGCACCATTTGGCGATGTCTTCTGAGAAGGCTCCAGAAAATATGCAATGTGATAGAATTCTGTCCAGAAGCGAACGGCAGAATTTTAGGCGAAAGAATGGGTTGTGCTTCTATTGTGGTGATTCAACTCATGTTATATCAGCATGCTCTAAACGTACAAAAAAGGTTGATAAGTCTATTTCAATTTGCACTTTACAGTCTAAGTTTATTCTGTCTGTGACCTTGATTTGTTCATTATCGTCAATTACCGCGGATGCCTATGTCGACTCTGGCGCCGCTTTGAGTCTAATGGATTGGTCCTTTGCCAGGCGCTGTGGGTTTGATCTAGAGCCTCTGGAAGTTCCTATACCTCTGAAGGGTATTGACTCTACACCATTGGCTAGTAATAAACCACAATACTGGACACAAGTGACTATGCGTATGAATCCAGACCATCAGGAGATGATTCGCTTCCTTGTGTTGTACAATCTACATGACGTTTTGGTGCTCGGATTACCATGGTTACAATCTCATAACCCAGTCCTTGACTGGAAAGCTATGTCTGTGTTAAGCTGGGGATGTCAGGGGGCTCATGGGGACGTACCTTTGGTTTCCATTTCGTCATCTATTCCCTCTGAGATTCCGGAATTTTTGTCTGATTATCGTGATGTTTTTGAGGAGCCTAAGCTTGGTTCACTACCTCCTCACAGAGATTGCGATTGTTCCATAGATCTGATTCCGGGCAGTAAATTTCCAAAGGGTCGTTTATTTAATCTGTCTGTGCCTGAACATGCTGCTATGCGAGAATATATTAAGGAGTCCCTGGAAAAGGGACATATTCGTCCTTCTTCATCTCCCTTAGGAGCCGTTTTTTTCTTTGTATCTAAAAAAGATGGCTCTTTGAGGCCGTGTATTGATTATCGACTCTTGAATAAAATTACAGTCAAATATCAGTATCCTCTGCCACTGCTGACTGATTTGTTTGCTCGAATAAAGGGGGCTAAGTGGTTCTCTAAGATTGATCTCCGTGGGGCGTATAATTTGGTGCGAATTAAGCAGGGGGATGAGTGGAAAACCGCATTTAATACGCCCGAGGGCCATTTTGAGTATTTAGTAATGCCTTTTGGTCTTTCAAATGCCCCTTCAGTCTTTCAGTCCTTTATGCATGACATTTTCCGTGAATATTTGGATAAATTTATGATCGTGTATCTGGATGATGTTTTGATTTTTTCAGATGACTGGGATTCTCATGTCCAACAGGTCAGGAGGGTTTTTCAGGTTTTGCGGGCTAATTCCTTGTGTGTGAAGGGTTCTAAGTGTATTTTTGGGGTTCAAAAGATTTCTTTTTTGGGGTACATTTTTTCCCCCTCTTCCATTGAGATGGATCCTGTTAAGGTTTGGGCTATTTGTGATTGGACGCAACCTTCTTCTCTTAAGAGCCTTCAGACATTTTTGGGCTTTGCTAATTTTTATCGTCGATTTATAACTGGTTTTTCTGATGTTGCTAAACCTTTGACTGATTTGACCAAAAAGGGTGCTGATGTTGCTGATTGGTCCCCTGCTGCTGTGGAGGCCTTTCGGGAGCTTAAGCGCCGCTTTTCTTCCGCCCCTGTGTTGCGTCAGCCTGATGTTACTCTTCCTTTTCAGGTTGAGGTCGATGCTTCCGAGATCGGAGCTGGGGCGGTCTTGTCACAGAAAAGTTCCGACTGCTCCGTGATGAGACCTTGTGCGTTCTTTTCTCGAAAATTTTCGCCCGCCGAGCGAAATTATGATATTGGTAATCGGGAGCTTTTGGCTATGAAGTGGGCTTTTGAGGAGTGGCGTCATTGGCTTGCGGGGGCTAGACATCAAGTGGTGGTATTGACCGATCACAAGAATTTGATTTATCTTGAGTCTGCCAGGCGCCTGAATCCTAGACAGGCGCGCTGGTCGTTGTTTTTCTCTCGGTTTAATTTTGTGGTCTCATACTTACCAGGTTCTAAAAATGTGAAGGCGGATGCCCTTTCTAGGAGTTTTGAGCCTGATTCCCCTGGTGATTCTGAACCTACAGGTATCCTTAAGGATGGGGTGATATTGTCTGCTGTTTCCCCAGACCTGCGACGGGCTTTGCAGGAGTTTCAGGCGGATAGACCTGATCGTTGCCCGCCTGGTAGACTGTTTGTTCCTGATGATTGGACCAGTAGAGTCATCTCGGAGGTTCATTCTTCTGTGTTGGCAGGTCATCCCGGGATCTTTGGTACCAGGGATTTGGTGGCTAGGTCCTTCTGGTGGCCTTCCCTGTCTCGAGATGTACGAGTTTTTGTGCGGTCTTGTGATGTTTGTGCTCGGGCCAAACCTTGTTGTTCTTGGGCCAGTGGATTGTTGTTATCTTTGCCTATTCCGAAGAGGCCTTGGACTCACATCTCTATGGATTTTGTTTCTGATCTCCCTGTTTCTCAGAAAATGTCTGTCATCTGGGTGGTGTGTGACCGTTTTTCAAAGATGGTCCATTTGGTGCCCTTGCCTAAGTTGCCTTCCTCATCCGAGTTGGTTCCTCTGTTTTTTCAAAATGTGGTTCGCTTGCATGGTATTCCGGAGAATATCGTTTCGGACAGGGGGACCCAGTTCGTGTCTAGATTTTGGCGGGCGTTCTGTGCTAGGATGGGCATTGATTTGTCTTTTTCGTCTGCGTTCCATCCTCAGACTAATGGCCAGACTGAGCGAACTAATCAGACCTTGGAGACTTATTTGAGGTGTTTTGTGTCTGCGGATCAGGATGACTGGGTTGCCTTTTTGCTGTTGGCGGAGTTTGCCCTCAATAATCGGGCTAGTTCTGCCACTTTGGTTTCTCCTTTCTTTTGCAATGCGGGGTTTCATCCTCGTTTTTCTTCCGGTCAGGTGGAGTCTTCGGATTGTCCTGGAGTGGATACTGTGGTGGATACGTTGCATCGGATTTGGGGACAGGTGGTGGACAATTTGGAGTTGTCCCAGGAGAAGACTTGGCATTTTGCTAACCGCCGTCGTCGTGTTGGTCCTCGTCTTCGTGTTGGGGACTTGGTGTGGTTGTCTTCTCGTTTTGTCCCTATGAGGGTTTCTTCTCCTAAGTTTAAGCCTCGGTTCATCGGCCCGTATAAGATTTTGGAGATTCTTAACCCCGTGTCCTTTCGATTGGACCTCCCAGCATCTTTTTCTATCCATAATGTCTTCCATCGGTCATTATTGCGCAGGTATGAGGTACCGGTTGTGCCTTCCGTTGAGCCTCCCGCTCCGGTGTTGGTTGAGGGTGAATTGGAGTACGTTGTGGAGAAGATCTTGGACTCCCGTGTTTCCAGACGGAAACTTCAGTATCTGGTCAAGTGGAAGGGCTACGGTCAAGAGGATAATTCTTGGGTGACAGCCTCTGATGTTCATGCCTCTGATTTGGTCCGTGCCTTTCATAGGGCTCATCCTGATCGCCCTGGTGGTTCTTGTGAGGGTTCGGTGCCCCCTCCTTGAGGGGGGGGGTACTGTTGTGAATTTGGTTTTTGGGCTCCCCCGGTGGTCACTGGTGGTACTGGACTTGTGTGCTTCACTTTCTCTGTTCACCTGTTTCCATCAGGATATGGGTGTATCCTATTTAGCCTTGCTGCTCAGTTATTCTAGTGCCGGCCATCAATGTAACCAGAGCCTTTCTGTTGCATGTTCCTGCTTCTAGACTACTATCAGCTAAGTTGGACTCTTAGTCCTAAGTTTGTTTTGCATTTTTGTTCCAGTTCACAGTTATGTTATTTTTCTGTAGCTGGAAGCTCTTGTGGGCCGAAATTGCCACTCCGGTGTCATGAGTTGACACATGAGTCTTAAAGTAATTTCGGGATGGTATTTTAATAGGGTTTTCAGCTGACCGTGAAGTTCCCTATTGTATCTTCTTGCTATCTAGTAAGCGGACCTCGCTTTGCTGAACCTACCTTCATACTACGTATGTCTTTTCCTCTGAACTCACCGTCAATATATGTGGGGGGCTTCTGTCTCCTTTTTGGGGGAATTTCCCTAGAGGTAAGCCAGGTCTGTCTTTTCCTCTATTAGGGTTAGTTAGTCCTCCGGCTGGCGCTAGGCGTCTAGGGATAAAACGTAGGTACGCCACCCGGCCACTGTTAGTTGTGTGGTAGGTTTAGCTCACGGTCAGCTCGAGATTCCATCACCCAGGAGCTAGTCTGTAGTTTAAGTTCTCTGACGTTTCCTTGCCATTGGGAACCATGACACTTAAGTAACAAGAATTGATGTTTTTGGCATTAAAATGGGCTCTGTTGGTGTTTTCCTGTCCTCCACTCACTGCCGACTTTGATTCTCCATTGACTTGCATTGGGTTTCGTGTTTCGTTCGGATCCCCGACTTTTCGCAATAATCGGCCGATTTCACCCGACCCGACTTTTGACAAAGTCGGGTTTCGCAAAACCCGACTCGATCCTGAAAAAGTAAAAGTCGCTCAACCCTAGTTACCAGTCTTCAGTAAAGTTATCTTCCAAGTTTGCACGGGACCCCCGGTGTATGCTTCTTTCATCCGCGGCCTAATACCTTGCGGGCATCAGCACAACTCTCAGTCACATATATCCATCGTCTCCCCCTTTATAATTGCCACCTAACCTAGGGATTGTTAGAGCCATCCGAGTCACCATGACTGAACCATCCTCTGAGATACTAGGCCCTGCATCTCACAAGGCTGTGCTTCATGATAATAGTTAATCTTTAAGTTTACACCTCCTATTAGCTGGCTTTGATTGTTTTAGAAATTTGTGCCTACATTTGGATGTAGTTTTTTTTACCTATAGTGTTGCATGTTACCCAACATGCCAAGTGCCTTTCTGCAAGATGCAGAAAGTGTTTAAAGAAGCAAATAATACATATGGTGTAAATCATGACAGTTTTTTGGCTCAAATATTGGCAGAATAGTGGGCAATTACCTTAATAAATAAATATGATTAAAAAATGATGAAGGCTTTAAAGGCTTATTCCCATGTTATTAAATAGGTATAGGCAGGAACATAGTGTTAAAAAAAGCAAGTTTTATAAGTGATGAAAAGGCCACAGAGGCTGTGTCTACCCTGACACACATCAGCATGTATTGCTGCTATTGCAGCTACTTGAGCAAGATAGCCTTCGCATTGTCATGGAAAATATGAAATATACGAAAAGTTTAGAGTAGAATATGTATGTTGCAACTACATGTGCACTCCTGAGAAAAAAGGGTAGTGGTTCATCATGGCCAAGACTCTTCCTGTCTTGCCAGCAACATCTTGTGAAGTACTGTGGATAAATTCTACTACCAAATTAAAGGTCAAAGCACATTATGTATGGTATTGCTAGTAAATTCAGCAGGACCTTATGGTCACATGAACATCTGCTGGTCCTTCAAGCGAACCTTGACCCTAGCACTGAAAAGTGATTGTAAATCTTCCATGTGTTGTCAACCTACATGGTGCCCATCTTTGTCTCCCCTTGCCTCTTCTACTAAGACTAGTGTTCCAGTCTTAGGGTCCCTTTCCACTTGCGAGAGAAAAAACGGTCCGTAATCTGGACTGAAAATACGGATGTAACGTATGCGATTGTCATGCGAGTGTCATGCGAGTGCAATGCGATTTTTAATCGCATCATCTGTTTTTTGTAATCGCATCATCCGTATGACATCCGTATTACTGTCCGATTTGTACGCACCGGTGTCCTTTGAAAAGCCGGCAAATCAGTGCTGTGTACAGTGATATCACACTGACAGGTTAGAATAGAGTAGATATATACACATAGAATAGGTATATATACATATATATATATGTCAGTGAGACACCTATATATGTATATTTATATTTAATGCAGCGCTAGATAGCATAAAAGCCGCTAATTCAATTGCCGGCTTTTGCTCTCTCCTTCCCAAACCCGACAGTTTGAGACATGATTACATACAGTAAACCATCTCATATCCCTTTTTTTTTGCATATTCCACACTACTAATGTTAGTAGTGTGTATGTGCAAAATTTGGGCGCTGTAGCTGCTAAAATAAAGGGTTAAATGGCGGAAAAAATTGGCGTGGGCTCCCGCGCAATTTTCTCCGCCAGAGTGGTAAAGCCAGTGACTGAGGGCAGATATTAATAGCCTAGAGAGGGTCCATGGTTATTGGCCCCCCTGGCTACAAACATCTGCCCCCAGCCACCCCAGAAAAGGCACATCTGGAAGATGCGCCTATTCTGGCACTTGGCCACTCTCTTCCCACTCCCGTGTAGCGGTGGGATATGGGGTAATGAAGGGTTAATGTCACCTTGCTATTGTAAGGTGACATTAAGCCAGATTAATAATGGAGAGGCGTCAATTATGACACCTATCCATTATTAATCCAATTGTATGAAATGTTTAAAAAAAACACACACACAATATTGCAAAGTATTTTAATGTAATAAACACACAGGTTGTTGTAATATTTTATTGCTCTCTCAATCCACCTAAAGACCATCGTTCTGTAGCAAATTAAAAATAATAAACCAACAATATACATACCTTCCATAGATCTGTAACGTCCCACGATGTAAATCCATCTGAGGGGGTTAAAATATTTTACAGGCAGGAGCTCTGCTATAATGCAGCTGTGCTCCTGCCTGTAAACCCCGGCGAATGAAGGTAATGTAGGTCAATTACCTGTAGTTCAGGCATGTCAAACACGCGTCCCGAGGGCCGCATGCGGCCCTTCACAGGCATATCTGCGGCCCCCACAAAAGTCTCAAACTTTGTCTCTAAACACAAAGTTTGAGACTTTTGTGCAGGCCGCAGATTCTCAAAACTTCACGATCAGCACTTCCGGCTCTTCATTCATTGGCCGATATCCCTGCATATGACCTGCTTATGTGATCAGCAGCCGACCAACTAGCTCCGTGTCAATCCATGACGCGTGTACTTTGGTCGGCTGCTGATCACGTAAGCAGGTCATATGCATGGATATGGGCCAATGAATGAAGAGCCGGAAGTGCTGATCGTGAGTTTTGTACATCTGCAGCTCGCGTGGCTGCTAGTCACCTAAGTCAGTTTTGTTGTGAGCGGAGGAAGAGTCGTGGCTGAGAGTGACTGGGATACTGTGACCGTGCTGAGGAAGAAGGGACCCACTGCCGCACAGGCAAAGTCCAAGCAAGTGAGTGGCCCTCCTGTATGTAACCATTAAAAACTAAAGAGAGGGGTGAGCACTCAGATTATAAATAATTGTGATGCAAATGGAGAGCTGTTACTCTATAAACTGTTGGAACACCATCTGTATGTAACCTGCCATTGGTGCTGTTAGCGTAGCTACTGGGGGGGCAGAGGAGGCCATTGCCCCGGGCCCTGTCACATGAAAGGGCCCAATGGGAGCCAGGGCAGAACACCGCATAGGAGCAGAGCAGTATAATGTCTGCTCCTGTCTGACGGAGACTCTGCACGCTGCTAGCACAGTGGCGGCTGCAGTCTCCCTCCTGCTGTGAATGGTTTCGCCCCTCTGACCTGATCATGAAGCTTTTCCCATGGCTGCAGTTTTCTTCACTCTGTGCACGCTGGGATTGGCTCAGGCACGCTGGGTCCTAGTGCCCACACCTTGCATTTCACTCACACTTCCTGGTCCTGCCTGCAGTGCAAACGTTATCAGTAAGTGCTGGGGATGGAACATTTTAGGTTTATTAAATTCAGGTATGTCACTGAGACCGTTGGGGTATTGTGGGGGCTGAAAGTGAGTGAGGGGGGACAGGGTACTGAGGGGTGAATGTGAGACCATTTGGGGGTTGTGAGGGCAGAAGGTGGGTGAGGTGGGACAGGGCACTGAGTGGGTGGATGTGAGTTGATGGGGGTATTGGGACTGAAGTGGGGGAGGGGGGACAGGTCATTGGGGGCTGAATATTATAATGTTTAGTTCTGATGTTATATGTACTCCATCACATAATATTTGCTGTCTGGGGAGGCTGGAGATGGGGGGGTCGGGGGCTTTTGATACGTACCACCCGGGCCTTTTATGAGTATTAGTATAAGGAGCCCCCATACAGTAACCAAGAGCTGCATCACATTTACAGCACCACTCCAGCATTATTTTTTATTTCATTGCTGGAGCAGTGCTGAAAATCCGCATCCCCTGCCCTCTGTCTGATACTCACCTTCTGGCGTTTTCATCTGTTTTAGTCTCCGCTCGGCTCCGTCTCCTGCAGTTTGTGGCCTGTCCAAATAAATGTTTAGTTTTTAATTGCTGTATTTTTGTTAAATATATTAGTTGCTGTTGCGCACTGCAAATATATGTTGCTGTTACATATTACTACTTCATATCTTGTTTTCATTACTGCTGTTAAAATACGTGTGTGACATTAGCTGCTGTGTGCGGCCCTCGCAACAACCTCTTGTTACTCATGTGGCCCTCAGGGTACCCTAAGTTTGACATGCCTGCTGTAGTTACCTTCATTCGCGGTGATGCGCCCTCTGCTGGATGTCCTCATGAACTGGAGCCTGGGAAAAGTTCCCACGCTCGAGTTCATATGAGGACATCCAGCAGAGTGCGCCTCACCGCAACTCAAGGTAACTACAGGTCACCCTGCATTTCATTCATTCGCCGGGGTTTTTACACACAGGAGCACAATTGCATTAGCACAGCTCCTGGGTGTAAAATGATTTAACCCCTTCAGATGGATTTACTTTGTGGGACTGATGGAACGACAGAAGGTATGGGATATTGTTTATTTTTTATTTTTACTTTGTTACAGAACGAGGGTCTTCAGCTGGATTAAGAGAAGAATAAACTATTACAACAACCTGTGTCTTTATTTCATTAAAGGACTTTGTAATAATGTGTGTGTGTTTTCTTAACCATTTCGTACTATTGGATTAATAATGGATAGGTGTCATAATTGACGCCTCTCCATTATTAATCTGGCTTAATGTCACCTTACAATAGCAAGGTGACATTAACCCTTCATTACCCCATATCCCACCGCTACATGGGAGTGGGAAGAGAGAGGCCAAGTGCCAGAATAGGCGCATCTTCCAGATGTGCCTTTTCTGGGGTGGCTGGGGGCAGATGTTTGTAGCCAGGGGGGGCCAATAACCATGGACCCTCTCTAGGCTATTAATATCTGCCCTCAGTCACTGGCTTTACCACTCTGGCAGAGAAAATTGCGCGGGAGCCCACGCCAGTTTTTTCCGTCATTTAACCCTTTATTTTACAAGCTACAGCGCCTAAATTTTGCACATACACACTACTAACATTAGTAGTGTGGAATATGCAAAAAAATAAGGGATATGAGATGGTTTACTGTATGTAAACCATGTCTCATATCATGTCGGGTTTGGGAAGGAGAGAGCAAAAGCCGGCAATTGAATTAGCGGCTTTTATGCTATCTAGCACTGCATTAAATATAAATATACATATATAGGTGTCTCACTGACATATATATGTATATATACCTATTCTATGTGTATATATCTACTCTATTCTAACCTGTCAGTGTGATTTTACTGTACACCGCGCTGAATTACCGGCTTTTCAAAGGACACCGGTGCGTAAAAATTGGACAGAACTCGCATGGTGCGAGTGCTGTGCGATTTTTTTCTCGCACCCATTGACTTGCATTGGCGAGTCTCATCCGAGAATTGCAGCAATACGCAGCATGCTGCGATTTTTTTCTCAGCCGACCGAGATTTTTCTCAGTCCGATTTCGGCTGAGAGAAAAATTGCAAATGAAAAGACACCTATTGAATAACATTGGTCCGAGTGCAATCCGATTTTTTTATCGGATTGCACTCGTCCGTTTTCCTTGCAAGTGGAAAGGGGCCCTAAGAATCAGAATCAGTCTTAAGAATCATTCCACATTGGTCCACAATGAGCCATGATTTCAAAGTCATCAAAACGATCTAAGTTTACATGAAGGACTGGGATGTGCACAAGCGTAAATCTACAAAAGATTAATTGGCAGTTATCAAAAATTCTTGGAAGAACCTTCCTGCTGAGTTCCTTCAAAAACTGTATGCAAGTGTACTGAAAATAATTAATTAATGCTGTCCTGTAGGGTTGAGCGAAACGGGTCGATCATTTTCAAAAGTCGCCGACTTTTGGCTAAGTCGGCGTCTCATGAAACCCGATCCAACCCCTGTGCTTGTCGGCCATGCGGTACGCGACTTTCGCGCCAAAGTCGCGTTTCAATGACGCGAAAAGCGCCATTTCTCAGCCAATGAAGGTGAACGCAGAGTGTGGGCAGCGTGATGACATAGGTCCTGGTCCCCACCATCTTAGAGAAGGGCATTGCAGTGATTGGCTTGCTGTCTGCGGCGTCACAGGGGCTATAAAGGGGCGTTCCCGCCGACCGCCATCTTACTGCTGCTGATCTGAGCTTAGGGAGAGGTTGCTGCCGCTTCGTCAGAATCAGGGAGAGCGTTAGGCAGGGTCCACTAACCACCAAACCGCTTGTGCTGCAGCGATTTCCACTGTCCAACACCACCTTCGGTGTGCAGGGACAGTGGAAGCTATTTTTTTTTTTTTTTCCCCTCAGCGCTGTAGCTCATTGGGCTGCCCTAGAAGGCTCCCTGATAGCTGTATTCCTGTGTGTACGCCACTGTGGAAACCAACTGCTTTTATCAAAGCACATATCCTCTTGTTCCTTCCTTTCTGCACAGCTATCTTTTTTGTTTGTCCACACTTTTTATTTAATTTGTGCATCAGTCCACTCCTATTGCTGCCTGCCATACCTGGCTGAGATTACTGCAGGGGAGATAGTAATTGTAGGACAGTCCCTGTTTTTTTTTTTTTTTTTTTTTTGTGGGAGATTAAGATTGGCATTTCTGCTACAGTGCCATCCCTGTGTGTGCCATCTCTCACTGAGTGGGCCATAGAAAGCCTATTTATTTTTTCCTTCATTTGTGTTCTAAAATCTACCTCAACACAAAAACACTACATCAATCAGTGGGAGAAAAATATTGGCCTCAGTCAGGGCTTGTGTGCCACTGCTGTGTGTGCTATCTCTCATTCAGTGGGCTATAGAAAGCCTATTTATTTATTTATTTTTTTTAAATATTATTTGGTTTCTAAAGTCTCCCTGAAACAAAAAAAATACCTAAAAAAACAGTGGGAGAGTAATATTGCCCTTTCAGCTTGTGTGCCAGTCTTGACTCCTGGGTGTGCCACCTCTGTCCCTCTCATTCAGTGGGCCATAGAAAGCCTTTTTTTTTTTTTTTTTTTAATATTATTTGGTTTCTAAAGTCTCCCTGAAAATAAAAAAAAAAATACATAAAAAAACAGTGGGAGAGTAATATTGCCCTTTCAGCTTGTGTGCCAGTCTTCACTCCTGGGTGTGCCACCTCTGTCCCTCTCATTCAGTGGGCCATAGAAAGCCTTGTTTTTTTTTTTTTTTAATATTATTTGGTTTCTAAAGTCTCCCTGAAAATAAAAAAAAAAATACATAAAAAAACAGTGGGAGAGTAATATTGCCCTTTCAGCTTGTGTGCCAGTCTTGACTCCTGGGTGTGCCACCTCTGTCCCTCTCATTCAGTGGGCCATAGAAAGCCTTTTTTTTTTTTTTTTTAATATTATTTGGTTTCTAAAGTCTCCCTGAAAATAAAAAAAAAAATACATAAAAAAACAGTGGGAGAGTAATATTGCCCTTTCAGCTTGTGTGCCAGTCTTGACTCCTGGGTGTGCCACCTCTGTCCCTCTCATTCAGTGGGCCATAGAAAGCCTTGTTTTTTTGTTTTTTTTTTAATATTATTTGGTTTCTAAAGTCTCCCTGAAAATAAAAAAAAAATACATAAAAAAACAGTGGGAGAGTAATATTGCCATTTCAGCTTGTGTGCCAGTCTTGACTCCTGGGTGTGCCACCTCTCTCTCTAATTGTGGGCCATAGAAAGCCTTTTTATTTTTCTCCTTCATTTGTGTTTTAAAATCAACCTCAACACAAAAACACTACATCAATCAGTGGGAGAAAAATATTGGCCTCAGTCAGGGCTTGTGTGCCACTCCTGTGCGTGCCATCTCTCATTCAGTGGGCCATAGAAAGCCTTGTTTTTTTTTTTTTTTTTTTAATATTATTTGGTTTCTAAAGTCTCCCTGAAAATAAAAAAAAAAATACCTAAAAAAACAGTGGGAGAGTAATATTGCCCTTTCAGCTTGTGTGCCAGTCTTCACTCCTGGGTGTGCCACCTCTGTCCCTCTCATTCAGTGGGCCATAGAAAGCCTTGTTTTTTTTTTTTTTTAATATTATTTGGTTTCTAAAGTCTCCCTGAAAAAAAAAAAAATAAATAAATAAAAAAACAGTGGGAGAGTAATATTGCCCTTTCAGCTTGTGTGCCAGTCTTGACTCCTGGGTGTGCCACCTCTGTCCCTCTCATTCAGTGGGCCATAGAAAGCCTTGTTTTTTTGTTTTTTTTTAATATTATTTGGTTTCTAAAGTCTCCCTGAAAATAAAAAAAAAATACATAAAAAAACAGTGGGAGAGTAATATTGCCCTTTCAGCTTGTGTGCCAGTCTTGACTCCTGGGTGTGCCACCTCTGTCCCTCTCATTCAGTGGGCCATAGAAAGCCTTGTTTTTTTGTTTTTTTTTTAATATTATTTGGTTTCTAAAGTCTCCCTGAAAATAAAAAAAAAATACATAAAAAAACAGTGGGAGAGTAATATTGCCATTTCAGCTTGTGTGCCAGTCTTGACTCCTGGGTGTGCCACCTCTCTCTCTAATTGTGGGCCATAGAAAGCCTTTTTATTTTTTTCCTTCATTTGTGTTTTAAAATCAACCTCAACACAAAAACACTACATCAATCAGTGGGAGAAAAATATTGGCCTCAGTCAGGGCTTGTGTGCCACTCCTGTGCGTGCCATCTCTCATTCAGTGGGCCATAGAAAGCCTTGTTTTTTTTTTTTTTTTTTAATATTATTTGGTTTCTAAAGTCTCACAGAGAAAAAAAAAAAAATAAATTAGGTGGGAGATTAA
The DNA here is from genome assembly GCF_051348905.1 of Ranitomeya variabilis. Classification (NCBI taxonomy): domain Eukaryota; kingdom Metazoa; phylum Chordata; class Amphibia; order Anura; family Dendrobatidae; genus Ranitomeya; species Ranitomeya variabilis. The sequence continues at coordinate 319,976,772 of NC_135232.1, read as the reverse complement.
TATTGACATTAGTGCTTGAGTGACAGTCCTGCGTGTGTGTCATCTCTGTGATTTGGTGTCACAGAAAACAGAGTGTGTAACATTGTGCCTGATTTTCCTTGTGGTCTCACCAACCTGTTAAGGGATATTGAAATCATACTGAAGTTATAGCTCACCGTGTAAGTTGTTTGACAGCAACAAATAAAGTTAGTTTGGTTACGATTTTTAAACAATGAGGAAGTCTGGTGCAAGAGGTCGTCGTGGGCGTTCATTGTCAGCTGGTAATGATGGTAGTGGTAGTGGAGCATCAGGTGGTCGTGGGGATAAAAATATTCCACCTAAGTCTGGAGCTGTGGAGCCAGTTTCGTCGTCAGGCTACACAAGGCCTCGAACGCTCTCTTTTCTGGGAGTAGGAAAACCGCTTTTAAAGGCGGAGCAGCAACAGCAAGTTTTGGCTTACATTGCAGACTCAGCCTCTAGCTCTTTTGCCTCCTCTTCCTAAACTGGTAAATGTAAAAGCAGCGCATCGCTTGTGGATGTTCACGGTCAGGGACAAGTCGCTTCCTTGTCCTCCTCAGCAAAAACTACAACAAGAGAGAAGGATGCAGCAGGCGACACAACGGGTCACTCCATGGAGCTCTTTACACATACCGTCCCTGGCTTAGAAAGTGAAACATTTAACAGGCCATGCCCATTACAAGTAGATTCTGACATGGAGTGCACTGATGCACAGCCACAGCCAGAGTACTATGCTGCTCCTTTGACTCAGACCACCACATTGCCCTCTCAGGGTACAGATCCACAATCAGACCCTGATGAGACTATGTTGCCCCGCCACGAACGCTATACCACCGACCGACACAGTGACACAGACGAAGTTGCACACGAGCTCGAAGAGGAGGTAATAGATGACCCAGTTATTGACCCCGATTGGCAGCCATTGGGGGAACAGGGTGCAGGCGGCAGTAGTTCAGAAGCGGAGGTGGAGGAGGGGCCGCAGCAGGCATCAACATCGCAACAGGTTCCATCTGCCGGGCCCGTATCTGGCCCAAAACGCGTGTCAAAGCCAAAACCTGTTGGAGGACAGCGTGGCCATCCGGTTAAAGCTCAGTCTGCAATCCCTGAAAAGGGATCCGAGTCTAGGAAGAGTGCAGTCTGGCATTTTTTTAAACAACATCCAACTGATCAGCGCAAAGTCATCTGTCAAAAATGTTCAACTAGCTTAAGCAGAGGTCAGAATCTGAAAAGTCTAAATACTAGTTGCATGCATAGACACTTAACCACCATGCATTTTCAAGCCTGGACTAACTACCAAACGTCCCTTAAGGTTGTAGCACCCTCGGCCAATGAAGCTAGTCAGCAACGCAACATCCCTTCCGTCACTGTAAGGCCACCATTTTCCGCACCACCGGCAGTATCTGTGCAGGTTTCTTTGCCAGCCAAAAGCAGTCAGGGTCAGGGAATCACCAGTTTAGTAGGAGGAAATATTGCATCTAGGGCACCGGCGGAAACAATACCGTCTCCAACCGTCTCTCAGTCTGCCATGTACACCGGCACACCCGAAAGTTCCACGATCTCCTGCTCTCCAGTCCAGCTCACCCTACATGAGACTCTGGTTAGAAAAAGGAAGTACTTATCCTCGCATCCGCGTACACAGGGTTTTAACGCCCACATAGCTAGACTAATCTCGTTAGAGATGATGCCCTACCGTTTAGTTGAAAGCGAAGCTTTTAAAGCCCTGATGGAGTACGCTGAACCACGATACGAGCTACCTAGTCGACACTTTTTTTCCAGAAAAGCCATCCCAGCCCTGCACCAGCATGTTAAACAGCGCATCGTCCATGCACTTAGGCAATCTGTGAGTACAAAGGTGCACCTGACTACAGATGCATGGACCAGTAGGCATGGCCAGGGACGTTATGTGTCCATCACGGCACACTGGGTGAATGTGGTGGATGCAGGGTCCACAGGCGACATCAATTTAGGGACAGTTGTGCCTAGCCCACGGTCTAGGAAACAGTTGGCTGTAGGCGTTCGCACCCCCTCCTCCTCCTCCTCGTCCTCCTGCAGAAGCTACAGCTCTTCCACAGAACGCAGTCGGCCAACCACTCCATCGGCAGATGACACTGTTGCACACCAGTTGTCCCATTATGGGCCAGCTACTGCCAAGCGTCAGCAGGCTGTATTGGCTATGAAGTGTTTGGGCGACAACAGACACACCGCGGAAGTTCTGTCCGAGTTCTTGCAACAAGAAACGCAGTCGTGGCTGGGCACAGTAGATCTTGAGGCAGGCAAGGTAGTGAGTGATAACGGAAGGAATTTCATGGCTGCCATCTCCCTTTCCCAACTGAAACACATTCCTTGCCTGGCTCACACCTTAAACCTGGTGGTGCAGTGCTTATTGAAAACTTATCCTGGGTTCTCCGACCTGCTCCTCAAAGTGCGTGCACTTTGCTCACATATCCGACGTTCGCCTGTACACGCCAGCCGTATGCAGACCTATCAGCGGTCTTTGAACCTTCCCCAGCATCGCCTAATCATAGACGTTGCAACAAGGTGGAACTCAACACTGCACATGCTTCAGAGACTGTGCGAACAGAGGCGTGCTGTTATTTATTTGTGGGAGGATACACGGGCAGGCAGTAGGATGGCAGACATGGAGTTGTCAGGTGTGCAGTGGTCGAAGATACAAGACATGTGTCAAGTCCTTCAGTGTTTTGAGGAATGCACACGGCTGGTTAGTGCAGACAACGCCGTAATAAGCATGAGCATCCCCCTAATGCGTCTGCTGATGCAAAGTTTGACGCACATAAAGGAGCAGGCGTCTGCACCAGAGGAAGAGGGAAGCCTTGATGACAGTCAGCCATTGTCTGGTCAGGGCAGTGTACAGGACGAGGTAGCGGGCGAAGAGGAGGTGGAGGACGAGGAGGATGATGGGGATGAGTATATTTTTAATGCGGAAACTTTCACGGGGGCACAGGAAATTGGTTGCGTGTCACGGCCGGGTTCTGGTTTTTTGAGGGACACAAGTGACGTAGATTTGCCTGCAACTGCCCCTCAACCAATCACAACCGGAGATTTGACAACTGGAACTTTGGCCCACATGGCGGATTATGCCTTACGTATCCTAAAAAGGGACACACGCATTACGAAAATGATGAACGATGACGATTACTGGTTGGCCTGCCTCCTTGATCCACGCTATAAAGGCAAATTGCAAAATATTATGCCACATGAGAACTTGGAACTAATATTAGCAACCAAACAATCAACTCTTGTTGACCGTTTGCTTCAGGCATTCCCAGCACACAGCGCACGTGATCGTTCTCACACGAGCTCCAGGGGGCAGCAGACTAGGAGTGTTAGGGGTGCACACATCAGAAGTGGCGTTGGACAGAGGGGTTTTCTGACCAGGTTGTGGAGTGATTTTGCTATGACCGCAGACAGGACAGGTACTGCTGCATCAATTGAAAGTGACAGGAGACAACATTTGTCCAGTATGGTTACTAACTATTTTTCATCCCTTATCGATGTTCTCCCTCAACCGTCATTCCCATTTGATTACTGGGCCTCCAAATTAGACACCTGGCCAGAATTGGCAGAATATGCATTGCAGGAGCTTGCTTGCCCGGCAGCAAGTGTCCTATCAGAAAGAGTATTCAGTGCTGCAGGGTCAATATTAACCGAAAAAAGGACTCGTCTGGCTACCCAAAATGTTGACGATCTAACATTCATTAAAATGAACCACAACTGGATTTCAAAATCTTTTGCCCCACCTTGCCCGGCCGACACCTAGCTTTCCTATGAAAAGCTCTTGCCTGTGAATTACTTTTCTAATGTCTAATTTGCTGCTGCAGATTGTACAGCATACGACATGTTTACACCTCCCTAAATGGCCAAACTCCCCACACGGGGCCGTGGTATCGCGACTTGGCGCAAGCACCCGTGAGACTGCTGTTTGTCTGAAGAGGTGGGTGTGCTCGCTTTTGGTTGACGGCATTGCTACTGGGTCCCTCATAGTACAATGTAGTGTCTCTGGCGGTGGTGGTGCGCACCCAACGTCAGACACACCGTTGTAACATGAGTGGTCCTGGGGCGGTCCCGCCGGCCTCAAGAGAGTTCCCCCCTACCCCAGCTCAAACTGGGCTCTACCACGTGCAAAATTATGTCGCACAGCTCCACCAATCTTTAGTCTATTCGCTGACATCATTCAATGTCTGGCACTGACAATACAAATTTGTAGACATCTATGATGCAACTTAAAGTAGTCTGTGTCTGTGTCCTATATTGGCACCATTAAATAGTTACTGCCAAATTACTATGTCAGAAACACAGCAGATGAGCCCACCCCTGTACCTAAGTATGCCACCTTTTTTTTTGTTTTGGTTGTTTTGCGAGACATTAACATCTATTTATATTTTGGGAGTACTGGGACAGACACTCCTTGCACTACTCCTCCACTCAGCACCAAGCTGCCTGCCCGTGTATCCATGTAACCGCTGTAAAACTGCCATGAGCCTATTGTTTGTTATTTTAGGCCTTTGAAGCCTTTCTGCGCTCCCTCCTTCCACTAGTCCTCCACTGACCAGACCACTGCTGCCCGTGTACCCCTGGAACCAATTTTAAAGTGCCTACAGCCAGCCCATTTTATTGTGTTAGGCCTTCGAAGCCTGTCTGCGGTCCATACTTTAAATACTCCTCCACTCACCACCAAGCTGCCTGCCCGTGTATCCATGTAACCGCTGTAAAACTGCCATGAGCCTATTGTTTGTTATTTTAGGCCTTTGATAGCCTGTCTGCGGTCCCTACTCCTCCACTCAGCACCAAGCTGCCTGCCCGTGTATCCATGTAACCGCTGTAAAACTGCCATGAGCCTATTGTTTGTTATTTTAGGCCTTCGAAGCCTTTCTGCGCTCCCTCCTTCCACTAGTCCTCCACTGACCAGACCACTGCTGCCCGTGTACCCCTGGAACCAATTTTAAAGTGCCTACAGCCAGCCCATTTTATTGTGTTAGGCCTTCGAAGCCTGTCTGCGGTCCATACTTTAAATACTCCTCCACTCACCACCAAGCTGCCTGCCCGTGTATCCATGTAACCGCTGTAAAACTGCCATGAGCCTATTGTTTGTTATTTTAGGCCTTTGAAGCCTGTCTGCGGTCCCTACTCCTCCACTGACCACCAAGCTGCCTGCCCGTGTATCCATGTAACCGCTGTAAAACTGCCATGAGCCTATTGTTTGTTATTTTAGGCCTTTGAAGCCTTTCTGCGCTCCCTCCTTCCACTAGTCCTCCACTGACCAGACCACTGCTGCCCGTGTACCCCTGGAACCAATTTTAAAGTGCCTACAGCCAGCCCATTTTATTGTGTTAGGCCTTCGAAGCCTGTCTGCGGTCCATACTTTAAATACTCCTCCACTCACCACCAAGCTGCCTGCCCGTGTATCCATGTAACCGCTGTAAAACTGCCATGAGCCTATTGTTTGTTATTTTAGGCCTTTGATAGCCTGTCTGCGGTCCCTACTCCTCCACTGACCACCAAGCTGCCTGCCCGTGTATCCATGTAACCGCTGTAAAACTGCCATGAGCCTATTGTTTGTTATTTTAGGCCTTTGAAGCCTTTCTGCGCTCCCTCCTTCCACTAGTCCTCCACTAACCAGACCACTGCTGCCCGTGTACCCCTGGAACCAATTTTAAAGTGCCTACAGCCAGCCCATTTTATTGTGTTAGGCCTTCGAAGCCTGTCTGCGGTCCATACTTTAAATACTCCTCCACTCACCACCAAGCTGCCTGCCCGTGTATCCATGTAACCGCTGTAAAACTGCCATGAGCCTATTGTTTGTTATTTTAGGCCTTTGAAGCCTTTCTGCGCTCCCTCCTTCCACTAGTCCTCCACTGACCAGACCACTGCTGCCCGTGTACCCCTGGAACCAATTATAAAGTGCCTACAGCCAGCCCATTTTATTATGTTAGGCCTTTGAAGCCTGTCTGCGGTCCCTACTTTAAATACTCCTCCACTCACCACCAAGCTGCCTGCCCGTGTATCCATGTAACCGATTTCAAACTGCCATGACTGCCTACTGTTTGTTATTTTAGGCCTTTGTGAGCCTGTCTGCGGCCCCTACTTGCAATACTCCTCCACTGACCACAATGCTGCCTGGAGTGCCTGCCTGTGTATCCATGTAACCGATTTCAAACTGCCATGACTGCCTACTGTTTGTTATTTTAGGCCTTTGTGAGCCTGTCTGCGGCCCCTACTTGCAATACTCCTCCACTGACCACAATGCTGCCTGGAGTGCCTGCCTGTGTATCCATGTAACCGATTTCAAACTGCCATGACTGCCTACTGTTTGTTATTTTAGGCCTTTGTGAGCCTGTCTGCGGCCCCTACTTGCAATACTCCTCCACTGACCACACCAATGCTGCCCGTGTACCCCTGGAACCTATTTAAAAGTTCATAGAGCCTAGTTATATATTTTATTTACTATTAATAAGGCCATGATGGACTACGCTGTACCACGCTACAAGCTAACCAGTCGACACTTCTTTTGCGAGAAAAGCCATCCCAACCCTCCACCAGCTTGTAGAAGACCGCATTGTCCATGCACTCTGGCAATCTGTGAGTACAAAGGTGCACCTGACAACAGACGCATGGACCTGTAGGCATGGCCACGGAAGATTACGTGTCCATTACGGCACAATGGGTTAATGTGTTGGATGCATGGTCCACAGAGGACAGCCTACTAAGTATGTCTGCAGTCCATAATTCAAATTGTCCTCCACTGTCTAAATCGGAGCTTCCACCTTCTGGCTTTCGGCCTATAGTATCAGAAATTAAACTGCATTTGGCCTTCAACTTTGGTTACGGCCTACTAACGGCTTCTGCCCCTCCCTGGTGTTGCCCACAACTAAATAAAGCTGAGCTTCAACCTTCCGGCTCTCATTAAGTGGTTTTGAAAAAACAAAATGGTGGATAGGGCCTACTAACGGCTTCTGCCCCTCCCTGGTGTTGCCCTCAACTAAATAAAGCTGAGCTTCAACCTTCCGGCTATCATTAAGTGGTTTTGAAAAAACAAAATGGTGGATAGGGCCTACTAACGGCTTCTTCCCCTCCCTGGTGTTGCCCTCAACTAAATAAAGCTGAGCTTCAACCTTCCGGCTATCATTAAGTGGTTTTGAAAAAACAAAATGGTGGATAGGGCCTACTAACGGCTTCTTCCCCTCCCTGGTGTTGCCCTCAACTAAATAAAGCTGAGCTTCAACCTTCCGGCTCTCATTAAGTGGTTTTGAAAAAACAAAATGGTGGATAGGGCCTACTAACGGCTTCTGCCCCTCCCTGGTGTTGCCCACAACTAAATAAAGCTGAGCTTCAACCTTCCGGCTCTCATTAAGTGGTTTTGAAAAAACAAAATGGTGGATAGGGCCTACTAATGGCTTCTGCCCCTCCCTGGTGTTGCCCACAACTAAATAAAGCTGAGCTTCAACCTTCCGGCTCTCATTAAGTGGTTTTGAAAAAACAAAATGGTGGATAGGGCCTACTAACGGCTTCTGCCCCTCCCTGGTGTTGCCCTCAACTAAATAAAGCTGAGCTTCAACCTTCCGGCTCTCATTAAGTGGTTTTGAAAAAACAAAATGGTGGATAGGGCCTACTAACGGCTTCTGCCCCTCCCTGGTGTTGCCCTCAACTAAATAAAGCTGAGCTTCAACCTTCCGGCTCTCATTAAGTGGTTTTGAAAAAACAAAATGGTGGATAGGGCCTACTAACGGCTTCTGCCCCTCCCTGGTGTTGCCCTCAACTAAATAAAGCTGAGCTTCAACCTTCCGGCTCTCATTAAGTGGTTTTGAAAAAACAAAATGGTGGATAGGGCCTACTAACGGCTTCTTCCCCTCCCTGGTGTTGCCCTCAACTAAATAAAGCTGAGCTTCAACCTTCCGGCTCTCATTAAGTGGTTTTGAAAAAACAAAATGGTGGATAGGGCCTACTAACGGCTTCTTCCCCTCCCTGGTGTTGCCCTCAACTAAATAAAGCTGAGCTTCAACCTTCCGGCTCTCATTAAGTGGTTTTGAAAAAACAAAATGGTGGATAGGGCCTACTAACGGCTTCTGCCCCTCCCTGGTGTTGCCCACAACTAAATAAAGCTGAGCTTCAACCTTCCGGCTCTCATTAAGTGGTTTTGAAAAAACAAAATGGTGGATAGGGCCTACTAACGGCTTCTGCCCCTCCCTGGTGTTGCCCACAACTAAATAAAGCTGAGCTTCAACCTTCCGGCTCTCATTAAGTGGTTTTGAAAAAACAAAATGGTGGATAGGGCCTACTAACGGCTTCTGCCCCTCCCTGGTGTTGCCCTCAACTAAATAAAGCTGAGCTTCAACCTTCCGGCTCTCATTAAGTGGTTTTGAAAAAACAAAATGGTGGATAGGGCCTACTAACGGCTTCTGCCCCTCCCTGGTGTTGCCCTCAACTAAATAAAGCTGAGCTTCAACCTTCCGGCTCTCATTAAGTGGTTTTGAAAAAACAAAATGGTGGATAGGGCCTACTAACGGCTTCTGCCCCTCCCTGGTGTTGCCCACAACTAAATAAAGCTGAGCTTCAACCTTCCGGCTCTCATTAAGTGGTTTTGAAAAAACAAAATGGTGGATAGGGCCTACTAACGGCTTCTGCCCCTCCCTGGTGTTGCCCACAACTAAATAAAGCTGAGCTTCAACCTTCCGGCTCTCATTAAGTGGTTTTGAAAAAACAAAATGGTGGATAGGGCCTACTAACGGCTTCTGCCCCTCCCTGGTGTTGCCCTCAACTAAATAAAGCTGAGCTTCAACCTTCCGGCTCTCATTAAGTGGTTTTGAAAAAACAAAATGGTGGATAGGGCCTACTAACGGCTTCTGCCCCTCCCTGGTGTTGCCCTCAACTAAATAAAGCTGAGCTTCAACCTTCCGGCTCTCATTAAGTGGTTTTGAAAAAACAAAATGGTGGATAGGGCCTACTAACGGCTTCTGCCCCTCCCTGGTGTTGCCCTCAACTAAATAAAGCTGAGCTTCAACCTTCCGGCTCTCATTAAGTGGTTTTGAAAAAACAAAATGGTGGATAGGGCCTACTAACGGCTTCTGCCCCTCCCTGGTGTTGCCCTCAACTAAATAAAGCTGAGCTTCAACCTTCCGGCTCTCATTAAGTGGTTTTGAAAAAACAAAATGGTGGATAGGGCCTACTAACGGCTTCTGCCCCTCCCTGGTGTTGCCCTCAACTAAATAAAGCTGAGCTTCAACCTTCCGGCTCTCATTAAGTGGTTTTGAAAAAACAAAATGGTGGATAGGGCCTACTAACGGCTTCTGCCCCTCCCTGGTGTTGCCCTCAACTAAATAAAGCTGAGCTTCAACCTTCCGGCTCTCATTAAGTGGTTTTGAAAAAACAAAATGGTGGATAGGGCCTACTAACGGCTTCTGCCCCTCCCTGGTGTTGCCCTCAACTAAATAAAGCTGAGCTTCAACCTTCCGGCTCTCATTAAGTGGTTTTGAAAAAACAAAATGGTGGATAGGGCCTACTAACGACTTCTGCCCCTCCCTGGTGTTGCCCTCAACTAAATAAAGCTGAGCTTTAACCTTCCGGCTCTCATTAAGTGGTTTTGAAAAAACAATATGGTGGATAGGGCCTACTAACGGCTTCTGCCCCTCCCTGGTGTTGCCCACAACTAAATAAAGCTGAGCTTCAACCTTCCGGCTCTCATTAAGTGGTTTTGAAAAAACAAAATGGTGGATAGGGCCTACTAACGGCTTCTGCCCCTCCCTGGTGTTGCCCACAACTAAATAAAGCTGAGCTTCAACCTTCCGGCTCTCATTAAGTGGTTTTGAAAAAACAAAATGGTGGATAGGGCCTACTAACGGCTTCTGCCCCTCCCTGGTGTTGCCCACAACTAAATAAAGCTGAGCTTCAACCTTCCGGCTCTCATTAAGTGGTTTTGAAAAAACAAAATGGTGGATAGGGCCTACTAACGGCTTCTGCCCCTCCCTGGTGTTGCCCACAACTAAATAAAGCTGAGCTTCAACCTTCCGGCTCTCATTAAGTGGTTTTGAAAAAACAAAATGGTGGTTAGGGCCTACTAACGGCTTCTGCCCCTCCCTGGTGTTGTCCTCAACTGAACAAAGCTGAGCTTCCACATTCTGCCTTTCGCCCTATACTATCAGATATTAAACTGCATTTGGCCTACTAGTGTGGTTAGGCCCTTGAAACAGTGTCTGCTGCTCTTGGGTTTGCTACTCCACTGAACAAAGCAATGCCGCCTGTTTAGTCCTGTTACCAATTTTGAACTGCATTTAGCCTACTTTATTCTTTGGCCCTATATCTGTTTCCTCCTCATCCTGCCCATTGCCCAGCCACTGCTAAATGAGTCTGCTGGTACATTGACCTAGACCACTACATTCCCCTTGTACTCTACACAGCCAGAATCTGACCCTGCTGAAAGTAAGGTTCCCCTTCTCGCATGTTATACCACCTTACACAGGGACAAAGAGGAAGGTGCAGATGAAAGTGCAGGTTCCTTCATCAGGTGGGGGGGGCATACTCGTTGGCGACGTCACTGGCACAGGGCCCCTCAGAGTACGCAAAAGTGTCGCTGCTGGTGGGAGGCGCCCCCGCCATGCAAACACACCGCCGTACTTTGAGGGGCCCTGTGCCAGTGCCAATGCGAACGAGTGGGCCCCCCCCTGCTTGCTCAGGATCACAGCACTTGCAACGTTTAAATACTTACCTTTCCCTGCAACACCGCCGTGACGTAGTCCGCATTTCCTGGGCCCACGAAAAAATTGAGCCAGCCCTACTCCCCCCACAACTTTTGCCAAATGACCCCCAATTCCCTATGCCCAACTATTATTATAAAGTAAATTACGATTGGCAAGCTTCAGAAACAAGAATGGATGTTTTTGGCATTAAAATGGGCACTGTAGGTGTTTTCCTGGCCTCCACTCACTGCCGACTATGCTTCCCCATTGACTTGCATTGGGTTTCGTGTTTCGGTCGATCCCCGACTTTTAGCGATAATCGGCCGAATGCACTCGACTCGACTCTGGACAAAATCGGGTTTCCCAAAACCCTACTCGATCTGAAAAAAATGAAAGTCGCTCAACCCTACTGTCCTGAAGTCAAAGTAGGTTTATTACAGATGAGAATAATGATTAACTGTGGATTGACTTAAGGTACCATTACACTAAACGACTTACCAACGATCACGACCAGCGATACGACCTGGCCGTGATCGTTGGTAAGTCGTCGTGTGGTCGCTGGGGAGCTGTCACACAGACCGCTCTCTCCAGCGACCAACGATCAGGGGAACGACTTTGGCATAGTTGAAACTGTCTTCAATGATGCCGAAGACCCCGGGTAACCAGGGTAAACATCGGGTTACTAAGTGCAGGGCCGCGCTTAGTAACCCGATATTTACCCTGGTTACCATTGTAAAAGTAAAAAAAAAAAAAACAGTACATACTCACATTCCGATGTCTGTCACGTCCCCCGCCATCAGCTTCCCGCACTGACTGTGTCAGCGCCGGCCGTAAAGCAGAGCACAGCGGTGACGTCACCGCTGTGCTCTGCTTTACGGCCGGCACTGACAGTCAGTGCAGGGAAGCTGAGGCGGGGGATGTGACAGACATCGGAATGTGAGTATGTACTTTTTTTTTTTTTTAATTTTACAATCGTAACCACGGTAAATATTGGGTTACTAAGCACGGCCCTGCGCTTTGTAACCCGATATTTACCCTGGTTACAAGTGAACACATCTCTGGATCGGCGTCACACACGCCGATCCAGTGATGACAGCGGGTGATCAGCGACCAAAAAAAGGTCCTGATCATTCCCTATGACCAACGATCTCTCAGCAGGGGCCTGATCGTTGGTCGCTGTCACACATAACGAGATCGTTAAGCGGGATCGTTGCTACGTCACCAAAAGCGTGACGTTGCAACGATATCATTAACTAAATCATTATGTGTGAAGGTACCTTTACTGGTGAAGACTGAGCAGGCTAATGACATCAGGTGCAGCCAGGTTGGCTTCCCTATAATGCTTGCAGCAATCCCATTACATTGTCTAGCACAGCCAATCAGGGGGGTGATAACAGAGACTATAACGATTTGATTAGGGCTGGCCAAACAGAATCATTTTAGGCTTTTATAGTGTAGGGATAGTGCTCATTCCACATAGGGATTAAAAAAGCCTAGTCTACTATTACAGTGCTGAAATGCATTTAAAATGGAAGTGGTAGTGTCAGTCTCTGCATAATAATATAAAGATTCAAGAGATATAGATAAATGCTGTACCTGCCTTGTCACACAATGTGACTTTTAATTGACTGATTTGTTATATACTATAGTAATGGTACTTTAATAACATTTTGTTTTTTATAAGAAGTGCAATAGTGCAACCTCTTTCTCTAGTGATAAGCCTCATGAAATGTTGCACTAACTGCATGTGTGCATGAAGAATACAAGTAGGACGTTACCTTCGAAGTGGGTAGAATAGTGGATTATTGTTTTTTGCACATGGAGAAGCCAGTAGCAAGTGATGTCACATCTCAATACGCACAGCTTGCCGGATCTCTAGATAAACCACAACATCACAATATGGATCTAGGACTGGAAAGTGACTCCTCATCTAGTGGATCTCTTCTATGCTCCATCGATTCAGGAAAGCTTCCTTACATTACTCATCTCATCCACCTACAGATAGGCGCAGTTGACCACATATGCATGTGTGCGGTGCAACCACTACATCTCTCATTTATTGTATAGTATATCTACAGCTTAAGGCATACGGAGGTGAATTAGCGCATTTATTTTATTTATATCATTTTATTATTCACAAATTGGAAACAAGGAGTCAATTTTAAGGCTTGTGTCACATAAAGATTGCTTTTTGGATGGTGAGCAGGGCAAGCCATAATTTATTTATTTTTTTCATGACAAAAGAAAAGTTTCCATAATTCATAAATTTAATTACAACTGTCCACCTTACAAAATGGTCATGTAGCAAAAAATATATTGTTTCTTTCTGAACACTATGTTGTTATAATAGTTCAATATTAGGCCCTTATAGGCCACCTAATTACAGTGGCCTGTTATATGTACTTGCGTAAGGGCTGTCCCACACGTCCAGATAATTCCGGTACCGGAATAAATCGGTACCGGAGTTATCCGTGTCCGTGTGCCTGGGAACTCACGTAGGCCATACGTGTGCACACGTGTGCCGCCCGTATGGCGAGTGGGTACCACACGGAGCGTGTGGTACCCACGCGTGTGGTACCCTGCATCGTGCTGAAGCCGCGATTCATATGTTCCCTGCAGCAGCGTTTACTGCAGGGAAAATATGAATAATAGTGTTTAAAATAAAGATCTATGTGTCCGCCGCCCTCCCACCCCCTGTGCGCCCCCCCCCGCTGTTCAGAAAATACTTACCCACCTCCCTCACTGCTTCCTGGTCTGGCCGCGGCTTCTAGTGTATGCGGTCACGTGGGGCCGATCATTTACAGTCATGAATATGTGGCTCCACCTCCCATAGGGGCGGAGCCGACTATTCATAATTGTAAATGAGCGGCCCCACGTGACCGCATACAGTAGGAGGCGCGGGGCAGAGAGGAAGGAGTGACAGCCAACGTGGGAGCGGGTGAGTATTTTCTGAACAGCGGGGGGGCGCACAGGGGGTGGGGGGGCGCACAGGGGGTGGGAGGGCGGGGGACACATAGATCTTTATTTTAAACACTATTATTCATATTTTCTCTGCAGCAAACGCTGCTGCAGGGAACATATGAATCGCGGATTCAGCACCATGTGGGGGGGACAGCACTTACTGTAGCGCTGTCTCCTGCACGCACACGGACCCCAGACGGAGACCGTCCGTGTGAGGTCCGTGTTTTACACGGACCCATTGACTTTAATAGGTCCGTGTAATACGTGCGCTCCCACGAACACTGACATGTCTCCGTGTTTGGCACACGGAGACACGGTCCGCAAAAAATCAATGACATCTGAACAGATGCATTGATTTTTATGGGTCTACGTGTGTCAGTGTCTCCGGTACATGAGGAAACTGTCACCTCACGTACCGGAGCCACTGACGTGTGAAACCGGCCTAACATGAACCAACCTAGTTTTTCTTGTCTCATCCTTTTTTGTCAACTAATGGGGCGCTTGTTTTCTTTTTAATGTCTTAAAGAAGGGACACATTTTGATTTATGAATATCTGTTGTAATTGTCTAGTTTAGCAACCGTACACCTCACAAGCAAAGTTGCCATTTCCCTATGTTTGTTTCATGTCATGAACCTACTGTACATGTAGCTATGTGACTAATCCAAATATGTTCACCAGGTGCATAGTTGCAAAGCTAATTTAGCCATAAATACACATAAATAGAAAATAGCAAATCCACATGTAATCATTTACAGAAAGGAGAATAAAAAAAAATGTAAGCTATAAAAATTCTCAATTTATTATTTAGATATATCATAAAAGAAACAAAAGGAGTGCAAGGATTGACAAAACAGTACATAGGTAGCCAAGTACGGTAGTTAACCAAATGAAGACCCCCTGAAAAAAACAAGCTAAAACTAAAATAGGCGAAATGAGCATTGGGGACTTCTTTCTGTGTGTTGATCTTGCAGTTTGCACTATTGTTATGGGCAGTAGCCCTTTTTTTGTTAAATACCTAATATCATACCTGTATGTTTACATATAAATTTATTACCACTGTGCCGGTCACATCTGTACTAGAATATGCTTTTGCACTCACATTTTCCTTCATTGTTGCAAGTGTATGTGCATGGTTACCTGTGCACTCTTTTGTCAATCTTTTTTTTTTTTCTTTGATCTTTTTTATGATATACAGCTCTGGCAAAAATTAAGAGACCACCACATCAAAGCCCTGTCATGGGCAGCCCAATCTCCAGACCTGAACCCCATTGAAAACCTCTGGAATGTAATCAAGAGGATGATGGATAGTCACAAGCCATCAAACACAGAAGAACTGCTTACATTTGTGCACCAGAAGCAGTGTGAAAGACTGGTGGAAAGCATGCCAAGACGCATGAAAGCTGTGATTAAAAATCATGGTTACTCCACAAAATATTGATTTCTGAACTGTTCCTGAGTTAAAACATTAGTATTGTTGATTCTAAATGATTATGAACTTTTTTTCTTTGCAGTATTTGAGGTCTGAAAGCACTGGGTTTTTTTTTTACTTTTGATCATTTTTCCTTTTCAGAAAAAAAACCCGAAATGTATTGTTTGCATAATCAGAGACATGTTGTCAGAAGTTTATAGACTAAAATAACAATTTATATTTTACTCAATAATATACCTATAAAGAGAAAAATCAGACACTGAACATTTTTCAGTGGTATCTTAATTTTTGCCAGACCTGTATGTAAACAATAAATGGAAAAATTTTATTGCTTAAAAATCTAATTTTTCTTCTCCTTTCTGCCCCATTGGTAATTCAAAGTTAAAAAATAAAATGCATAAAAAGGTTTAAGAGTAAATCTTGTTTTAATTTTTATTTAATAAATTATTGGTACAAATAAAAATAAGTAATTTTGAAATATATCTTATCCGATAAATCTGTCTTTTTCTCCTCCTGGACTGATCATTTGCTCTCAAAACTCTCAGTTTCTGGGTAAAATCTGTTTTCAGCGAAGACAGATTTTGACATTGCTGAGATTGGAGATGACAGTTGCTACTAATAAGATTCTATTCAGAGGATAAGGGAGAGAAATAATGTAATGTAAAATTTGTATTCATTATTTGTGAATTGACAATGAATGATAAGTGCAGGGGTTGAAAGAAGCAGAATTCTCTAAGATACAATATAAAAGTGGCATATTTTCAAGTGTACATTTAATTTATGAAAAAAAAATTAAAACAGCTACTTTTTAACCTTTTCACCACCTTGCTATTTTCTGCTTTCGTTTTTTGCTCCCCTTCTTCTCAGAGCCATAACTTTTTATTTTTCTATCAGTATAGCATATGAAGGGTTTTTTTTTCCACGGGACGAGTTCTACTTTTGAGCAACACTGTGAAGATCTGAGATTGGGGTCTGTAATAATATCATAGTAAAGTTAACAATGCAACTATTTTTATTCCTTACATACATGGTCTTACAGCAATTCCAGGTAGATGGTCACAATGCAAAGCCCCCCCCCCCCCCCCAGTCCACAAGATCCAATCCCGGGGTCGATAGTTCCACTTCCTCAGTACTAGCCAATACCCACTGTCTCCCAACTTTTGGTTGGCCCACAGCTTTTGTATCTCCAGCCAGTATAGCCTGTAATCACAGTCCATGTTCAATCCCACGACCGTAGCACATGTCTCCCGCTACAGCTGGTAATGATAGACTTCACATTCAGATGATAGATCTAACAACCAAAGCACATGTATCAAGCCCCAGCCAGCAACCCATCTCCAATCTTCATAGGTCTTCCATATAGGACCTCTCCAACAGATCCTTGGTGTCACTGCCCCAATTCCTCACTAAACATGTGGCTTATTGTTCTCCATCTCCTAGGATAACCCCTTGGATGGCCAGAAGTGTTCACACCATTCCCCTTAAATATTTGCTTTTAGCTTAACCAATGAAGAATGTTTCAGAAGCCCAGTTGCCAAGCTGTCTGCAGGGTTGTGTATTAGAGATGCCCCCTGCAAAGAGCAACAAAGACACACATGACCCCACCAGATACAGGACAGAAATGCTAATGTGGGCCTTATGTACACATGAGATCCAGCCCACATGTCTTCCACTGCTTACTGTCACTGAATGGAAACATTGATTTGTGAGGCTGAATACTTTCCTGTAGAGATTTATGCATCTCAAACTGAGGAGCAATCAAATATCTAATAAACACAACAATAAGACTGACGTTCGGGCGCTCCATGCAGCAAAAAGTCCGTGGCCATCTCCTCACAGACACTATTAATTTTACCAAATAGCATACTGGAAAATGGGAGAAAAAATTCCAAGTGCTGTGAAATTGCAAAAAAAAGTGCAATTAAACAATTGTTTTTTGCCTTTTTTAATTTACCATCTTCACTAATTGCTTAACCTGCCAATGTGATTTTTCCAAGTCAGTATCAGTACACAGATACCAAACATGTATATGTTACTTATTTTCTACTTAAGTGGTGAAAAAAATCTAAAGTTTGTAAGAAGAAAAAAAGTCACTATGTTCAGAGATCTGTAGTGTCTTCATTTTTTGTGATCTGGTGCTTAGTGAGGGCTTCTTTTTTGTGCCAAGTTTAGAGAGAAAAAGCATATAACCAGCTCACCTGCAGCAGCTTGCGTTGTGTAGAAGTATGGAACCCGTGTAGTCTCACGTGCAATAATTAAGAAAAATGGGTGTTGTTCCAGCTTCTTTATAAAGTAATTTTATTTAGAAAAAAATTAAAGAATGATGACAGTCAGGATATAAACGTCCTGGATAGCTGCGCCTTTTGAACACGAAGTGTCCTTTCCTTTACTTTATAAAGAAGCTGGAATAACACCCATTCTTCTTAATTATGTTTTGCGCACCAAGCTGACGTTTTTATTGATACCATTTTGGGATAGAATTGATATTTTGATCGCCTGTTATTGCATTTTATTGCAATACTGCAAAAGACCGTAAATCTGGTGGTTTGATTTTTTTTCTTGTTACACAGTTTACCATTTGAATTAATTTACTTTATATTTTGATAAATCGGACATTTCTTATGCCAGTCATACAAAATAAATGTATTTTTAATTTTCTTTTTTATTGTTTTATTTTGAATGGGGCAAAAGGCTTTGGGGATGGCGTCCATAGGAGATGTTGTCGGGTGTCATGGGACCAGGGACTTCTTCCCTATTCCTAATGCTAGAGGCGCCCTAGCTCGCCCTGTTCTCCAGATTACTTCTGATGATGAAGACGCCAGGGCCACATACCTTGCCTTAGCTCCTGAATCCGCCCTCAGTCTGTATCCTTCCCCCACCCAGGGAAGAGGGGAGTAGTAGTGTATTTTAATACACCAACCAATCTAACAAGGTAACATGAACAGAGATAACAAAAAAACAATCATACAAATATGCTAACAAAGACAATAGATGAATGAAGCAGAGAATGGGGTTAAACCAAAGTAGGAGAAGAAGGGGAATTATCACACAGCCAAAACCTAGCAACAGATACAGATAAGGCCAGTTTCACAATTGCGGTTGTGTCCGCAGCGTTTCTTCCGCAATTATCTGCATACGTTGTGTATTCCTATATTTAACATTAGAGACGCATGTGTCTGCGATTGATTGCGTTTAGCCGTGTTTGACAACGCATGCGTCGTTTCGTCATCTGCGGTTTGGCGCGGTAAACGCTACATGTAGTAATTTTAGAGGCGTCAATTTGCCGCCTAGAAACGTATGTGGTTGTTAGCGGATGGAATGTGGCAATAAAACGCATTGCTGTCTATGTGAACGCACATGCGTTTGCTTGCATTTGTGAACGCATGCGTTGCACCACAGGAAAACATGTCTATACACTGATTAGCCACCCCCCACATACAAGGTGATAAAGGGAGGGAGTGGACATTTGCAGGTCACTACTCAGCAGACAGAGAGGCAGAGCAGACGCAGGCAAGAACCTTGGAGGAAAAAAGACACTGAACAATGTTAGTATATCAAAGCCAATGCCTTTATTTTCTACTAGATGGCAGCCCGATTCTAAAGAATCGGGAGTCTAGAATCCATATATACTTTATTTATTCAAATGTAAGAATAATACAATTAATAAATAATAGTAAGAAAGAACAAAAAATGGCTGCACTCACCAGCTCTTGACAATTCTTGTTATTTAAGGTACAGTTACACAGGATCCATGAACATGCTTATGAGGGGAGTGATGAAAGACATCAGACAACAACTTTGCGTGTTGTGGCAAATGCCACAACAACGGTTCTTTGCTTAAGAACAATAATGTAAATAATAAATAATATGTATCAATAACTATGTATATTGGTATGTTCTATGACATTTTAAAATATTTCATTATTATGTGGAAAAGCTCTTAGTACCCATACTGGCGCATACTTGTGTGCCCATCAGGTATTTTCACAGTAATTTTACATCTGATGGGATGGTATGAAACGTTTTTAATCATCTCTTGGGCTTAGCTAAGCCTTCATTTTAAATAATTCTAATAAGTACAACAGAAATAAAAGCCTTTTTGTGTATCCAAATTTTTTGTGTTTATTTTTACAGAAGTGTAAAATTTAAGAAATCAACGTTCATAGTACACCGATGGGTTAATATAAGCATGCCCATCAACCACGTCACGGTAGCCTTTGAACTGATGGGTCCTAACTAACTGATTCCTATTTCTTAATACTCAAACCTCTTTCACATCTGCATGTTTCTGATATTTGCAGAAGTAATGTTAAAAACAATACAACTTCCACACTTAGCACCAGAGAACTGACCTACAACACACTTTCAGCAAGTGCCATGCAATGTAGATGAAGCTTGGAGTTAACTTGCAGTAAATGCGGCAAACGCGGCTTCGACAATTGCATTAAATGCAGCCACAACAAAAACACTGGTAAGTGGAGATTTTGTGGCGAAAACTGCAGAAACCACATGTGCCGCACCTGCCGCAAGTGAAGTACAAATTCCGTATACATTGCATGCAACTTACAGCAAGAGTGGCGTGGGTCAGCCCTTAGGCAGGAAGTGCAGAAATAGCCTTTTTTCCACCATAAATTCTCCAAATAGCAGAAAAATGTTGATGTGAAAGCAAAATCTCTATTCTTTCCCTATCTATCTAAATATGTACCTATCTATATATCTATTTCTATGTACAGAACACACCTGGAGATAGAGATGTGTGTGAACAGCCATCCCACCCGTCTCTTACCTGTTCACAAAAACCTCACCCTTTTTAAAAACAAAATGAAATCTCTCAGCAGCTATACTGCTGGAGCTTCAAATACAGGTTCCTATCACCAAATACAGGCATTTGGATGATACACATCTTACATCTTGTACTTAATGTGTGTTCTACTTACCTATAAAAATATGTATTGATATATCATATTTCTAAATTTATGTAGATATGATATAGAGTTATTAACCCTATATGCTAATGAGTACGTATGTTATATACGTATTTCCTACATAAGTACTTAAAATCTATATGTCTATGGCTACACTAATTTTTTTTTGTTTTTGTTTTTTTTCCTTATCTCTATACATAGAATTTGCCTATTGCTCTCTATGTTATTAGAAAAACTGAATAATGAAAAAAAAGAAAAGTAACTTTAAACTAAAATATTTTTGTAGATAATATTACGTGTGAAGACTTTAGTACTATCAGCCAATAATTGTCCTTGAAGTGGTGTATTAACCACTTTAACCCTCACATTGCAACATTGCTTCACCCTGGAAAAAGCAACATACAATTGACCATGGGCAAAAGCAGGTTCTGGTAGATAAATGCCAACTCGATGGAGGGTCTGGCCTTGAGATTTATTTATGGTCATTGCAAATGCGGGCTTGATGGGAAATTGTCTCCGTCTTAATTTAAAAGGTAATCCAGTCTCTGATGGACACAAATCAATTCGTGGAATGAATACCACATTTCCTGCTGCTGACCCACTAATTACTTTAGCCAGTATGATATTGGCATATAAGGCAGTGACAATGAGCCGCGTACCATTGCAGAGACCTTTGTTCGTGTTCAGATTACGTAATAACATGACAATGGTGCCAATTTTAAGTTTCAGCCGATGTGAAGGCATTCCAGTTGGTGTTAGTGAATTCAAAAACTCAAGTGGGTATTGATCGAGGTCATCAGCTTCATCAGGATCGATGGAATCATCACTGATATATTCAGTATAGTCACCTATCAATAAATCCATGACTTGGGAATTGACTTTCTCAACGTCCTCATTTTTTGGACATAAAATTGCATGAGATGCAGCTGTATTTATGCTTTCGGTGTCATTCACATCAATACAAAGATTATCTCCAAAAATTTCAATTATTAAAGAGCCAGTGCATACCATGTCTGGAGGAATTTCAATTACATCATCTCCAAGGTTATGTTCATTAGATAGTTCACCATTTCCCAGTTGAAGCAACCAACTGCTGTAGTGAGGATCAATGGAGCGCATGTTGTTAATAAGTGGCAGGCGAGTAAAATGTTGCCAGTGTTGTGAATATTTTATACAGCTCTCTACAACATCAGTTCTTGTCCCATGAGGGATGACAGGAAGACATTGTCTAAAGTCGCCTCCAAAAACAATCACTTTACCTCCAAACGGTGTTTTTTCTTTGTGAGCTACATTTGTTGTCATGACATCACGTAAAACTCTATCAATGACATGCAATGCATATTTGGATAGCATTGTGCACTCATCAATAATAAAAAGTTTAGTGCTGTGCAAATCTTTTGCTGCATCGGTATCATTCTTAATCCTGGAAACAGATGTTTCATTCACAGGAATTGGAATCCCATAAAGAGAATGAATGGTTCGTCCACCTTGTAGCAAGTTGGCGGCAATTCCAGTAGTGGCAGCAGGTGACACAATGTCTCCTTGTCCTCTTAGCTGATGTAGGAGTAGATGATATAGGTACGTTTTTCCGCTGCCACCAGGACCATCAAGGAAAAAACACTTTGCTATAGAATTAGTGTCTTCTAAAGCTTGAGTGATAGCATCAAAAGCAAAAAGTTGGTCCTCATTTAGAGTAGCTTTCATTTCAGCAGCTGCTGATAACTCATAATCTTTATCATACTGTGGGAGGAGGTGTTGTTTCTTGACTGGACGTGGCAAATTAAAATCAGTATAAGTTTTGCCATGAGCTTTAAGAACATGTTGGACATCTGTCATAGCATAGCCTTCACAATTGACACACTCCAGAGTGTCGGAGTGGTATGCATAGCAGTAGTCTTCTACAAAGTGTTCCTTAAATTCATCCCATAAGTCCCGAGGTTTAGCTGGAGGACCAAAAATACAAATGTAGGCAAACATGTCACGTAGCTGTGCTGGCATGTTGAGAATACTGGCATCAAGTAATGTATTTCTCCACAGGCTATCATCAAATAGTATGCCAAGAGCTAATGCCGCATCTTTGAAGGTTTCATGTGTGACTCCGTGTACAGTTTTTATGCTGTCAAAACTGGTTGCACCTTTGACATGTAACAATAACAATCTTAACCCCTTCCCGACCTTTGACGCATACGCTGCGTCATGAAAGTCTGTGCCTTCCCGACCTATGACGCAGCGTATGCGTCATGGAGGGATCGCGTCCCTGCAGATCGGGTGAAGGGGTTAACTCCCATTTTACCCGATCTGCAGAGACAGGGGGAGTGGTGCTTCAGCCCAGGGGGGGTGGCTTCACCCCCCTGTGGCTACGATCGCTCTGATTGGCTGTTGAAAGTGAAACTGCCAATCAGAGCGATTTGTAATATTTCACCTAAAAAACTGGTGAAATATTACAATCCAGCCATGGCCGATGCTGCAATATCATCGGCCATGGCTGGAAAACCTGAAGTCACCCCCCCCACACCCACCGATCGCCCCCCCAGCCCTCCGTTAGTCCTCCGGTCCCCTCCGTCCGCCTGCCGGCTCCCCCGTCCTCCTGTCCACTCCCTCCTTGCTCAGGATCCCCCCCCCTGTGCTCCGATCACCCCCCCGTGCTCCGATCCACCCCCCCACCACCCCTTCATACTTACCGATCCTCCCGGTGTCCGGCCGTCTCCTCGCTGGGCGCCGCCATCTTGGAAAATGGCGGGCGCATGCTCAGTGCGCCCGCCGAATCTGCCAGTCGGCAGATTCCTTACAAGTACATTTTGATCGCTGTGGTAGGTTCTATCACAGCGATCAAAATAAAAAAAATAATAAATAACCCCCCCCCCCTTTATCACCCCCATAGGGACAATAATAAAATAAAGAATTTTTTTTTTTTTTTTTCCATTAGGGTTAGGGTTAGAACTAGGGTTAGAACTAGGGGTAGGGTTAGGGGTAGGGTTAGGGTTAGGGGTAGGGTTATGGCATGTGCACACAGAGCGGATCGGCCGCGGATCCGCAGCGGATCGGCCGTGGATCCGCAGCGGATCGGCAGCGGATCGGCAGCGGATCGACCGCGGATCCGCAGCGGATCGGCAGCGGATCGGCAGCGGATCGGCAGCGGATCGACCGCGGATCGGCGGCGGATCGGCAGCGGATCGACCGCGGATCGGCAGCGGATCGGCAGCGGATCGGCAGCGGATCGGCAGCGGATCGACCGCGGATCCGCAGCAGATCCGCAGCGGATCGGCAGCGGATCCGCAGCAGATCGGCAGCGGATCCGCAGCAGATTGGCCGCGGATCCGCAGCGGATTGGCAGCGGATCCGCAGCGGATAGGCCGCGGATCCGCAGCGGATCGGTAGCGGATCGGCCGCGGATCCGCAGCGGATTGGCAGCGGATCCGCAGCGGATTGGCCGCGGATCCGCAGCGGATTGGCCGTGGATCCGCAGCGGATTGGCCGCTGCGAATTCGAAGCAGTTTTCCATCAGGTTTACAGTACCATGTACACCTAAGGAAAACCAAATCCGCTGTGCCCATGGTGCGGAAAATTCCGTGCAGAAACGCTGCTGTCACCACCTCGCGGCCCGGGGCACCTACTTTCTCTTCCCCACCTGTTCTTACCTCCTCCGGTCCTGTCCTGAGCCAGCAGGGTCACGCTCCGGTCGTCCGCCGGCGCTCCGGGGTCCATCCCTGCAGACATGCTGCCCGGGTCCTTGCTCCCATGTCTGCTGCACTTCCTCGTTCCTCTCCCTCTCCAAGGGAGTGCATAGGGGGCGGGCAGGCCAGCTCTCAGGCTTCTTAAAGGGCCTGCCCGTTCCTACTCACTGCCCCTCCTCCCGGCCTATCACCTCCAGGCTGGAGGGATAAAAGGATCTCAGTCACTCCTGGACTCCGCCTGGGCAACTTCTATTATCCTGAAGTTGCTGCTCCAGGTCTGCTCCTGCTATGCTTACCAATCCAATTTGCCTGCCTTACTCTGTGTTCCTTTTTCCCTAGGATCGTGTCTGGCCTTCTCTGCATCCTGAGTCCTGGATCCTGTACGGTTCCCTGCAGTCTTCAGCCTGCTTCCTAGTTCCACGTTCTGCCCTGTTTTGTCAGTTCATTTCTTCCCAGCCTCCTAGGTCGGTTTAACACAGGTGTCTGCTTCATCGGACCCTCTATTGGTGGTCAAGGGGAAATCCCTGTATAGGGGTCACTCCAAGCCTTGGACTCCTTAGAGGCACCCTGGTGTTGTGGTACTGTGGCCCTCCTTTGGGGTGTCTCCCCTAGTATTTGTATTACTTTACAATAAAGCGTTTGAACCTGCTCTCTTGGTCTGGCTCTCCCTTCCTGGTATCAGCAACCGCTGTATTGGCGGTCCAGAGGGTCCACCCGATAGACCCATCTGTAGGGCGTGACAGCTGCGTTGTATTTTCCGCAGCATGTCAATTCTTTGTGCGGATTCCGCAGCGTTTTACACCTGTTCCTCAATAGGAATCCGCAGGTGAAATCCGCACAAAAAAACACTGGAAATCTGCTGTAAATCCGCAGGTAAAAGGCACTGCGTTTTTCAAAAATCGTGCGGAAAAATCTCACACGAATCGGCAACGTGGGCACATAGCCTTAGGGTTAGGGTTGGAATTAGAGTTAGGGTTGGAATTAGGGCTAGGGTTTGAAATAGGGTTAAGATTAGGCTTGTGGTTAGGGTTACGGATAGGGTTAGGGGTGTGTTGGGGTTACAGTTGTGGTTAGGGTAGGGATTAGGGTTACGGTTGGGATTAGGGTTAGGATTAGGGTTGGAATTAGGGTTACGGGTGTGTTGCGGTTAGGGTTGTGGTTAGGGGTGTGTTGGGGTTAGGGTTGTGATTAGGGTTATGGCTACAGTTGGGATTAGGATTAGGGGTGTGTTGGGGTTAGTGTTGAAGTTAGAATTGAGGGGTTTCCACTGTTTAGGCACATCAGGGGTCTCCAAACGCAACATGGCGCCACCATTGATTCCAGCCAATCTTGCGTTCAAAAAGTCAAATGGTGCTCCCGCCCTTCCAAGCCCCGACGTGCGCCCAAACAGTGGTTTACCCCCACATTTGGGGTACCAGCGTACTCAGGACAAACTGGGCAACAACTGTTGGGGTCCAATTTCTCCTGTTACCCTTGCAAAAATAAAAAATTACTTGCTAAAACATAATTTTTGAGGAAAGAACAATTATTTTTTATTTTCACGGCTCTGCGTTTTAAACTTCTGTGAAGCACTTGGGGGTTGAAAGTGCTCACCACACATCTAGATAAGTTCCTTCGGGGGTCTAGTTTCCAAAATGGGGTCACTTGTGGGGTGTTTCTACTGTTTAGGCACATCAGGGGCTCTGCAAATGCAATGTGACGCCCGCAGACCACTCCATCAAAGTCTGCATTTCAAATGTCACTACTTCCCTTCCGAGCCCTGACGTGCGCCCAAACAGTGGTTTACCCCCACATATGGGGTATGAGCGTACTCACAACAAACTGGGCAACAAATATTGGGGTCCAAATTCTCCTGTTACCCTTGTGAAAATAAAAAATTGCTTGCTAAAACATCTTTTTTGAGGAAAGAAAAATGATTTTTTATTTTCACGGCTCTGCGTTGTAAACTTCTGTGAAGCACTTGGGGGTTCAAAGTGCTCACCACACATCTAGATAAGTTCCCTTGGGGGTCTAGTTTCCAAAATGGAGTCACTTGTGGGGAGTTCCTACTGTTTAGGCACATCAGGGGCTCTGCAAACGCAACCTGATGCCCGCAGAGCATTCCATCAAAGTCTGCATTTCAAAACGTCACTACTTCCCTTCCGAACCCCGACGTGTGCCAAAACAGTGGTTTACCCCCACATATGGGGTATCAGCGTACTCAGGAGAAACTGGACAACAACTTTTGGGGTCCAATTTCTCCTGTTACTCTTGCAAAAATAAAAAAATTCTGGGCTAAAAAAATATTTTTGAGGAAAGGAAACACATTTTTTATTTTCACGGCTCTGCGTTATAAACTTCTGTGAAGCACTTGGGGGTTCAAAGTGCTCACCACACATCTAGATAAGTTTCCTTGGGGGTCTAGTTTCCAAAATGGAGTCACTTGTGGGGAGTTCCTACTGTTTAGGCACATCAGGGGCTCTGCAAACGCAACCTGATGCCCGCAGAGCATTCCATCAAAGTCTGCATTTCAAAACGTCACTACTTCCCTTCCGAACCCCGACGTGTGCCAAAACAGTGGTTTACCCCCACATATGGGGTATCAGCGTACTCAGGAGAAACTGGACAACAACTTTTGGGGTCCAATTTCTCCTGTTACTCTTGCAAAAATAAAAAAATTCTGGGCTAAAAAAATATTTTTGAGGAAAGGAAACACATTTTTTATTTTCACGGCTCTGCGTTATAAACTTCTGTGAAGCACTTGGGGGTTCAAAGTGCTCACCACACATCTAGATTAGTTCCTTGGGAGGTCTAGTTTCCAAAATGGGGTCACTTGTGCGGGAGCTCCAATGTTTAGGCACACAGGGGCTCTCAAAACGCGACATGGTGTCCGCTAATGATTGGAGCTAATTTTCCATTCAAAAAGCCAAATGGCGTGCCTTCCCTTCCGAGCCCTGCCGTGCACCCAAACAGTGGTTTACCCCCACATATGGGGTATCATCGTACTCAGGACAAACTGGACAACAACATTTGGGATCCAATTTCTCCTATTACCCTTGGGAAAATAAAAAATTCTGGGCTAAAAATCATTTTTGAGGAAAGAAAAATTATTTTTTTATTTTCACGGCTCTGCGTTATAAACTTCTGTGAAGCACCTGGGGGTTATAAGTGCTCACTATGCATCTAGATAAGTTCCTTGGGGGGTCTAGTTTCCAAAATGGGGTCACTTGTAGGGGAGCTCCAATGTTTAGGCACACAGGGGCTCTCCAAACGCGACATGGTGTCCGCTAACGATTGGAGCTAATTTTCCATTCAAAAAGTCAAATGGCACGCCTCCCCTTCCGAGCCTTGCCGTGCACCCAAACAGTGGTTTACCCCCACATATGAGGTATCGGCATACTCAGGAGAAATTGCCCAACAAATTTTAGGATCCATTTTATCCTGTTGCCCATGTGAAAATGAAAGAATTGAGGCTAAAAGAAATTTTGTGTGAAAAAAAAGTACTTTTTCATTTTTGCGGATCAATTTGTGAAGCACCTGGGGGTTTAATGTGCTCACTATGCCTCTAGATGAGTTCCTTGGGGGGTCTAGTTTCCAAAATGGGGTCACTTGTGGAGGAGCTCCAATGTTTAGACACACAGGGGCTTTCCAAACGCGACATGGTGTCCGCTAACGATGGAGATAATTTTTCATTCAAAAAGTCAAATGGCGCTCCTTCCCTTCCGAGCCTTACCATGTGCCCAAACAGTGGTTTACCCCCACATGTGAGGTATTGGTGTACTCAGGAGAAATTGCCCAACAAAATTTAGGATCCATTTTATCCTGTTGCCCATGTGAAAATGAAAAGATTGAGGCAAAAATAATTTTTTTGTGAAAAAAAAGTACTTTTTCATTTTTACGGATCAATTTGTGAAGCACCTGGGGGTTTAAAGTGCTCACTATGCTTCTAGATAAGTTCCTTGGGGGGTCTAGTTTCCAAAATGGGGTCACTTGTGGGGGAGCTCCAATGTTTAGGCACACGGGGGCTCTCCAAACGTGACATGGTGTCCGCTAAAGATTGGAGCCAATTTTTCATTCAAAAAGTCAAATGGCGCTCCTTCCCTTCCGAGCCCTGCCGTGCGCCCAAACAGTGGTTTACCCCCACATATGAGGTATCAGCGTACTCAGGACAAATTGGACAACAACGTCCGTGGTCCAGTTTCTCCTTTTACCGCTGGGAAAATAAAAAAATTGTTGCTAAAAGATCATTTTTGTGACTAAAAAGTTAAATGTTCATTTTTTACTTCCATGTTGCTTCTGCTGCTGTGAAACACCTGAAGGGTTAATAAACTTCTTGAATGTGGTTTTGAGCACCTTGAGGGGTGCAGTTTTTAGAATGGTGTCACTTTTGGGTATTTTCAGCC
This sequence comes from Ranitomeya variabilis, assembly GCF_051348905.1. NCBI lineage: Eukaryota > Metazoa > Chordata > Amphibia > Anura > Dendrobatidae > Ranitomeya > Ranitomeya variabilis. Next base: position 319,948,715 of record NC_135232.1, on the reverse strand, counting down.
ATATAGAACCCTCAAAATGACTTCAAATGTGAGGTGGTCCCTAAAAAAAATGGTTTTGTAAATTTTGTTGTAAAAATGAGAAATCACTGGTCAAATTTTAACCCTTATAACTTCCTAGCAAAAAAAAAAATTGTTTCCAAAATTGTGCTGATGTAAAGTAGACATGTGGGAAACGTTATTTATTAACTATTTTGTGTCACATAACTCTCTGGTTTAACAGAATAAAAATTCAAAATGTGAAAATTGCGAAATTTTCAAATTTTTTGCCAAATTTCCGTTTTTTTCACAAATAAACTCAGAAATTATCGACCTAAATTTACCACTAACATGAAGCCCAATATGTCATGAAAAAACAATCTCAGAATCGCTAGGATCCGTTGAAGCGTTCCTGAGTTATTACCTCATAAAGGGACACTGGTCAGAATTTCAAAAAACGGCAAGGTCATTAAGGCCAAAATAGGCTGGGTCATGAAGGGGTTAAATAGTAGCGTTCTTGGTCTTTCACACTGACAGTATACATTCGTCCAATCACAGAACCACCTGCTCGCTTTCTAACTTCCCAAGAACCTTCTTTCCAAACACAGTTTTTGGGAATTTCACGGTATAAATAAATATGAGCATGATGGTCGTTCTGATTAAGCTTGAAGTAGGCCATAAGTGTAGAATTTTGATGGAGCTTTTGTTTGATGTTTCCAATAGAGTCATCCTCATGAAAATAGAGTGGCTGAGAATGCGGTAGATGTACAGCAAGGCGAATGATGCTATGAGATTGTTTATGCATTGGATATGAGAATATTCGCCAAGCTGCCTCTGGTGCACTGACATATCTTGAATCCATGAATTGGTGTGTTTCATCATGTTGGATGTTAGTCTGGCAGATTTCAAGATTGGCTTTATCATGTCCTATGTAGACGTATTTAAATAAATATTTCACAGCCTGAATGGAACCACAAACTTCGACATTTATATGGCACTTGTATTTTAATAGCAGGAACGGATTATATGGAACCACCCACGAATTGTCAATCATGTTAGAATGGTGTTGAAAAGATGGGCCAAAGTGTCTGCGATAAGTAGGATAGGCGTCCTTAGCTATGATGGTTCTTCGTTGCAAATCTTTAGGGAAACCTTTTGTACACTTCCCCAGATACATACAGGGAGAATTTGGGTTGTGTTCTCCACACGGACCATGAATCATATGTTGGAGAACAATTTTATGGAGCTGACGGTAGTGGGTAGGATTGGGAATTTCAGCCCACACTGTATTGTCTATGTCCTCCTCAGTCCTTAATTTGGAGTTGCTGTCCAGAATAATCAAAATGTGAGCGTGTGGAAGGCCACGTTTTTGAAATTCAATTACATGAACCATAGCGCAAACTTTCCCAAATAATCCGTTGTTAATGTCTTTTAAGAGTGCTTCCAGTTTTATTTTGAAAACACGTGCCACCAAATCAGGTCTATGTTCCACACGCTGCCAAGGTTCCAAATTCTCAGTAATCTCATTCCATTTCGGATTACAGGTCATGGTGATGAATAGATCAGGACGACCATATTTAGTCACAATAGCCATGGCATCCTGGTACCGCTGCTGCATATTCCTGGGACTGCCTTCAAACGAAGATGGTAAAATGACCGTTTTTCCAATGGGGATGCCCTTCTCAATGGATTTTTTCTGGAGATGTTCCTGGAGTACACAATAATCCTCTACTTTCAAATCCTTTTGGTGTTGACGGATATAATTTAGGCGATTTGCCTCGATTTTCACATAAGCATCCACTAAGTACTGCTGAGTGAGTTTGCCACCATTCAGGAGTGGATTAAACTGATTACGGACAGACAGCACATAGCAGTAATATTGCAGTTGTGTAACTCTGCGTGGACTTTGCCCTTGTTGCTTGAGGCCATCATGCCAGCCCTGGTCTCCGTAAGGGAAAAATAAAGGATAGAGTAAAGCATCTAAATTACTGTGTAGAATGCTGACCTGTTGTGTTCTTGGCGCCAAAGGATTTTTGGGGTCCGGTTGTAAATGTATTAAAATATCACGATTAAATGGTGGCTCTCCATTGTCATTTTCAAATACGACAGCAACTTCATTGACAGTTGGATTATTATATCGGCGAGGGTCTTGATTCCGATCTTGTTTAAGGGCCATGATGATATTTGGCATTAGAGTGCCATTAGCTTCAGCTTTAAGATGTTCTTCATGTTCCACATCTCGTAACATTTTGTAGGCAGCAACAAAGGGATTCACATTGTCTAACTGAAGAGCAATTATACTCATCAAAGTGGGATGACATTTTTTATTTTGTTCACAGTTTAAACGTTGTTCATTCGCGGTAGCGGTATCCAAAATATACAGTTGGGCATAAGCTGGAACTTGATCATCACTGGGATGTAGGGTTCCAGTACGATGATATATTTGTCCATGTATACGGAAACAGTAAGGGCCATGTCCAGGTGCAGGGGATATATTGGCACCCATGGAGGTGAAAGCAAATGAGCTGTTAATACTACGAATATTTTCCATGAGATTCTTACTGAACTCACTCTCCCCTGTCAGCAATCGTTTAAAGACCTCGGGATATTGGGGTATAGGTATATGCACTTTACTCTTGTGACAACACAGAGTAAAATTTTTATCTGCTGGTATCTCAGCATTAAAATGTAATGCTTGACAATGTTCACATAAATAGTTCATAGGACCACAGGAGTGTTCTACTATGGTACTGTCATCATTAGTAAAACCTGTAGGATGTTGAGGTACAGGTTGTGGTAACGGAGCATTGGAATGTTTCTTTAAGCCAACATATATAAAGCGTGGACCTGGTAGAGGATCTTCTCTGTCCACAGATTCAATCACTGAGGAGTTGGAAGGTGTATCGTGGTCAGGGTTTATTAATATGGAGGTGCAAGCGGTTTTTTTGCGCCGTTCACGGCGTGCACCAGCTGCATTTGGTAATGGTTTGTTTGTTGCCTTAGAAGAGTCAGGTGTGAAGCATGTCTTATAAGCAGACTTAACGGTGTACAGGCGACGGCGTTTATCATTTGGAGTGTAAGTAGGACAGTGTTTGCGCTTACGTGCAGATTTACCAACAGTTAAAGGAGCTTCAGGCTGCACACATTCTATGAATGGAGACAAAGAAGCTGTATTGTGGGCAGAATCTATGACTGAGGACGTGGAAATATTATGTTTGCAACGTTGAGAGCGTGCAGCAGCAGCTTTATTACTTAATCGATTAGTTTTGTCCTCAAAAGACTCATTAGTAATGCGTTTATTGCAAGCAGCATTAACAGTGTCCAAGCGCTTCTGTCTGTCCTCTGTAGTCTCGTTAGCACGCTGTTTGCGCTTACGTGCGGCATCGGCGGCTTTTCGCTCTGCGTCATTGGTATACTTATTATCAGACCTGATGTTACGTGCGCCATCAGCAGCTTTGGGCTCTGTGTCATTAGTATACTTAACAGTGTCCAGGCGCTTGCATCTATCCTCTGTACTCTTGTTAGCACGCTGTTTGCGCTTACGTGCAGCATCGGTGTCTTTTCGCTGTGCGTCATTGGTATACTTATTATCAGACCTGATGTTACGTGCGCCATCAGCAGCTTTGGGCTCTGTGTCATTAGTATACTTAACAGTGTCCAGGCGCTTGCATCTCTCCTCTGTACTCTTGTTAGCACGTTGTTTGCGCTTACGTGCAGCATCGGCGGCTTTTCGCTCTGCATCATTACCATACTTTATATCAGACCTGATCTTACGTGCGCCATCAGCAGCTTTGGACTCTGTGTCATTAGTATACTTAACAGTATCCAGGCGCTTGCATCTATCCTCTGTACTCTTGTTAACACGCTGTTTGCGCTTACATGTGGCATCGGCGGCTTTTCGCTCTGCATCATTACCATACTTTATATCAGACCTGATCTTACGTGCGCCATCAGCAGCTTTACACTCTGTGTCATTAGTATACTTAACAGTATCCAGGCACTTGCATCTATCCTCTGTACTCTTGTTAACACGCTGTTTACGCTTACGTGCGGCATCGGCGGCTTTTCGCTCTGCATCATTACCATACTTTATATCAGACCTGATCTTACGTGTGCCATCAGCAGCTTTGGACTCTGTGTCATTACTATACTTAACAGTGTCCAGGCGCTTGCATCTATCCTCTGTACTCTTGTTAGCACGCTGTTTACGCTTACGTGCGGCATCGGCGTCTTTTTGCTCTGCATTATTAGTATACTTTATATCAGACCTAATCTTACGTGCGCCATCAGCAGCTTTGGGCTCTGTGTCATTAGTATCCTTACTATTAGAGCTCATGTTGGCTAAGCTAAACAGCTTTAAGCGTGGTGGTGGCAAACAACAGGTTAATAAGAGGCAGTGTCAGGTAGTAGGAAAATAGCCAGTTAATAATAGGCAATAGTTCTTTGCAGGAATACAGATATTAATAAATAGGCAGTTTATATTGCAGAGAAATTGCTGGGCAATAATGGACAATGTCCTTATGTGGCAAATAATAGAGCAATATACCCAGTGTGGCAAAGAAGAGGTTAATAAACGGCAGTCTCTCAGTATAACAGTCAGTGAATAATAGGCAGTATATGGAGAAAACACCAAACAAAAGTTCAAAATTGGTGTGAAAATGTCACTGAACCACTTCACAACTAAATATATATAGTTTTGGTAAATGGTATTATCATTTTTTTGACGAAATTCGGCAGGAGCTTGAAGAGCGACGTCACTGGGACCGCCTCCATGCAGTAGAAACTTGCTGTGAGGTAAAAATTCAAAAATCACACCAAAATGGCGGGCGGAGTGTGTCACAGTACGGCACATTTCTGATTGGTCACTCGCGGCAGGCGGCAACCAATCAGAAAAGTGCCGCGCACCACGAAGGCATATATCTTTGTCCACCCTGAGCGGGTGTAGGACGCTGGTGACGTCACTTATCTCCGGACATTATCTCCGGACAAAGCCACGGAAGTTGGCACAAATTGCCGGAAGTAGTATTCTAGGCAATTATATATTAGATTTTAATGTTATTATCAGTGTTTACCTTTGAACGTTTATATTGTATTGTCCTGTCACCAGCCATGTGTACGATTATCGGCCGAAAGCCTCTCTGGAACCAATAATCACCCCATGTAAAGGTATCTTTATAAGTTAAAGATTCAGAATACTATGACTTTTATCATATCCTGAACAGTCAAGTTTTTTATGAACCGTTAAGGTTTTCTGGTTGAAGTAAAAAAAACTCTGAGTGTTTACAGTTTGAAACCATAAAATGTTGAAAAATTATGTCATTCTTGAGTATATCACTCAATGGTGCTCATAAACGTGTCAAATTTGATCTATAATATACTTTAATATACGTTACTTTAATCTTTAATATACTTAAGAACAGGGCCCCAGACATCACACAGGGGGTCTGAAACACCGCACAGTGGTCCAAAATATCGCTGTGCTCTGCCTGTGGCCCCATATGCTGCCTGGGGCCCCTGTGCTCTGCCTGGGGCCCCATATGCTGCCTGGGGCCCCTGTGCTCTGCCTGGGGCCCCTGTGCTCTGCCTGGGGCCCCATGTTCTGCCTGGGGCCCCTGTGCTCTGCCTGGGGCCACTGTGCTCTGCCTGGGGCCCCATATGCTGCCTGGGGCCCCTGTGCTCTGCCTGGGGCCCCATATGCTGCCTGGGGCCCCTGTGCTCTGCCTGGGGCCCCATAGGCTGCCTGGGGCCCCTGTGCTCTACCTGGGACCACTGTGCTCTGCCTGGGGCCCCATATGCTGCCTGGGGCCCCTGTGCTCTGCCTGGGGCCACTGTGCTCTGCCTGGGGCCCCATATGCTGCCTGGGGCCCCTGTGCTCTGCCTGGGGCCCCATATGCTGCCTGGGGCCCCTGTGCTCTGCCTGGGGCCACTGTGCTCTGCCTGGGTCCCCATATGCTGCCTGGGGCCCCTGTGCTCTGCCTGGGGCCCCATATGCTGCCTGGGGCCCCTGTGCTCTGCCTGGGGCCCCTGTGCTCTGCCTGGGGCCCCATGTTCTGCCTGGGGCCACTGTGCTCTGCCTGGGGCCCCATAGGCTGCCTGGGGCCCCTGTGCTCTGCCTGGGACCACTGTGCTCTGCCTGGGGCCCCATATGCTGCCTGGGGCCCCTGTGCTCTGCCTGGGGCCCCATATGCTGCCTGGGGCCCCTGTGCTCTGCCTGGGACCACTGTGCTCTGCCTGGGGCCCCATATGCTGCCTGGGGCCCCTGTGCTCTGCCTGGGGCCACTGTGCTCTGCCTGGGGCCCCATATGCTGCCTGGGGCCCCTGTGCTCTGCCTGGGGCCCCATATGCTGCCTGGGGCCCCTGTGCTCTGCCTGGGGCCCCATGTTCTGCCTGGGGCCCCTGTGCTCTGCCTGGGGCCACTGTGCTCTGCCTGGGGCCCCATATGCTGCCTGGGGCCCCTGTGCTCTGCCTGGGGCCCCATATGCTGCCTGGGGCCCCTGTGCTCTGCCTGGGGCCCCTGTGCTCTGCCTGGGGCCCCATGTTCTGCCTGGGGCCACTGTGCTCTGCCTGGGGCCCCATAGGCTGCCTGGGGCCCCTGTGCTCTGCCTGGGACCACTGTGCTCTGCCTGGGGCCCCATAGGCTGCCTGGGGCCCCTGTGCTCTACCTGGGACCACTGTGCTCTGCCTGGGGCCCCATATGCTGCCTGGGGCCCCTGTGCTCTGCCTGGGGCCACTGTGCTCTGCCTGGGGCCCCATATGCTGCCTGGGGCCCCTGTGCTCTGCCTGGGGCCCCATATGCTGCCTGGGGCCCCTGTGCTCTGCCTGGGACCACTGTGCTCTGCCTGGGGACCCATATGCTGCCTGGGGCCCCTGTGCTCTGCCTGGGGCCACTGTGCTCTGCCTGGGGCCCCATATGCTGCCTGGGGCCCCTGTGCTCTGCCTGGGGCCCCATATGCTGCCTGGGGCCCCTGTGCTCTGCCTGGGGCTCCTGTGCTCTGCCTGGGGCCCCATGTTCTGCCTGGGGCCCCTGTGCTCTGCCTGGGGCCACTGTGCTCTGCCTGGGGCCCCATATGCTGCCTGGGGCCCCTGTGCTCTGCCTGGGGCCCCATATGCTGCCTGGGGCCCCTGTGCTCTGCCTGGGGCCCCTGTGCTCTGCCTGGGGCCCCATGTTCTGCCTGGGGCCACTGTGCTCTGCCTGGGGCCCCATAGGCTGCCTGGGGCCCTTGTGCTCTGCCTGGGACCACTGTGCTCTGCCTGGGGCCCCATATGCTGCCTGGGGCCCCTGTGCTCTGCCTGGGGCCACTGTGCTCTGCCTGGGGCCCCATATGCTGCCTGGGGTCCCTGTGCTCTGCCTGGGGCCCCATATGCTGCCTGGGGCCCCTGTGCTCTGCCTGGGGCCCCATAGGCTGCCTGGTGCCCCTGTGCTCTACCTGGGACCACTGTGCTCTGCCTGGGGCTCCATATGCTGCCTGGGGCCCCTGTGCTCTGCCTGGGGCCACTGTGCTCTGCCTGGGGCCCCATATGCTGCCTGGGGCCCCTGTGCTCTGCCTGGGTGTAGGACACTGGTGACGTCACTTATCTCCGGACATTAGCTCCGGACATTAGCTCCGGACATTAGCTCCGGACATTAGCTCCGGACATTATCTCCGGACATTAGCTCCGGACAAAGCCACGGAAGTTGGCACAAATTGCAGGAAGTAGTATTCTATGCAATTAATCTCCGGACATTAGCTCCGGACATTAGCTCCGGACATTAGCTCCGGACATTAGCTCCGAACATTATCTCCGGACATTAGCTCCGGACAAAGCCACGGAAGTTGGCACAAATTGCAGGAAGTAGTATTCTAGGCAATTATATATTAGATTTTCTGTCTCTAGATGTCCTAATTTCTGCCATTTCTTTCTGCATGCATGCATCAGAATGTCATCTTCTTCTGATGAGGAGCAGCGTCCTGGGCCTTCTCAAGCCCAACATGTCAGTGAAGTGAGTACTCAACTCCTCAGATTGGTATTCACTGTCACATCTACACATGTGACAATTTTTTATTCCTTTTTTTAGAGCACTTCTTCCACTGTGGCAGAGTGTGAGCAGGAGCAGCGGGGTCATGGTCGGGTGGAAAGGAGGCAGCGTGTAAGTATACCTGGCTGACTGTTTATTGTATCCTCACTTTAGTATTCTTGAATCTTCCTTTCTTTACTTTCCTCTTTCTTTACATTTTTCTTCTGGACTCCTTTTTATCTTGACTTTCATTATTCATGCCATTTCTCAGCCTCTGTTTTCTTTCTTTTCCTTATGTTAATGTATCCAACATTAATGTATTCATTTATTTTTTAGGTTCCAGAACGGGAAGAGGACCTCATTGACAACGATATCCTCATCTCCCTGGTCCATGCGCGAGTCCCGTTGTGGGACACCCGGGTTCCCCAGCACTCGGACAATGTGACGATCCGGCGGCTATGGAATGAGGTGGACAAAGCAATGCGGGATGACTGGGACAATGACACGACTCGGGACCGAAATACATTTTGTAAGTATTGCAATGCAGTGTGATGCAGCAGAGACCTTGGCCGTGCTCACTACAACTGTGTGTGACGACAGAAACTCTCAGGAGTTTCTCTCATCACACACAGTTGTGTGAGCACGGCCAAAAGTCCATTGTCTAACCATTATTTTTTGTTTTTTCAACAGTGCTCAAAGTCACAACACGTTGGCGTTCGATGAAGGACCGCTTCAACAAGGACCTGCGTCAAGAGAGCCGTATTCCCCGTGGTTCTGGAGCAAGGATCCAAAAGTTTAAAAACCACCGCATTCTGGCATTTTTAAGACCAGTCCTTGCCCAGAGAACGTAAGTATTTTTTCGGTGTATTATGTTGTGTTGTATTGCCATAATCTGTATGTTTCTATTCAGCAGGAGTTTTTTAAGTTTTTGGTATAAATTTTTTTTCCTTTTTTCACAGCACATGGAGCAGCACTGTTGACCCAGGTTCTGGAGCGGTCCTTCATAAGACAGCCACGGACCCGTCCCAGCCATCCAGCAGCGCTGCAGCAAGTGGGCCTGCCACACTAACTGGAGACCAGGAAGCTGGTCCATCAAGTGTTCCCCTTTCCCAGTCCTCTGCCTCTGCCCCTTTTTTGGGGGGCTCCTCCCGGCAGCGGCAGAGGGCATCGGACAGGTCACTCATGCCTGAGTTTTTGGACTTGAGCTCAGTTTTTCACGATGGACTCAAGGCTTTGGGTGACCAACTGGATACTGCCATTAGCCATATGAATACACGTATCCAGGAGGTCACCAAAAATCTTGACCAAGTAAAAGCCAACCTCCAGAGGCCAGCACATCATTTTTTTAACCAAATTGAACAGGGCATGTCGGAACACCTTACTCCTGATCTCCAGCTTAGTTTCATGCAGGCTTGCAATGCTGCTTATGTGCAGGCTATGCAGCAGAGTCGGTATTTTCAGCAGACAGTGGTGGCATATCCACCTGTGCCTTCACTGTCATGATTGACCTCAATGCCGACCTCTGCTGCATACCACTGCACGGCCACCTCCATTCCAAGCACTGCCGGACACCACTACAGCACCACCATGCCGAGTGCTGTAGGACAGCCCACCGCCACCACCATGACAACTGCTGCTCCTGCTTGGACCTCCTCCACTGACACCACCATGCAGCAGCAGGACCCTGGCATGGCCTTCCGCTCCGCCAACACGATGCATCATGACCCTGGCATTCGCATCCGCTCTGGCACCACGATGCAGCAGGACCCTTGCATGGACTTCCGCTCCACTAACAAGATGAAGAGGACCCTAGCATGGCCTTCAGCTCAGCCACCACGATGCAGCAGGACCCTGGCATTCTCTTCCGCTCTGCCACCACGATGCAGCAGGACCCTGGCATGGCCTTCTGCTCCATCACCACGATGCAGCAGGACCCTGGCATGTCCTTCCGCTCCGCCACCACGATGCAGCAGGACCCTGGCATGGCCTTACAAACTTCTACCGCAACCATGCAGCAGCAGCATCATGATAAACACAGTGACAGTTTGGCTACTATGACCAGGCCGCAAGAAATGAGCCTGCCGAGGCTCCTTTGACCGCAGCGCCGATCCCAAAAAGGGAGAAAAAAAGCAGACTATTTTTATTCCTCCCCCTCACCTCCCAATGTGTCTGTTATGTCAGGTTTGTCTCACCCTTCCAGTGTGTCTCAGCCCTCTCATGCGTCAAGCTCCATCCCCGATCTGCCAGACCCCAGTAATTTAATTGCCCCATCTCCTGCCACCCCTGCGTCGTCCACAGTGAGTCAAGCTTCACAGCTACATACCCCCCGTTTCCAGCACTCTACCCCAAGCAGACACAGTTAATTTTTTTTTATTTGTAAAAAAAATAAATAATAATGTTTTTTGCCCCCAAAATGGTTTGGTTAATCGTGTATTTCGCCACCGGCAACACACACCGTGCGCCAAATAAAAACTGTGCCTCTCACTTTATTTTTTGCCCACATCATAGCTCCAGTAGTTAGCAAGAACAACACTGCAGTTTTGTGTGTCTTTAGTATATAGATATGAGGTGGGCCAAAAAAACTTATACTTGTATTTTTTCCATAATCTCTTCCTTCTGCTTTGTCTGTGACTAGTGTTACAGACTGAAGAGAAAATGGCGGCAATACAATGCAGAACTATACTCAACAGGTCAGGTGTCCAAAAACTCATTAGTTAGGACACCTGACCTGGTGAGTAGTGTTGAGCGATACCGTTCGATACTTGAAAGTATTGGTATCGGATAGTATCGGCCGATACCCGAAAAGTATCGGATGTCGCCGATACCGATACCCGATACCAATACAAGTCAATGGGACACCAAGTATCGGAAGGTATCCTGTATGGTTCCCAGGGTCTGAAGGAGAGGAAACTCTCCTTCAGGCCCTGGTATCCATATTAATGTGTAAAATAAAGAATTAAAATAAAAAATAGGGATATACTCACCCTCTGACGCGCCCTGGTTGTAACCGGCAGCTTCCATTCCTAAGAATGAGCGCTTGAAAGACCTTAGATGACGTCGCGGCTTGTGATTGGTCGTGTGAGCGGTCACGTGACCGCCACGCGACCAATCACAAGCCGCGACGTCATCTAAGGTCTTTCAAGCGCTCATTCTTAGGAACGGAAGCTGCCGGTTACAACCAGGGCGCGTCAGAGGGTGAGTATATCCCTATTTTTTATTTTAACCCCTTCCCGACCTTTGACGCCACGTAGGCATCATGAAAACCCGTGTCAATCCGACCCATGACGCCTATGTGGCGTCATGGAATGATCGCGTCCCTGCAGATCGGGTGAAAGGGTTAACTCCAATTTCACCCGATCTGCAGGGACAGGGGGAGTGGTACTTCACCCCCCCGTGGCTACGATCGCTCTGATTGGCTGTTGAAAGAGAAACTGCCAATCAGAGCGATTTGTAATATTTCACCTAAAAAACTGGTGAAATATTACAATCCAGCCATGGCCGATGCTGCAATATCATCGGCCATGGCTGGAAACACTGATGTGAGCCCCCCCACCCCACCGATCGCCCCCCCAAGCCACCGATCTGTCCCGTAGTCCCCTCCGTCCTGTGCTCCGCTCCCCCGTCCTCCTGTCCACTCCCCCCTGCTGCTATGCCACCCCCCCGTGCTCCGACGCCCCCCCGTGCCCCGATCTCCCCCCATTATACTTTCCGAGGCTCCCGGTGTCGGTCCGTCTTCTCCATGGGCGCCGCCATCTTCCAAAATGGTGGGCGCATGCTCAGTGCGCCCGCTGAATCTGCCGGCCGGCAGATTCGTTACAAGTACATTTTGATCGCTGTGGTAGGTTCTATCACAGCGATCAAAATAAAAAAAATAATAAATAACCCCCCCCCCTTTATCACCACCATAGGTAGGGACAATAATAAAATAAAGAAAATATTTTTTTTTTCTTTTTCCACTAGGGCTAGGGTTAGAACTAGGGTTAGAACTAGGGGTAGGGTTAGGGTTAGGGGTAGGGTTAGGGTTAGGTTTAGGGGTATGGTTAGGGTTAGGGGTAGGGTTAGGGGTAGGGTCATGGCATGTGCACACAGTGCGGATTTGGCTGCGGATCCGCAGCAGATTGGCCGCGGATCCGCAGCGGATTGGCCGCAGAATTCGTAGCAGTTTTCCATCAGGTTTACAGTACCATGTACACCTATGGAAAACCAAATCCGCTGTGCCCATGGTGCGGAAAATTCCGTGCAGAAACGCTGCGTTGTATTTTCCGCAGCATGTCAATTCTTTGTGCGGATTCCACAGCGTTTTACACCTGTTCCTCAATAGGAATCCGCAGGTGAAATCCGCACAAAAAAACACTGGAAATCTGCTGTAAATCCGCAGGTAAAACGCAGTGCCTTTTACCTGCAGATTTTTCAAAAATCGTGCGGAAAAATCTCACACGAATCTGCAACGTGGGCACATAGCCTTAGAGTTAGGGTTGCAATTAGGGCTAGGGTTGGAAATAGGGTTAAGATTAGGCTTGTAGTTAGGGTTACGGATAGGGTTAGGGGTGTGTTGGGGTTACAGTTGTGGCTAGGGTTGGGATTAGGGTTAGGGTTGGGATTAGGGTTAGGATTAGGGTTAGGGTTGGAATTAGGGTTACGGGTGTGTTGGGGTTAGGGTTGTGGTTAGGGGTGTGTTGGGGTTGGGGTTGTGATTAGGGTTATGGCTACAGTTGGGATTAGGATTAGGGGTGTGTTGGGGTTAGTGTTGAAGTTAGAATTGAGGGGTTTCCACTGTTTAGGCACATAAGGGGTCTCCAAACGCAACATGGCGCCACCATTGATTCCAGCCAATCTTGCGTTCAAAAAGTCAAATGGTGCTCCCTCCCTTCCAAGCCCCGACGTGCGCCCAAACAGTGGTTTACCCCCACATTTGGGGTACCAGCATACTCAGGACAAACTGGGCAACAACTGTTGGGGTCCAATTTCTCCTGTTACCCTTGCAAAAATAAAAAATTACTTGCTAAAACATAATTTTTGAAGAAAGAACAATTATTTTTTATTTTCACGGCTCTGCGTTATAAACTTCTGTGAAGCACTTGGGGGTTCAATGTGCTCACCACACATCTAGATAAGTTCCTTCGGGGGTCTAGTTTCCAAAATGGGGTCACTTGTGGGTTGTTTCTACTGTTTAGGCACATCAGGGGCTCTGCAAATGCAACGTGACGCCCGCAGATCATTCCATCAAAGTCTGCATTTCAAATGTCACTACTTCCCTTCCGAGCCCTGACGTGCACCCAAACAGTGGTTTACCCCCACATATGGGGTACCAGCACACTCACAACAAACTGGGCAACAACTATTGCGGCCCAATTTCTCCTGTTACCCTTGTGAAAATAAAAAATTGCTTGCTAAAACATCTTTTTTGAGGAAAGAAAAATGATTTTTTATTTTCTTGGCTCTGCGTTGTAAACTTCTGTGAAGCACTTGGGGGTTGAACGTGCTCATCACACATCTAGATAAGTTCCTTGGGGGGTCTAGTTTCCAAAATGGGGTCATTTGTGGGGTGTTTCTACTTTTTAGGCACATCAGGGGCTCTGCAAATGCAATGTGAAGCCCGCAGACCATTCCATCAAAGTCTGCATTTCAAATGTCACTACTTCCCTTCCGAGCCCTGACGTGTGCCCAAACAGTGGTTTACCCCCACATATGGGGTATCAGCGTACTCACAACAAGCTGGGCAACAAATATTGGGGTCCAATTTCTCCTGTTACCCTTGTGAAAATAAAAAATTGCTTGCTAAATCATCTTTTTTGAGGAAAGAAAAATTATTTTTTTATTTTCTTGGCTCTGCGTTGTAAACTTCTGTGAAGCACTTGGGGGTTGAACGTGCTCACCACACATCTAAATAAGTTCCTTGGGGGGTCTAGTTTCCAAAATGGGGTCACTTGTGGGGTGTTTCTACTGTTTAGGCATATCAGGGGCTCTGCAAACGTAACATGATGCCCGCAGACCATTCCATCAAAGTCTGCATTCCAAAACGTCACTACTTCCCTTCCGAGCCCCGGCATGTGCCCAAACCGTGGTTTACCCCCACATATGGGGTATCAGCATACTCAGGAGAAACTGGACAACAACTTTTGGGGTCAAATTTCTTCTGTTACCCTTGCAAAAATAAAAAATTCTGGGCTAAAAAAATATTTTTGAGGAAAGGAAACACATTTATTATTTTCACGGCTCTGCGTTATAAACTTCTGTGAAGCACTTTGGGGTTCAAAGTGCTCACCACACATCTAGATAAGTTCCCTTGGGGGTATAGTTTCCAAAATGGAGTCACTTGTGGGGAGTTCCTACTGTTTAGGCACATCAGGGGCTCTGCAAACGCAACCTGACGCCCGCAGACCATTCCATCAAAGTCTGCATTTCAAAACCTCACTACTTCACTTCCGAACCCCGACATGTGCCAAAACAGTGGTTTACCCCCACATATGGGGTATCAGCGTACTCAGGAGAAACTGGACAACAACTTTTGGGGTCCAATTTCTCCTGTTACCCTTGGGAAAATAAAAAATTGTGGGCTAAAAAATCATTTTTGAGAAAAGAAAAATTATTTTTTATTTTCATGGCTCTGCGTTATAAACTTCTGTGAAGCACTTGAGGGTTCAAAGTGCTCACCACACATCTAGATTAGTTCCTTGGGAGGTCTAGTTTCCAAAATGGTGTCACTTGTGCGGGAGCTCTAATGTTTAGGCACACAGGGGCTCTCCAAACGCGACATGGTGTCCGCTAATGATTGGAGCAAATTTTCCATTCAAAAAGCCAAATGGCGTGCCTTCCCTTCCGAGCCCTGCCGTGCGCCCAAACAGTGGTTTACCCCCACATATGGGGTATCATCATACTCAGGACAAACTGGACAACAACATTTGGGATCCAATTTCTCCTATTACCCTTGGGAAAATAAAAAATTCTAGGCTAAAAACCATTTTTGAGGAAAGAAAAATTATTTTTTGTTTTCACGGCTCTGCGTTATAACCCCCAGGTGCTTTACAGAAGTTTATAAGTGCTCACTATGCATCTAGATAAGTTCCTTTGGGGGGTCTAGTTTCCAAAATGGGGTCACTTGTAGGGGAGCTCCAATGTTTAGGCACACAGGGGCTCTCCAAACGCGACATGGTGTCCGCTAACAATTGGAGCTAATTTTCCATACAAAAAGTCAAATGGCACGCCTCCCCTTCCGAGCCTTACCGTGCACCCAAACAGTGGTTTACCCCGACATGTGAGGTATCGGTGTACTCAGGAGAAATTGTCCAACAAATTTTAGAATCCATTTTATCCTGTTGCCCATGTGAAAATGAAAAAATTGAGGCTAAAATATTTTTTTTGTGAAAAAAAAGTACTGTTTCATTTTTACGGATCAATTTGTGCAGCACCTGAGGGTTTAAATTGCTCACTATGCTTCTAGATAAGTTCCTTGGGGGGTCTAGTTTCCAAAATGGGGTCACTTGTGGGGGAGCTCCAATGTTTAGGCACACAGGGGCTCTCCAAACGTGACATGGTGTCTGCTAGCGATGGAGATAATTTTTCATTCAAAAAGTCAAATGGCGCTCCTTCCCTTCCGAGCCTTACCATGTGCCCAAACAGTGGTTTACCCCCACATGTGAGGTATCGGTGTACTCAGGAGAAATTGTCCAACAAATTTTAGAATCCATTTTATCCTGTTGCCCATGTAAAAATGAAAAAATTGAGGCTAAAATAATTTTTTGTGAAAAAAAAGTACTGTTTCATTTTTACGGATCAATTTGTGAAGCACCTGGGGGTTTAAAGTGCTCACTATGCTTCTAGATAAGTTCCTTGGGGGTCTAGTTTCCAAAATGGGGTCGCTTGTGGGGGAGCTCCAATGTTTAGGCACACGGGGGCTCTCCAAACGCGACATGGTGTCCGCTAAAGATTGGAGCCAATTTTTCATTGAAAAAGTCAAATGGAGCTCCTTCCCTTCCGAGCCCTGCCGTGCGCCCAAACAGTGGTTTACCCCCACATATGAGGTATCAGTGTACTCAGGACAAATTGGACAACAAAGTTCGTGGTCCAGTTTCTCCTTTTACCCTTGGGAAAATAAAAAAATTGTTGCTAAAAGATCATTTTTGTGACCAAAAAGTTAAATGTTCATTTTTTACTTCCATGTTGCTTCTGCTGCTGTGAAACACCTGAAGGGTTAATAAACTTCTTGAATGTGGTTTTGAGCACCTTGATGGGTGCAGTTTTTAGAATGGTGTCACTTTTGGGTATTTTCAGCCATATAGAACCCTGAAACTGACTTCAAATGTGAGGTGGTCCCTAAAAAAAATGGTTTTGTAAATTTTGTTGTAAAAATGAGAAATCACTGGTCAAATTTTAACCCTTATAACTTCCTAGCAAAAAAAAAAATTGTTTCCAAAATTGTGCTGATGTAAAGTAGACATGTGGGAAATGTTATTTATTAACTATTTTGTGTCACATATCTCTCTGGTTTAACAGAATAATAATTCAAAATGTGAAAATTGCGAAATTTTCAAATTTTTTGCCAAATTTCCGTGTTTTTCACAAATAAACTCAGAAATTATTGACCTAAATTTACCACTATCATGAAGCCAAATATGTCACGAAAAAACAATCTCAGAATCGCTAGGATCCGTTGAAGCGTTCCTGAGTTATTACCTCATAAAGGGACACTGGTCAGAATTGCAAAAAACGGCAAGGTCATTAAGGCCAAAATAGGCTGGGTCATGAAGGGGTTAATTCTTTATTTTACACATTAATATCGATCCCGATACCGATTCCCGATATCACAAAAGTATCGGATCTCGGTATCGGAATTCCGATACCGCAAATATCGGCCGATACCCGATACTTGCGGTATGGGAATGCTCAACACTACTGGTGAGTAGAGAACTGCCTTGTATAACCTCCATTTTCTCTTCTGTGTACGTAATCTATTTCACACAAAGTGAAGGGACGATGGCGGTCATACAAGGCATATCTATGCTCACCTGGACATGTGTCAAGAATAGTGAATTCATGAGGCTGTTATATGTGCATCATGAATTCATTATTTCTGATACCTGACTTGATGAGTATAGATCTGTTTTGTATTAAACAGCCTTCGTCTCTTCAGTCTGCGTCCAATAGATACAGCAGAACAGAATCAGGACGCAATGACGTCAGCAGACTTACCACTAACAACCTAAGGCTGCCGTCACACTAGCAGTATTTGGTTAGTATTTTACATCAGTATTTGTAAGCTAAAACCAGGAGTGGAACAATTAGAGGAAAAGTATAATAGAAAAATATGCAACACTTCTGCATTTATCACCCACTCCTGGTTTTGGCTTACAAATACTGATGTAAAATACTGACCAAATACTGTTAGTGTGACAGCAGCCTTGGTTTGTAGAGGAAATACATAGAAGACAAGGACAAGATAACCAAAAATTAAAGTTTATTAACAACAAATATTATTAACAATTAAACAAATAACTGGTACAGACCAAATCCCAACAGGACATTTACACAATATTGTCCTGCCATGACACACATCCAATATCAGAATCAAAAAAGGCAGCAAATTGGTCCCGAATGTGGCCAACTTCAGCAGTTGACCGCAGCGGGTGATGCTGGTAATCTGGCAATGGGTTTCCAACTGGTTCATCCAGATCAATGTTGGGTCGCTCCTTAGCCATTATGTAATTGTGGAGAACCATCAACTGTCTCCATTTTTAGATTAATGGCTATTGCAAGAATGCGCCATTTTGAGACTAGAATCCCACAGGTACACTCTACTGTTCTTTGGGCCCTGGTCAGTCTGTAATTAAATATCCTTTTAGTGTGGTTCAATCCCGACTGGAATATGGCTTCAGTACAGTAGGTTTTCACACATCTGAAAGGCGTCATCCCCAACCATAACAAATGGCATCGGTGGACCTTGAGTGTTGGGGAGAGGTCAAGGCCGTGGAAAATTAAAATTTTTGCCATACACATGGCGCCCCATATCCGAGTTCTTGAAAGTCTGGGAATCGTTGCCACAGCCAAGCCACGGCCAAAAGCTCCAATGTCCATGGCGATGAAGCGACAGTCCGCATCTGCTATTGCCATGAGCACAACAGAAAAATATTAATTGAAGTACTCCGATCCTGTTATGGCTGGTTTGATAATGTGGATGTGCTTTCCATCCTCTGCTCCCAAACAGTTGGGGAAATCACACACACTCCAGAATTTTTCAGCAATTTCAATTTACATGTCCTCGGTGGGTAGGGGTATAAACTCATCCCGGAGAACATTCCACAAAACCCAGCAGGTGTCCACAACTATTCTGGACAGGGTGGAAATTCCAAGCCGGTATTGGAAGTGGAGGGATGATAAACTCTCTCCGGTTGCCAGAAATCTGTAATAAAATAAATAAAAAAAAATTAACAATCAATTCTATTTATGGTGGTGTTCTGCTAAAGACATTAAGGAAAATACAAAGAATACATGTCAGACCAACAATAATTATGACTGGCATTTGTTTAAAATTGTTACGTACCTTAATGTAAACAGCAGACGTTCCTCTGGTGGAATCGCTCTACGGAGCTGGGTGTCCTGTCCTGTCTGGGGGAACCACATTTTGGGCGCATGGCAGAGCTCGGAAGGGAAGGAGCGCCGTTTGGAATGCAGACTTAGATGGATTGGTCTGCAGGCGTCACATTGCATTTGCAGAGCCCCTGATTGGACCCCATATTGGAAACTAGACCCCCAAAGAACTTATCTAGATGTGTTGTGAGAACTTTGAACCCCCAATTGTTTCACTACAGTTTATAACGCAGAGCTGTGAAAATGAAAAATCTTTTTTTTCCACAAAAATTATTTTTTAGCCCCCGGTTTTGTATTTTCCCAAAGGTAAGGCTACTTTCACACTAGCGTTTTTTGCATACGTCGCAATGCATCGTTTTGGCGAAAAAACGCATCCTGCAAAGTTGTCTGCAGGATGCGTTTTTTCCCCATAGATTTATATTGGCGACGTATTGCGACGTATGCACACACGTTGCAACCGTCGTGCAACGGTTGCGTCATGTTTTGGCGGACCGCCGGCAGCAAAAAACGTTACATGTAACGTTTTTTTGTGCCGATGGTCCACCATTTCCAGCCGCGCATGCGTGGCCGGAACTCCGCCCCCACCTCCCCGCACCTCACAATGGGGCAGCGGATGCGTGGAAAAACAGCATCTGCTGCCCCCGTTGTGCGGCGCATTCACTGCTAGCGTCGGTACGTCGGCCCGACGCACTGCGACGGGCCGAGTACGACGCTAGTGTGAAAGTAGCCTAACAGCAGAAATTGGACCCCAAAAGTTGTTGTCCAATTGGTCCTGAGTACGCTGATACCCCATATGTTGGGGTAAACCCCTGTTTGGGCACATAGGAGAGCTCGGAAGGGAAGGAGCACTGTTTTACTTTTTCAGTGCAGAATTTGCTAGAATTGAGAACGGATGCCATGTTGCGTTTAGAGAGCCTCTGATGTGCCTAAACAGTGGAAACCCCCAATTCTAACAGAAACCCTAACCCAAACACACCCCTAACCCTAATCCCAACCCTAACTATATCCCTAACCACACCCCTAAACTGAAAATGCCGCTAGCCCTAATCCCAACCACATCTCAACCCCAACACACCCCTAACCCCAACACACTCCTAACCCTAATCCCAACCCTAACCACACCCCTAACTCCAACACACTCCTAACCCTAATCCCAACCCTAATTCCAACCGTAAATGTAATCCAAACCCTAACTTTAGCCCCAACCCTAACTTTAGTGCAACCCTAATGTTAGCCCAACCCTAACCCTAACTTTAGCTCCAACCATAACTGTAGCCCCAACTCTAACTTTAGCCCCATCCCTAACCCTAACTTTAGCCCCAACCCTAACCCTAACTTTAGCCCCAACCCTAACTTTAGCGCCAACCCTAACCCTAACTGTAGCCCCCACCCTAACTGTAGCCCCAACCTTAACTGTAGTCCCATCCCTAACTGTAGCCCTAACCCTAACTTTAGCTCCAACCCTAACTTTAGCCCCAACCCTAACCCTAACTTTAGCCCCAACCTTAATTCTAACTTTAGCCCCAACCCTAACCCTAACTCTAACTTTAGCCCCAACCCTAACCCTAATATGAAAATGAAAATAAATAAATTTTTTAAAATTTTATTATTTTTCTGTAACTAAGGGGGTGATGAAGGGGGTCTTGATTTACTTTTACAGTGGGTTTTTTAGCAGATTTTTATGATTGGCAGCTGTCACACACTAAAAGACGCTTTTTATTGCAAAAAATAGTTTTTGCGTCTCCACATTTTGAGAGCTATAATTTTTCCATATTTTGGTCCACAGAGTCATGTGAGGTCTTGTTTTTTGCGGGAGGAGTTGACATTTCTATTAGTACCATTTTTGGGCACATGAAATTTTTTGATCGCTTTTTATGTCTTTTATTATGTTTTGACGCTTTTATACGATAAAAACTATTTTATTTAAAAAATAATTATTTTTGCATCGCTTTATTCAGAGGACTATAACTTTTTTATTTTTTTGCTGATGATGCTGTATGGTGGATTCTTTTTTGCGGGACAAGATGACGTTTTCAGAAGTAACATGGTTATTTATATTCGCTTTTTTGATCGCGTGTTATTCCACTTTTTGTTCGGCAGTATAATAATAAAGTGTTGTTTTTTTGCCTCGTTTTTATTTTTCTACAGTGCCCTACAGTGTGGGACATAACAGTATAGTGTCAGATTGCTGATCTGACACTTTTCAAAGCACTGTGTCAGATCAGTGATCTAACAGGTAGTGCTCCAGGCTTGCCGGCGCCTGCTCTGAGCAGGCGCTTGCAAGCCACCTTCCTGCAGGACCCTGAAACAGCCCCACAGCCATTTTGGATCTGGGGTCTGCAGGGAGGAGGATGTAGGAGACCCTCTGAACAACGCGATCACATTGTGTTGTTCCGAGGGTCTCAGGGAAGCACGCAGGGAGGGATGCTTCCCTATGCCGCCGGAACACTGCGATCATGTTTGATCACAGTGTTCCGGGGTTAATGTGTCAGGAGTGGTCCATGACCACTCCTGGTACATAGTGCCGGATGTCAGCTGTAATAATCAGCTGACACCCGGCAGTGATCGGCCACGCTCCCCCCGTGAGCACGGCCGATCACCTATGATGTACTATGCCATCACTGGGAATTAAGTCCCAGGTCACCTCGATGGGATAGCACATTATATGGGATAAAGGGATTAAAAACGCACCACAAGTCAGTTTATGCTGCTTAAGAAAAAAGCACTGTGAACATCAGATATGCACAGCATCAAAATCTCAACCAAAATGTATAGTGGGAACAAAACTTTACGGGGGTGAATTTAACCCCTTAATGACCGAGCCAATTTTGACCTTAATGACCAAGCCACATTTTACAATTCTAGCCAGTGTCACTTTATGAAGTCTTAGCACTGAAATGTTTCAATGCACCCCACTAATTCTGAGAATATTTTTTGTAACATATTGTACTTCATGATAAATGGTAAAATGTATTTGATTTAACTTGCAGTTATTTGTGAATAAAATGGAAATTTGGCAAAAATTTTGAAAATTTGGCAATTTTCAAACTTTGAGTTATGTCACACAAAATAATTAATAAACAACATTTCCCACTTGTCTACTTTACATCAGAACAATTTTTGAAACAACACATTTTATATTAGGAATTTAGAAGGGTTAAAAATTGATCAGAGATTTATCATTTTTCCAACAAAATTTAAAAAATCTTTTGTTAGGGACCACCTCATATTTGAAGTGACTTTTAGGGGGCTATATGTCAGAAAGTACCCAAAAGTGACACCATTCTACAAACTGCACCCCTCAAGGTGCTCAAAAACATGTTCCAGAAGTTTCTTAACCCTTTCAGGTGCTTCACAGGAATTTTTGGAGTGTGGAAAGCATGAACATTTAACCTTTTTTTACAAAAAAAATTACTTTAGAGCACATTTTTTTATTTTCACATGGGAAACAAATTAAAATCAACCCTGAAATTTGTTGTGCAATTTCTCCTGAGCATGCTGATACCCGATATGTGGGGGAAAACCACTGTTTGGGTGAACGGCAGGGCTCAGAAGCAAAGGAGCACCATTTAACTTTTTGAATGCAAAATTTGCTGTAATAATTAGTGGACCCCAAGTTCTGTTTGGAGAGCCCATGATGTGCCTAAACATTGGAGACCTTCAACAAGTAGCCCCATTTTTTAAACCACACCATAAAGGATTTATTCCAGTGGTATAGTGAGCGTTTTGAACCCACAGATACGACACAGAATTGGATATCATTAGGTCATCATATTGAATATGTCATCATAAGTGTTTAGCGTGAGTGCTTAGTTTGCTTCGGGTGCTCGGATATGCACGGAATATCGCTGGTGCTCGAGTGACATGCTCGAGTCCCTGCCCCGCATGTTTCATGGCCGTTAGACACACCATAACAAATTAATAATAATAATCTTTATTTATATAGCACCAACATATTCCGCAGCCCTTTACAGCTTAACAGTTTCAAACATAACAGTCATAAGTAATAACGTTAGCAATACAATAATTAAAGCAAAATAAGATGACCTTGCACGAGAGAGCTTACAATCTACAATGAGGTGGGGGAAATACATAGTACAGACGTGTATTTACAATGATGTATTTACAATGATGGTCCAGCCATCTTCAGTGGGAGGGGGATAGATGGGTAAAGTGAATGGGCTACACACACACAAACATAAAATGACTTTGATTAGGGAACATGATAGGCCGCTCTGAACAAATGTGTTTTGAGGGAGCACATAAAACTATGTAAATTGTGGATGGTCCTAATATCTTGGGGTAGAGCATTCCAGAGGATTTGGGGCAGCGCGAGAGAAGTCTTGGAGTCGGGAGTGGGAGGTACAGATTTGTGCAGAGGTTAATCGAAAGTCATTAGTAGAGCGCAGAGGTCGGTTAGGCCGATAGACCGAAATGAGGGAGGAGATGTAAGGGGGTGCCGCACTGTGGATAGCTTTGTGGGTTAGAACAAGTACTTTGAATTGCATTCTATAAAGAATAGGCAGCCAGTGTAATGACTGGCAAAGAGCGGACGCGTCCAAGTAACGATTAGCTAGATGGACAACTCTGGCTGCTGCATTCAGGATAGACTGGAGAGGGGAAAGTCGAGCAAGGGGGAGGCCAATTGGTAGAGCATTGCAGTAGCCCAGGCGGGAGTGGATCAAGGTGATAGTGAGGGTTTTTGTTGTTTCCATGGTGAGAAAAGGACGGATTCTAGAGCTGTTCTTTAGGTGTAAGTGGCACGAGCGGGCAAGAGATTGTATATGGGATGTGAAGGAAAGACTGGAGTCAAACATGACACCCAGACAGCGCGCCTGCTGCCGGGGTGTTATTATGGTGGCACCTACAGAGAGGGAAATGTCAGATTTAGGGAGGTAGGTAGATGGCGGGAGTAGAAGAAGTTCAGTTTTGGAGAGGTTGAGTTTCAGATAGAGAGCGGACATGATGTTGGAGACTGCGGACAGAAAGTCACTGGCGTTCTGTAGTACAACGGGAGTAAGGCCAGGGGATGACGTGTATAGTTGTGTGTCATCAGCATAAAGATGGTACTGAAGGTCAAATCTGCTGATAGTATGTCCAATTGCAGCAGTGTAGAGAGAAAAGAGAAGGGGGCCAAGGACTGAGCCCTGAGGTACCCCGACAGTGAGAGGAAGAGGAGATGAAGTAAAGCCAGAGAACAGAACACTGAAGGAGAGGTCAGAAAGATACGAGGAGAACCGGGAGAGAGCAGTGTCCTTAATGCCTAGTGACTGGAGCCTAGTGAGTGGGAGAGGGTGGTCAACAGTGTCGAAAGCTGCAGAAAGGTCAAGTAGAATGAGCAGAGAGTGGTCACCATTACATTTTGCTGCCAGTAGGTCATTGGTCACCTTGATGAGTGCCATTTCTGTCAAATGTAGGGGGCGGAAACTCGACTGTGAAAGGGTCTAGGAGGGAATGAGTGGAGAGGTAACAGGTAAGGCGGGAGTAGACTAGGCGCTCCAAAAGTGTAGAGATGAAGGGGAGATTGGAAACTGCTCTGTAGTTGTTTGTGCAGGATGGGTCGAGGGCGGGTTTCTTTAGTAATGGAGTAATGATAGAGTGTTTGAAGGAGTAGGAGAAAATGCCAGAGGAGAGGGAGAGATTAAAGATTGTAGTTAGGTGAGTTGTTACGACTGGAGAGAGAGACTGGAGGAGATGTGAGGGAATGGGGTCAGTAGTGCATGTAGTCTGACGAGAAGAAGAGAGGAGCCTGGAGACTTCTTCTTCTGTGATGGGATCAAATGTGGAGAGTGAGCCAGGGGAAATGTAGGGAGGGATGGGAGTTGCTGCGCTTAGTGTCTGAGAGCGGATTTCCTGAAGGATGTTATCTATTTTCTCTATAAAGTGGGAGGCCAGGTCATCAGCACAAATGTCTGTGATAGGGGGTTGTGCAAGTGTTTGAAGTCTTCTGGTGTGCGAGTTTTCCAGAATTAATCAAAAGTTGTGCACTCGATGCAAAGATGGTGCTCAGAAGGAAAATAAAGTAATACTGTAGACCTTCAGCACTCAATAAGTCAAAGAGCAGTTCTATTTCAAGATAATTTTTGGTTTAACTCATAGCCAACATAACAGGATAATAAAGACATGAGACCATCCAATGTTTCGCCATCATTGCCTTTATCAAAGGTATCTTTAGGTATTTAGACAAAAAATAATATAGATATGATTAACATCATCATGAGAAGTTAACAAAGTGTAAGGCTGCAGTAGCATCGCACGCAGTGAAGAAGCAGTGACCCACAAATTCAAACACAAAAGTCTCTTTTAATGTGTTTCTTCACAGCATTAAAGTTCAATTCACATAAATGCATATAACTTCAGTGGACAATATCAGTGACCAGTTTACCCCGGTCCAAAACAATACATATCACATGGCTTTAGATTTGCAGTCCCTAAACAGGCCAGACTTCCCTTGTCCAGTTTCCCTGGGCGACCGCATGCCATCTCACAGTCTCTATATGTCTCCATACACACAGCCTCATATGTTGCAGACACTACACCCACCAGCCCTCCTCTGACTAGTTCTCGTGGGTGTCCTGCATTGCTGTGTCACAGTCTCTTTACAGACTCTTTACTCACACAGTTGTACACAGTTCAGGATATCCTCCGGATAGCACCATATCCACCTGTTTGCAATTGTTGCACATGCTAGTCCTCTTTCAGGCACAGGACATCCACCTCCGGGCACAGGACTGTCCACATCCGACTCCTTCAGGCACAGGACATCCACCTCCGGGCACAGGACTGTCCACATCCGAGACCAGTACCATGGACGACTTGCATCTCTGTGTATGCTGCGCGTGCCAGGCTATACAGCTGCCCTGGGTGCTGGCTCTGCTGGCCTGTGCCTCCATGCACTCTGCAGACCAGAACACACCAGACTGACACTGACGTGCACCTCACACACCTGACACAGCATGACACACCCATACCCTTTACTGCAGGGTTTTTAACCCCTTTCTGCCATTGGATGTACTATTCTGTCCATATGGGGTGGGTCCTACTTTCCAAGGACGGAATAGTACGTCCAGCGCAATCGGCCGCGCTCACAGGGGGAGTGCGGCTGATCGCGGCCGGGTGTCAGCTGACTATCGCAGCTGACATCCGGCACTATGTGACAGGAGTGGTCACGGACCGCCCCCGGCACATTAACCCCCAGCACACTGCGATCAAACATGATTACAGTGTTCCGGCGGTACAGGGAAGCATCGCGCAGGGAGGGGGCTCCCTGCGGGCTTCCCTGAGACGATCGGTACAAGGCGATGTGTTTACCTTGTACCGAGCCTCTCCTCCCTGCAAGCCCCGGATCAAAAATGGCCGCGGGGCTGCATCCGGGTCCTGCAGGGAGGTGACGTCACAGCGCCTGCTCAGATCAGGCGCCTGGAAGCCTCCCTGCTGTGCACGTCAGATCGCCGATCTGACACAGTGCACAGCAAAGTGTCAGATCGGCGATCTGTCACTCTACTGTGATGCCCACCCCCCTGGGGCAAAGTAAAGATGTAAAAAAAAATAAATAAATTCCTAAATAAATAATAATAATAAAAAAATATATTGTTCCCATAAATATTTTCCTTTAGCTAAATAAAAAAACAATAAAAGTACACATATTTAGTATCGCTGCGTCCTTAACGACCCGACCTATAAAACTGTCCCACTAGTAAACCCCTTCAGTGAACACCGTAACAAAAAAAAAAACGAGGCAAAAAACGCTTTATTATCATACCGCCGAACAAAAAGTGGAATAGCACGCGATCAAACAGACGGAAATAAATAACCATGGTACCACTGAAAACGTCATCTTGTCCCGGAAAAAACGAGCCACTATACAGCATCATCAGCGAAAAAATAATAAAGTTATAGTTCTCAGAATAAATCGATGCAAAAATAATAATTTTTTCTATAAGAGTTTTTATCATATAAAAGCGCCAAAACATAAAAAAAGATATAAATGAGGTATCGCTGTATTCATACTGACCCGAAGAATAAAACTGCTTTTACCATTTTACCAAACGCGGAATGGTTTAAACGCCTCCCAAAAAAGAAATTCATGAATAGCTGGTTTTTGGCCATTCTGCCTCACAAAAATCGG
This sequence comes from Ranitomeya variabilis, assembly GCF_051348905.1. Taxonomy (NCBI): domain Eukaryota; kingdom Metazoa; phylum Chordata; class Amphibia; order Anura; family Dendrobatidae; genus Ranitomeya; species Ranitomeya variabilis. The sequence continues at coordinate 319,922,031 of NC_135232.1, read as the reverse complement.
AATAAAAAGCGATCAAAAAATGTAACATGCCCGAAAATGTTACCAATAAAAATTACAACTCATCCCACAAAAAACAAGACCTCACATGACTCTGAGGACCAAAATATGCAAAAATTATAGCACTCAAAATGTGGTATCGCAAAAAACATTTGTTGCAATAAAAAGCGTCTTTTAGTGTGTGATGGCTACCAATCAAAAATCCGCTAGAAAACGCTCTATAAATAGTAAATCAAACCCCCCCTTCATCACCCCCTTAGTTAGAAAAAAAAAAAAAAATGTATTTGTTTCCATTTCCCCATTAGGGTTAGAGTTAGGGCTAGGGTTAGGGCTAGGGTTAGGGCTAGGTCTAGGGTTAGGGCTAGGGCTAGGGTTAGGGCTAGGGTTAGGGCTAGGGTTAGGGCTAGGGCTAGGGTTAGGGCTAGGGTTGGCGCTAGGGTTAGGGCTACAGTTAGGGATAGGGTTGGGGCTAAAGTTCGGGTTGGGGCTAAAGTTAGGGTTAGGATTACATTTACGGTTGGGAATAGGGTTGGGATTAGGTTTAGGGGTGTGTCAGGGTTAGGGGTGTGGTTAGGGTTACAGTTGAGATTAGGGTTAGGGGTGTGTTTGGATTAGGGTTTCAGTTATAATTGGGGGTTTCCACTGTTTAGGCACATCAGGAGCTCTCCAAATACGACATTGCGTCCGATCTCAATTCCAGCCAATTCTGCTTTGAAAAAGTAAAACAGTGCTCCTTCCCTTCCAAGCTCTCCCGTGTGCACAAACAGGGGTTTACCCCAACGCATGGGGTATCAGTGTACTCAGGACACATTGGATAACAACTTTTGGGGTCCAATTTCACCTGTTACCCTTGGGAAAATACAAAACTTGGGGCTAAAAAATAATTTTTGTGGAGAAAAAAAGCATTTTTATTTTCACGGCTCTGCGTTATAAACTGTAGTGAAACACTTGGGGGTTCAAAGATCTCACAACACCTCTAGATAAGTTCCTTGGGGGGTCTAGTATCCAATATGGGGTCATTTATGGGGGGTTTCTACTGTTTAGTTACATCAGGGGCTCTGCAAATGCAACATGAAGCCTGCAGACCAATCCATCTAAGTCTGCATTCCAAATGGCGCTCCTTCCCTTCCGAGCTCTGCCATGTGCCCAAACGGTGGTTCCCCCCACATATTTGGTATCAGCGTACTCAGGACAAATTGGACAACAACTTTTGTGGTTCAATTTACACTGTTTTCCTTGGAAAAATACAAAACTGGGGGCTAAAAATTAATTTTTGTGGAAAAAAAAGGATTTTTTATTTTCACGGCTCTGCGTTATAAACTGTAGTGAAACACTTGGGGGTTCAAAGTTCTCACAACACATCTAGATAAGTTCCTTGGGGGGTCTAGTTTCCAATATGGGGTCAATTGTGGGGGTTTTCTATGGTTTAGGTACATTAGGGGCTCTGCAAATGCAGCGTGACGCCTGCAGACCATTCCATCTAAGTCTGCATTCCAAATGGCGCTCCTTCCCTTCCGAGCTCTCCCATGCTCCCAAACGGTGGATCCCCCTACATATGAGGTATCAGCGTACTCAGGACAAATTGGACAACAACTTTTGGGGTCCAATTTCTCCTGTTACCCTTGGGAAAATACAAAACTGGGGGCTAAAATATAATTTTTGTGGGAAAAAAAAAGAATTTTTATTTTCATGGCTCTGCGTTATAAACTGTAGTGAAACACCTGGGGGTTTAAAGCTCTCACAACACATCTATATGAGTTCCTAAGGGGGTCTACTTTCCAAAATGGTGTCACTTGTGGGGGGTTTCAATGTTTAGGCACATCAGTGGCTCTCCAAACGTAACATGGCGTCCCATCTCAATTCCAGTCTATTTTGCATAGAAAAGTCAAATGGTGCTCCTTCCCTTCCGAGCTCTGCCATGCGCCTAAACAGTGGTTTACCCCCACATATGAGGTATCCGTGTACTCAGGACAAATTGTAAAACAACTTTTGGGGTCCAATTTCTTCTCTTACCCTTGGGAAAATAAAAAATTGGGGGCGAAAAAATAATTTTTGTGAAAAAATATGATTTTTTATTTTTACGGCTCTGCATTATAAACTTCTGTGAAGCACTTGGTGGGTCAAAGTGCTCACCACACATCTAGATAAGTTCCTTAGGGGGTCTACTTTCCAAAATGATGTCACCTGTGGGGGGTTTCAATGTTTAGGCACATCAGGGGCTCTCCAAACACAACATGGTGTCCCATCTGAATTCCAGCCAATTTTGCATTGAAAAGTCAAATGGCGCTCCTTCCCTTCCGAGCTCTACCTTGCGCCCAAACAGTGGTTTACCCCCACATATGCGGTATCAGAGCACTCAGGATAAATTGGAAAACAACTTTTGGAGTCCAATTTCTTCTCTTACCCTTGGGAAAATAACAAATTGGAGCTGAAGTAAATTTTTTGTGTAAAAAAGTTAAATGTTCATTTATATTTAAACATTCCAAACGTTCCTGTGAAACACCTGAAGGGTTAATAAACTTCTTGAATGTGCTTTTGAGCACCTTCAGGGGTGCAGTTTTTAGAATGGTGTCACAATTGGGTATTCTCCATCATATAGACCCCTCAAAATGACTTCAAATGAGATGTGGTCCCTAAATAAAAATGGTGTTGTAAAAATGAGAAATTGCTTGTCAAATTTTAACCCTTATAACTCCCTAACAAAAAAAAAAATTTTGGTTCCAAAATTTGTGCTGATGTAAAGTAGACATGTGGGAAATGTTAGTTATTAAGTATTTTGTGTGACATATCTCTGTGATTTAATTGTATAAAAATTCAAATTTGGAAAATTGCGAAATTTTCAAAATTTTTGCCAAATTTCCATTTTTTTCACAAATAAACCCAGGTAATATCAAAGAAATTTTACCACTACCATGAAGTACAATATGTCTCGAGAAAACATTGTCAGAATCACTGTGAACCGTTGAAGCTTTCCAGAGTTATAACCTCATAAAGGGACAGTGGTCAGAATTGTAAAAATTGGCCCGGTCATTAAACCACTCTTGGGGGTAAAGGGGTTAAACCCACACAAACCTGTGGCCTTCAGCCACCTGGAAAACCCGGACCGGAAATCAGTGACTCTCATGCACACCTATGGACTTCATCCGTCTGCATGCACATTCTGGGGAGAACAAAGAGCGCCCCCTAGCTGTATCAGAGGCCATAGCCTCACAAAAAATTAACACACTCTGCACTTTCATGAGGAAAAAAAGTTGAACAACTATATACTGGTTATATACCATTATGGATGACTATGTACTCTTGCTTAAGTAAACTAACCGCAAGAAAGAGGATAACAACCAAAACGTGTTGGATGGATTCATGTCTGTTATATCCTATTATCCTATTATGTCGGCTGTAAATTAAACTGAAAATGATCTTGAAATAGAACTGCCTTTTGACTTATTGAGTGCCGAAGGTCAGAGTTCTACAGACCTTATACCAAGGCTAAAAATGTGTGGAGCCACTAGCAGCAGTTGCACCACCAGCAGTGATAGAAGCAACCATTTTGCTAGTAGTAGTACCAAACGCAGGCTACAATTGGCTTCCTTTTCCTCTGGAAAGTGTAACGATGGCTAGGAAGTAAAGGTCATAATGGAATATATGTCGCACAGGAGCGGACATATCGCCGATGCAGCCTCTGCAACTGCACTGGGGCCCGGAGGTGGAGGAGGGCCCTGCTGGCAGCAGAATACTGCCCATAGTGGCAGAGTATGCAGCCGCTATGTGGCCACAGAGTCAAGATTACAGGCGGGAGTGAGAGGGGCCCTGTGCCATGCAGCATGGGGCCCCTCTCTCTCCTTCCCGTAATCATGTGAATACCCCACCAGAGCCGGGGAGAGAGCGCCGCACACCGCTCAGAGTGCAGGAGTTCAAAAAGGGGGCGTGTCATGCAGGGTGAGACACTGGCCAAAAACTCTTTACTCTCCAGATTGATGAGAGCGCTCACTGGCTGCCGTTTCTGTCCTCCTGCATAGCGCGTTCCAATGGTGAGTGTTCACCTGTAGTCAGGGGGCCTGATCAGCACAGTACACAGGGGACAACAGTGGAAAGAGAGCAGGACTTGCAGTGCGTCTTCTGCTCCCTCCGCTGCTCTACTGATTCCCCGCAGCATCTCCTCATAGAGAAGAGGTCGAGGAAGGAGGGTTCACTGCACACGAGGGGACGGCCGCAGCAGGGGGCTGATATCAGTCCTCTCTGCTCTGTGTCCCCATCCCCCACAGTGGATTCTGCAGCTCTCTCCACCTGGTCTCTGAACTATGAGGCCGACCTTCTCCAGGGCTCATCTGACCACGTAATTTCATAGCTTAGTATGTGTGTGTATGTGTATGTACTGTACATATGTGTGTATGTACTGTATATACAATTTATATGTGTGTATGTGTGTGTATCTGTGCATACAGTATATGTGTGTATGTAACAGCTCTGGCAAAAATTAAGAGACCACTGCAAAATGTTCAGTTTGTCTGATTTTTCTTTTTATAGGTATATTTTTGAGAAAAATATAAATTGTTCTTTTATTTTATAAACTTCTGACAACATGTCTCTGAATTTCCATGCAATACGTTTTGTATTTTTAATTTTGGTCAAAATAAAAAAAACCCAGTGCTTTTAGACCTTAAATAATGCAAATAAAACAAGTTCATAATCATTTAGAAACAGCAATACTAATGTTTTAAGCCAGGGAAAATTCAAAAATGAATATTTTGTGGAATAACCATGATTTTTAGTCACAGCTTTCATGCGTCTTGGCATGCTTTCCACCAGTCTTTCACACTGCTTCTGGCGCAAACATGTAAGCATTTCTTCTTTGTTTGATGGCTTGTGACTATCCATCATCCTCTTGATTACATTTCAGAGGATTTCAATGGGGTTCAGGTCTACAGATTGGGCTGCCCATAACAGGGTTTTGATGTGGTGGTCTCTTAATTTTTGCCAGAGCTGTATGTATGGTATATGTGTGTGTATCTGTGTATGTATGGATGGTATATGTATGCGCATGTATGGTATATGTGTGTATGTATATATGGTGTATGTGTATGTGCATGTACAGTTATATGAAAAAGTTTGGGCACCCCTATTAATCTTAAGCTTAATGTTTTTTAAAAAAAATTTTTTTGCAACAGCTATTTCAGTTTCATATATCTAATAACTGTTGGACACAGTAATGTTTCTGCCTTGAAATGAGGTTTAATGTACTAACAGAAAACGTGCAATCTGCATTCAAACAAAATTTGACAGGTGCATAAGTATGGGCACCTCACCAGAAAAGTGACATTAATATTTAGTAGATCCTCCTTTTGCAAAAATAACAGCCTCTAGTCACTTCCTGTAGCTTTTAATGAGTTCCTGGATCCTGGATGAAGGTATTTTTGACCATTCCTCTTTACAAAACAATTCCAGTTCAGTTAAGTTTGATGGTCGCCGAGCATGGACAGCCCTCTTCAAATGATCCCACAGATGTTCAATGATATTCAGGTCTGGGGACTGGGATGGCCATTCCAGAACAGTGTAATTGTTCCTCTGCATGAATGCCTGAGTAGATTTGGAGTGGTGTTTTGAATCATTGTCTTGCTGAAAAATCCATCCCCTGCATAACTTCAACTTGTCACTGAATCATGAACATTATTGTCAAGAATCTGCTGATACTGAGAGGAATCCATGCGTCCCTCAACTTTAACAGGATTTCCGGTGCCGGCATTGGCCACACAGCCCCAAAGCATGATGGAACCTCCACCAAATTTTACTGTGGGTAGCAAGTGTTTTTCTTGGAATGCTGTGTTTTTTTGCCGCCATGCATAATGCCTTTTTGTATGACCAAACAACTCAATCTTGGTTTCATCAGTCCACAGGACCTTCTTCCAAAAAGAAATTGGCTTCTCCAAATGTGCTTTTGCATACCTCAGCCAACTCTGTTTGTGGCGTGCTTGCAGAAATGGCTTCTTTCGCATCACTCTCCCATACAGCTTCTCCTTGTGCAAAGTGCGTTGTATAGTTGACCGATTCACAGTGACACCATCTGCAGCAAGTTGATGCTGCAGCACTCTGGAGGTGGTCTGAGGATTGTCCTTGACTGATCTCACCATTCTTCTTCTCTGCCTTTCTGATGTTTTTCTTGGCCTGCCACTTCTGGCCTTAACAAGAACTGTACCTGTGTTCTTCCATTTCCTTACTATGTTCCTCACTGTGGAAATTGACAGGTTAAATCTCTGAGACAGCTTTTCGTATCCTTCCCCTGAACAACTATGTTGAATAATCTTTGTTTTCAGATCATTTGACAGTTGTTTTGAGGAGCCCATGATGCCACTCTTCAGAGGAGATTCAAACAGGAGAACAACTTGCAAGTGGCCACTTTAAGTAGCTTTTCTCATGATTGCATACACCTGGCTATGAAGTTAAAAGCTCAATGAGGTTACAAAACAAAAAAAAGTGCTTTAGTAAGTCAGTAAAAAGTAGGTAGGAGTATTTAAAACAAGAAAATGATAAGGGTGCCCATACTTATGCACCTGTCAAATTTAGTTTGAATGCAGATTGCACATTTTCTGTTAGTACAATAAACCTCATTTCAAGGCAGAAACATTACTGTGTCCAACAGTTATTAGATATATGAAACTGAAATAGCTGTTGCAAAAAAAAACAATTTTTATAAACCATTAAGCTTAAGATTAATAGGGGTGCCCAAACTTTTTCATATAACTGTATGTACGGTATATATGTATGTATGTGTGTGTATGTATGGTATAAGTGTATGTATGTGTGTATGGTATGTGTATACTACATGTGTATATAAGTGTGTGTGTGTATGTGTATCTGTGTATGTATGTAAGGTATATATTTGTACTGTGTAAGTGTGTATGTATGGTATGTGTATGGGTGTGTGTATGATCAATATATGTGTGTGTATGTATGTGCGGTATGTGTGAATGTATGTACGATATATGTACGATGTATGTGTGATCCATTGGATCATGGAATACTTGCTGATCACTGAGGATTTGACACCTGGGCCCCCCAGAAATTCTGAGAACAGGGGTCTGCAGTCTTGCCTGGATAGAGCAGGGTTGTGCATGCTCGGCCTCTGCTCTGTTCATTATCTATAGAGCTGCTGAGTGCTGTTCTCAGCTATTTCCATCAGTTCCATAGACTATGAATAGAGAAGATACCAGATGACACAGATAACAGACATTTAATATAATAAATACATGGTTGGGCTCTGCCGGCTCCAGCAGTTATCCCATAACCACGAGGAGGTGCTTTGCACACTTGCTGTCATGTGCCAACTAGAGAGTCAGCCGCATCTGCAGTTATCTATTCACTGACATTGCTGACACTAGTTGTCACCTGAATGCAAGTATAACTGCACCGTAACCAGCAGAACAGAATGCTAATGGATATATATATATATATATATATATATATATATATATATATATATTAGCGTTTCACCTGCTACGGGACACTCGCTTAGGTGCGGCGGATAACACTCAGGAGACACATTTCCTTAAAAGTTCACAGGGTTTATTGCTCCATAAACCACATTGCAACAGGAACAACAGGTAAAGAGTCTTACGTCAGACAGATGATTCCTCAATGTCCATAATAGAGCTCCACTCTCTATCAGACCTGTAGGCACACAGGTCGTGCTATGTCCAGCACGTAGGCTCTCCAGCCTAAATGGTCTCTGTGTGTTGTTCAGGACGTCTGTCCCCACGTGGAACCGTCCAACACACAGGCCACTCTGCAGTGTCCAGCCAGGACACCTGGAAGTGTGTCCACCCTGACACACACCCACACACTCACTCCATGTGCTACACACACCTCTTTACATAGGTTTAACCATACCCAGGTACCTGTCACATGGCTAGTCAGGTGAGTGTGACATCACCACAGGTCCTTACACACAAAACCATCTTACATGTTCAGACATGCCTCTTTGGGTGGGTTTGTAGGTGACTGAACCCACCCATCTCTCCAATCACCTGGAAGCCTCCCAACGTAAACAAATCCCTCAGCAGTAGATCTGCTTGAGCAAAACATACCCAGGCTTCCATCACAGGGCCCCCCACCTCTGCGATACATACCGTCCATTAATCACACGACCAGTCGCTATGCCACAATATATATATGTATATACACAGTGGGAAAAAAAGTATTTAGTCAGCCACCAATCGTGCAAATTCTCCCACTTAAAAAGTTGAGAGAGGACTGTAATTGACATCACAGATAGACCACAACTATGACAGTCAAAATGAGAAAACAAATCCAGAAAATCACCTTGTCTGATTTGGCAATATTTATTTTGCCAATTATGGTGGAAAATAAGTATTTGGTCATTAACAAAAGTTCATCTCAATATTTTGTTATATATCATTTGTTGGCAATGACAGTGGTCAAAAGTTTTCTGTAAGTCTTCACAAGGTTGGCACACCCTGTTGGTGGTATGTTAGCCCATTCCTCCATATAGATCTCCTCTAGAGCAGTGATGTTTTGGGCCTGTTGCTGGGCAACACAGACTTTCAACTCCCTCCAAAGGTTTTCTATGGGGTTGAGATCTGGAGACTGGCTAGGCCACTCCAGGACCTTCATATGCTTCTTACGAAGCCACTTCTTCATTGCCCTGGCGGTTTGCCTGGGATCATTATCATGCTGAAAGAACCATCCACGTTTCATGCCCTTGCTGATGGAAGGAGGTGTGCACTCAAAATCCAAAATCTCACTACACATGGCCCCATTCATTCTTTCATGTACACGGATCAGTAATCCTGGTCCCTTTGCAGAGAAACAGCCACCAATCGTGCAAATTCTCCCACTTAAAAAGTTGAGAGAGGACTGTAATTGACATCACAGATAGATCACAACTATGACAGTCAAAATGAGAAAACAAATCCATAAAATCACCTTGCCTGATTTGGCAATACTACAGGTAATGAGTGGAAGACAGAGGAGCCTCTTAAAGAAGAAGTTACAGGTCTGTGAGAGCCAGGAATCTTGCATGTTTTTAGGTGACCAAATACTTATTTTCCACCATAATTTGCTAAAGAAATCTCGCCAAATCAGACAAGGTGATTTTCTGGATTTGTTTTCTCATTTTGACCCTCACAGTTGTGGTCTACCTATGATGTCAATTACAGGCCTCTCATATTTTTAAGTGGGAGAACTTGCACAAATGGTGGCCGACTAAATACTTTTTTCCCCCACTGTAAGTACCGAGAGACAAGGTCACAGATGCATGGAGGAGAGAAGTTGCGGATGGCTTTGCATGCCATGGTTAGGGTTTTGAGCTACTGTGTCTGGGTAATGGGGAACCAGTGAAGGGATTGAAAGAGAGGAGGGGACAGTGGATAGGTGGATTAGTCAGTCAGCAAAATTTCAGACAGATTGGAAGGGTGCGAGACTGTTAGAAGGCAGGCCTACCTATGATCTAAATTACAGGCCTCTCTCATCTTTTTAAGTGGGAGAACTTGCAGAATTGGTGGCTGACTAAATACTTTTTTCCCCACTGTATATGGCATATCACTCATTTCAATGGCAGCAGGATGTTACCTCTGATAGCGACACCATCTGTTTGAGTTACTGTTGTACACAGTACATTCTGTTACATCACAAATGACTAAGATACTTTTTGGACTATATTTTTATTTTGAAAAAATTTGCTAGTAGATTGTGTATTTAAATGGGTTGTTGTTTACTATCAAGTTACCTGTCTTGTTTCTATGGTGAGTTCATTTTGATATTATTAAGTCTATGATTACATTAAAGAGATTGAAATGGGTTGACTACAGTTCTAGGAGACCTCAGAGTGTAATACACATTTTTTCAGAGTAATTGGAGTAGCTGAAATTTGTGCCAAATTGTTTCACCACAAATAACATTTTTGGGAAAAATTTGGCTAACTGCGAATTTGAATTTCAAAAGATTCGATCATTTCTAGTGGTCACCCGAACATTGATTTGATTTACATTTCTCTTTTGTTACTTAACTTTGCATTTTTTTCAATTGATAAAAAAATAACACTTCTAAATTTGAAAGTATTCTTACCTTGCATTATTCTAAAACTTTTGCAAAGTGCTGAATGTGAATTTTATTGTTAATGTAGGATCAGTATAGATTTTAGCGATCTCTTTTATTAATATGGGATGATTTGTAGCCACATAAAAATTTACATGAAGTCCCTTTTATTTTTTTGCCTTATAACATTATATTAACATAGTTTAATTTATAAAATTTACTTTGCAGTTTACATGGCAACAAGAGAAAACACAAAAATTAAGCTTAGATTAAGTTGGTATACATGCAGCACATAAATTCATGTTCACTTTGGCCATAAAGCATACCTTTTTTTCTTTTAGGTTTTTTATGGCAACAATAAGGCACTAAATAAATGAAAGACTTTGCAGGTCCTTGAATAGATGATCAATAGATAGATAGAAAGATAGATAGATAGATAAATAGATAGATATTTAGGTGTTTTACTTTACTTTTACTTTATTGTCATGTAATCATTGAAGAGAAACTGATATCTAAGAAAATTTTAGTTTTACAAAATATGGCACATATTTAAACATGGTCACTAGAAATGTCTTTGCATTACATACTTTTTAAAATATTTTTGGAATGCTCCTTGAATGTCTTTATTTCTCAAACTGTATATTAGGGGGTTTAAGAGAGGTGTAAAGCTTGTGTAGAACATAGACAAAATCCATTCCTTATCGGCAAGCGCCTTAGTTTTGGGTCGGAAATACATAATACCGCCACTTCCATAAAATAGCATTACCACAATGAGATGGGAAACACATGTTGACAAGCCCTTCATTCTCCCACATCCTTTTGGAATACTGAGGACTGAAATCAAAATTTGTACGTAAGATCCAAATATCATTAAGAAGCAGCCAAGCATTAGAAAGCCCCCCAAAGCAAAAACAGTAGCCTCATTGGGAAGCGTATCAATGCAGGAAATCTTTAACAAAGGTGGAATATCACAGAAGTAATGATTGAGAACATTGGAACCACAAAGAGGCAATCTAAAAGTGTTAGCAGTATGAATTGCTCCATAAACGCTCCCAATCACCCACGTCCCAGAAACCGTGTGAAAGCAAACTTCTTTACTCATGATGACTGAATATCTCAATGGATTACATATAGCAACATAACGATCATAAGCCATTGTGGCCAGTAAGGAAGACTCAGAGGCTGCTAACGAGAGGAAAACAAAAAGCTGGACAATACATGCAGATAGGGAAATAGCTAATTGTTCTACTATTAAATTGACAAGCATTTGGGGTAGTGTTGTAGAGGTATAGCAGATGTCTAAAAATGCCAAATTTCTAAGCAAGAAGTACATTGGTGTCTGAAGATTGTGATCCATTTTTGTGAGGACAATTATAATAATATTACCCATCACTGTGGCAAGGTATATCATTAAGAACAAAGTAAAGTACAAGTTCTTGAATTTCATGCCGGCAAAGGCGTAGAGGTAGAACACTTTTATATCTGTGCCGTTCCTCATGATTGTTAGTTTTTTAGGCATATGAATGATTTGTTAAAGTCATCTCACAGTGTATAGCCATCATTCCCCTAGTTTTAAGTCATTGGAACTGACTTAACATTAAACATGTTCAAGTAATAAATGCATGGTCTATACGAAGGAAACATATGCCATTTAATAAATCAAATAAATCAAATATTTAACATCTTAGACAAACAAATATATCAATACATTTTTAAGGAAATTTGTCTTGCACTTTCTCCATTCCTAAGAGTGCTTTAAATTGATCTTATTGCTCACACCATATTTTAAAATCCCAAAATGAATGTGGTTATATTTAAAGTGATAGGACTGATGCCTCTACTTATATGTGCTTTACCTCTGACAATTGAATACTCCAAATCTCCTAGTTCTTTTCTCAAGAGATTTTACAACCTTCTACTAGTAATGTACAGTATTATAGATAGAAATAGGTGTTATTGAAATTATTATATATTTCTGTTAAAACTAAAATACAGAAAGAGCTAGAAAATGTTATACCTCTATCCTATGACTAATTGAAAAAGTGCAGCTACTGATTGAAGCATTTCCTATGTCTGATACTTGCTTTGTATTTCTTTACTTTGAGCATGTTTTTGTTTTCATAAACCTTTGAATAAATAGCATGAAAAAAATATTCACAAGGTTGGCACACACTGTTGATGGTATGTTGGCCCATTCCTCCATATAGATCTCCTCTAGAGCAGGGATGTTTTGGGCCTGTCGCTGGGCAACACGGACTTTCAACTCCCTCCAAAGGTTTTCTATGGGGGTGAGATCTGGAGACTGGCTAGGCCACTCCAGGACCTTCATATGCTTCTTACGAAGCCACTCCTTCAGCAAAAGCCACTCGGTCAGCAAAATTTCAGACAGATTGGAAGGGTGCGAGACTGTTAGAAGGCAGGCCTACCTATGATCTAAATTACAGGCCTCTCTCGTCTTTTTAAGTGGAAGAACTTGCAGAATTGGTGGCTGAATAAATACTTTTTTCCCCACTGAATATGGCATACCACTCATTTCAATGGCAACAGGATGTTACCTCTGATAACGACACCATCTGTTTGAGTTACTGTTGTACACAGTACATTCTGTTACATCACAAATGACTAAGATATTTTTTGGACTATATTTTTATTTTGAAAAAATTTGCTAGTGTTATGGAAATTTGGCTTGGATAAATTTATCCCTGTGTGTGTGCTGCGGCCATTCCCAATAAGACTGAGTATTTTGAGCGCTCATCAAGAATGGACTGTACACCATTGTGACAGAAAAACTTTCCATCAATACTGATGATTTATTGTACATTAGAGTTGAGCCACTTTTACTTTTTTCAGATCAAGTCGGGTTGTGCGAAACCCGACTTTGTCAAAAGTCGGGTCGGGTGAATTCGGCCGATTATTACGTAAAGTTGGGGGCCGACTGAAACACGAAACCCAATGCAAGTCAATGGGGAATCAAAGTCGGCAGAGAGTGGAGGACAGGAAAACACCTACAGTGCCCATTTTAATGCCAAAAACATCAATTCTTATTACTGAAGCTTGTCAATCTTAATTTACTTTATAATAATAGTTAGGCATTGAAAACTGGGGGTCACTTGGCTAAAGTTGTGAGGGGGTAGGGCTGGCTCAAGTTTTTCGTGGAATACGTCACGGCGGTGGAGCAGGGAGAGGTAAGTATTTCAACTTTGGAAGTGCTGTGATCCTGAGCAAGCAGGGGGGGCCCACTCATTGGCATTGGCACTGGCACAGGGCCCCTCATAGTACGGCGGTGTGTTTGATGGCGGGTGGTGCCTCCCACCGGCAGACACACTTTTGTGTACTATGCGGAGCCCTGTGCCAGTGACATCGCCAACGAGTATGCCCCCCACCTGATGAAGGAACCTGCACTTTCATCTGCACCTTCCTCTTTGCCCCCGTGTAAGGTGGTATAGTATGCGGGAAGGGGAACCTGACTTTCAGTAGGGTCAGATTCTGGCTGTGTAGAGTGCAAGAGGAATGTAGTGGTCTGGGTCAATGTACCAGCAGACTCATCTAGTAGTGGCTGGGCAATGGGCAGGATGGGGAGGAAACACAGATATAGGCCCAAATAATAAAGTGGGCTAAATGTAGTCCAAAATTGGTAACAGGACTAAACTGGCGGCATTGCTTTGTTCAGCGGAGGACAACTGTAAGGAGTGGCTGACACAGTGAGTAGGCCCAAATTAGTAAGTAGGCTAAATGCAGTTCTAAATTGGTAACAGGACTAAACAGGCGGCATTGCTTTGTTCAGCGGAGGACAATTGTAATAAGAGGCTGACACAATGAGTTGGCCCAAATAAGCAAGTAGGCTAAATGCAGTTCAAAAATGGTAACAGGACTAAACTGATGGCATTGCTTTGTTCAGCAGAGGACAATTGTAAGGAGTGGGTGACACAGTGAGTAGGCCCAAATAAGTAGGCTAAATGCAGTTCAAAATTGGTAACAGGACTAAACTGGCAGCATTGCTTTGTTCAGCGGAGGAAAATTGTAATGAGAGGCTGACACAGTGAGTAGGCCCAAATAAGCAAGTAGGCTAAATGCAGTTCAAAATTGGTAACAGGACTAAACTGGCGGCGTTGCTTTGTTCAACGGATGACAATTGTAAGGAGTGGCTGACACAGTGAGTAGGCCCTAATAATAAAGTTGGCTAAATGTCTGCCAAAAATGTTTTCATAAATAACCAGGTGGCATAGCTAGGTACAGGGGTGGGCTCCTCTGCTGAGTAGCAGACAGTGGTAGTAGGCGCAAAGTATTAACTGGTCTAAATGGAGGCCAGGGCCCCTGTATATTTTAACTATCATCTATCATTTCAACAAATTTGTATTGGCAGTGCCATTGAAGGATTTAACAGCACAGACTACACAGTGGTGGAGCAGGGAGAGGTAAGTATTGCAATTGGTAGAGCACTGTTCGAGCTGGGGGGGAACACTCTCTTGTGGGCGGCGGTACTGGCACAGGGCCCCTCATATTATGACGGTGTGTCTGATGTTGGTTGTGCACCACCACCGCCAGAGACACTTCATTGTACTATGAGGGACCCTGTGCCAGTGCCGTCGCCCAAGAGTGGGCACACCTACCTGTCCAGACAAACGCCACTCACACAGGTGCTTGCACCAGGTGGTGACCACGGCCCTGTGGGGGGAGGCAGCCCATTTAGGGAGGTATAAAAATGGCCTATTGTGGACATTCAGCAGCTGCAAATGGAGGAATTGATGCAGTCAGTAAGAGGAGGCCCAAAGCAAGACATTTTTCTTCAAGCTACTTGTCAACAGGGGAAGGTGGGGCAAAATAATTTGAAATCCATGATTGGTTCATTTTAATGAAGGTTAGATCATAAACATTTTGGGTAGCCAGACGTGTCCTTTTTCCACCAGATAAGGGAGCCTTCGAGGCCTTGTGTAGCCAGACGATGACGCTGGCTCAACACCTCCAGCCTTAGGTGGTATTTAGCTTTTCCCACTATCACCAGATGCTCCACCACCACCACCACCATCAGTACCAGCTGGCAACAACCACCCACAGACTATTCCACCAGACTTCCTCATTTTTGGGAAAATCTAACCAAAATAACAACCGTTATATGGTACTGTAAAACAAGGTAGAAGGTGTATATAAAATTGTTGAGAATTTAAATCTCCCTTTTTTGGGGGGAGACTGAACCAAAAGTCAGGCCCAGTGTATAACACAGCACAATGTAAGTGGCAGAACATGGCTGGCTGATATACGACAAACCAACAGAACTGACGTACATCCACTTTGTGACAATTTCAATCTCACTTTTTTTGGGGGGAGACTGAACCCAAACTCAGGCCCAGTGTATAAAACAATGCAATGTGAGTGGCAGCAAGTGGCTGGCTGATATACGACAAACTAAGAGGACTGAAATGTATCCTCTTTGTGAGAATTTAAATCTCACTTTTTTTTGGGACACTGAACCAAAACTCAGGCACAGTGTATAAAACAACACAATGGAAGTGGCAGAAAGTGGCTGGCTGATATACGACAAACTAAGAGGACTGAAATATATCCACTTTGTGAGAATCTGAATCTCACTTTTTTTTTTGGACACTGAGTAGTGTTGAGCATTCCGATACCGCAAGTATCGGGTATCGGCCGATACTTGCGGTATCGGAATTCCGATACCGGGATTCCGATACTTGCCGCGTATCGGATACCGGAATCGGAAGTTCCAAGATTCAAAATGCAGAAATTCAGCCAATGAGAATGATTCCAAGTGTGGGCACATCCTGTTTAGCATGGAGGGCATGAAACTACTGGCAAGGCTGTGATTGGCTGCTGAAATGATGTCATGCTGCAGTTTAAAAGTCGCTGGCGCCATTTTGCGATCACTCTGCTGTGAATTCAGTTAGTGACAGGACGCTGTTTGCTGACTGAGGGACAGTTTAGAGATAGCGATTTGCTTCTTTGTGCTTTCCAAAGGCTAATTTAGCAACCGCTGTGTTCACCTACTATTCACCTTGCTTTTGCCTTGTAGCGCTGTTTTCACAGCGATCTGCAAGGTCTGTGTGTGTGTGTGTGTGAGTGCAGCCCACTCTCTAGTCTGAGTGCAGCCACATAGGCCATCCATAGCTGGTTGTATTCAGTTCAGGGAGGGTGGTTCATTGCCTCATACTGTTCTTTTTTTTTTTTTTCAAGTAGTGTAGTCTGCTGCTAATTTATTCAAAAAAATCCTATTAGTGTCTTTCCACCCGTCTCCAGCTAATTTGTGGAAAAACACTACATAGGATAAAGTAGAGGAGGGTTTTTGGGCCTTGCAGCGCCGTTTACGGCTGTCTGCACGGTCTCCGTGTGACTGCAGCTCGCCCTGTAGTCTGTGAGCAGCCATAGCCTGGTTGTCTCCAGCTCAGGGTTGTTCACTGCGTCATACCGCCAAATCAATTTTCATTTTTTTTCAAGTAGTGTAGTCTGCTGCTAATTTATTTAAAAAAAATCCTATTAGTGTCTTTTCACCCGTCTCCAGCTAATTTGTGGAAAAACACTACATAGGATAAAGTAGAGGAGGGTTTTTGGGCCTTGCAGCGCCGTTTACGGCTGTCTGCACGGTCTCCGTGTGATTGCAGCTCGCCCTGTAGTCTGTGAGCAGCCATAGCCTGGTTGTCTCCAGCTCAGGGTTGTTCACTGCGTCATACCGCCAAATCAATTTTCATTTTTTTTCAAGTAGTGTAGTCTGCTGCTAATTTATTTAAAAAAATCCTATTAGTGTCTTTCCACCCGTCTCCAGCTAATTTGTGGAAAAACACTACATAGGATAAAGTAGAGGAGGGTTTTTGGGCCTTGCAGCGCCGTTTACGGCTGTCTGCACGGTCTCCGTGTGATTGCAGCTCGCCCTGTAGTCTGTGAGCAGCCATAGCCTGGTTGTCTCCAGCTCAGGGTTGTTCACTGCGTCATACCGCCAAATCAATTTTCTTTTTTTTTCAAGTAGTGTAGGTTGCTGCTAATTTATTTTAAAAAATCCTATTAGTGTCTTTCCACCCGTCTCCAGCTAACTTGTGGAAAAACACTACATAGGATAACGTAGAGGAGGGTTTTTGGGCCTTGCAGCGCCGTTTACGTCTGTCTGCACGGTCTCCGTGTGACTGCAGCTCTATCTGTTGTCAGTTCAGCCCCCAAAAAAGAAATAAATAATAAAGTTCACCAAACACACCAGTTACACCACTTTACATTTGTGTAGGCCACATTAGCTCATATTAAAGTCTAGTCCACACTTTAGAAAATTAGTGTTTCTTATACCTGTTAGGAGGAGTTGCTCAGGAATAAGCACACAAATCCATTAGTACTTTTCTGCTTATCTTTATCAGTCAACCAAGATGAAGAAGGCAGTGAGTAAGGCACGTGGGCGTGGGAGCCGTCGCGGAGCAGGGAGGGGACGTGGGGATTCTGTGCCTGCTGCGGGCACCGGTGACTCATCAGCACCCACTTTCACCAGGCAACAGTCATTCATGCGCAGCTTTGTGTCAGAGCGCCGTATGTTATGGTTACCCCAATGACCATGGGAAAAAAATACAAAACGGACTAGCTCTCGGGTGATGGAAACTAAGGTCGACCGTGACCTGAACCTGACCCAACACTTACAGTAGCCGGGGGATGTACCTACGATGCCCTAGACACCACGCGCCAGCCGGAGATCTAACTACCCCTATAAGAGGAATATACAGGCCTGCCTTACCTCCAGTGAGGAACCCCAAAAGATGATAGTAGGCCCCCACAGATATTGACGGTGAGTTCAGAGGAAATGACATACGTAGGATGAACAGCAGATTTAGCACAGTGAGGTCCGCTTACTAGATAGCAGAAGGACAGGAAAGAGTTACTTCACGGTCGACCTAAAAATCACTATTCAAAAACACCATCCAGAAATTACTTTAAACTCCAGTGACAACTCATGCCACTGGAGTAGTAATTTTCTGTCCACAAGAGCTTCCAGCACTGAAGAGTCACATTGCAGATAGCTGGACAAAAATAGCAAAACAAGAAACAAAATTCAACTTAGCTGAACTGGGACTTGAGGCAGGTGAATGCAACAGAATGCTACTAGCACATTGTTGGCCGGCATGTGACTAACAGCCAAGCAGCCTTAAATAGGAAACTCCCCTAGAGGGTGGCGACAGGTAATCAGAGATGGAGGAAGGCACATAAGAGACACTACCATAACAGACCACCGGGGGAGCCCACAAACCGAATTCACAACAGTACCCCCCCCTTAAGGAGGGGGCACCGAACCCTCACCAGAACCACCAGGGCGACCTGGATGAGCACTATGAAATGCACGAACCAAATCGGGAGCATGAACATCGGATGCTGTCACCCAAGAATTATCCTCCTGGCCATAACCTTTCCACTTAACCAGATACTGAAGTTTCCGTCTGGAAACACGGGAGTCCAAGATCTTTTCCACCACATACTCCAATTCACCCTCAACCAACACAGGAGCAGGTGGATCAGCAGAAGGAACAACCGGTACCTCATACCTCCGCAATAATGACCGATGGAAAACATTATGGATATTAAAAGATGCTGGGAGGTCCAAACGAAAGGACACAGGATTAAGAACCTCCAGAATCCTATAAGGGCCGATAAACCGAGGCTTAAACTTAGGAGACGAGACCTTCATAGGAACAAATCGAGAAGACAGCCACACCAGGTCCCCAACACAAAGACGAGGACCAATACGCCGATGACGATTAGTGAACTGTTGAGTCTTCTCCTGGGACAACTTCAGATTGTCCACAACCTGTCCCCAAATCCGATGCATCCTATCAACCACAGCATCCACTCCAGGACAATCCGAAGACTCCAATTGACCGGACGAAAACCGAGGGTGAAACCCTGAATTACAAAAAAATGGAGAAACCAAAGTGGCAGAACTAGCCCGATTGTTAAGGGCAAACTCTGCCAATGGCAAAAAGTCAAGCCAATCATCCTGATCAGCGGACACAAAACACCTCAAGTAAGTCTCCAAGGTCTGATTAGTACGCTCAGTCTGGCCATTAGTCTGAGGATGGAATGCAGACGAAAAAGACAAATCGATACCCATCCTGGCACAGAACGTCCGCCAAAATCTAGACACAAACTGAGTACCCCTGTCAGACACTATATTCTCAGGAATACCATGCAAACGCACCACATTCTGAAAAAATAGAGGAACCAACTCAGAGGAGGAGGGCAATTTGGGTAAAGGTACCAAATGAACCATCTTGGAAAAACGGTCACAAATCACCCAGATGACAGACATCCTACGAGAAACCGGAAGGTCAGAAATAAAGTCCATAGAGATGTGCGTCCAAGGCCTCTTAGGAATAGGCAAGGGCAACAACAACCCACTGGCCCTAGAACAGCAGGGCTTGGCCCGAGCACAAACATCACAAGACTGCACAAACATGCGCACATCTCGAGACAAAGAAGGCCACCAGAAGGACCTAGACACCAAATCCCTGGTGCCAAAAATTCCAGGATGACCTGTCAACGCGGAAGAATGAACCTCCGAGATAACTCTACTGGTCCAATCATCAGGGACAAACAGTCTACCAGGCGGACAGCGATCAGGCCTATCCACCTGAAACTCCTGCAAAGAACGCCGCAGGTCTGGGGAGACAGCTGACAATATCACCCCATCCTTCAGGATGCCGGTAGGTTCGGAATCACCAGGCGAGTCAGGCTCAAAACTCCTAGAGAGGGCATCCGCCTTCACATTCTTGGACCCAGGCAGATATGACACCACAAAGTTAAATCGGGAGAAAAACAACGACCAGCGCGCCTGTCTAGGATTCAGACGCCTGGCCGACTCAAGATAAATTAGATTCTTGTGGTCAGTGAGGACCACCACCTGGTGTCTAGCACCCTCAAGCCAATGACGCCACTCCTCAAACGCCCACTTCATGGCCAGAAGTTCCCGATTTCCCACATCATAATTTCGCTCAGCGGGCGAAAACTTTCGGGAGAAAAACGCACATGGTCTCATTACTGAGCAGTCAGGATCTTTCTGCGACAAAACTGCACCTGCTCCGATCTCCGAAGCATCCACCTCAACCTGGAACGGAAGTAACACATCAGGTTGGCGCAACACAGGAGCGGAAGAAAAGCGGCGCTTAAGCTCTTGAAAGGCCTCCACAGCCGCAGAGGACCAATTAGCAACATCAGCACCCTTTTTGGTCAAATCAGTCAAAGGTTTAGCAATGGCAGAAAAACCCGCTATAAATCGGCGATAGAAATTAGCAAAACCCAAGAACTTTTGCAGACTCTTCAAAGAAGTAGGTTGCATCCAATCACAAATAGCCTGGACCTTGACAGGGTCCATCTCCATAGATGAAGGGGAAAAAATATATCCCAAAAAGGAAATTCTCTGAACTCCAAAACTACACTTTGAGCCCTTTACAAAAAGAGAATTAGCTCGCAAGACCTGAAAAACTCTCCTGACCTGTTGAACGTGAGATTCCCAGTCCTCCGAAAAAACAAGAATATCATCCAAATACACAATCATAAACTTATCCAGATATTCACGGAAAATATCGTGCATAAAGGACTGAAAAACGGAAGGGGCATTTGCGAGACCGAAAGGCATTACCAAATACTCAAAATGGCCTTCAGGCGTATTAAATGCGGTCTTCCACTCATCCCCCTGCTTAATCCGCACCAAATTATACGCACCACGTAGATCGATCTTAGTGAACCACTTAGCCCCTTTTATGCGAGCAAACAGATCAGTCAGTAAAGGTAACGGGTACTGGTATTTAACTGTAATCTTATTCAAAAGTCGATAGTCGATACAAGGTCTCAATGAACCATCCTTTTTACCTACAAAGAAAAATCCTGCCCCTAGTGGAGACAACGAGGGGCGAATATGACCCTTTTCCAAGGATTCTCTGATATACTCCCGCATAGCAGTATGTTCAGGTACAGACAAATTAAACAAGCGACCCTTAGGAAACTTACTACCGGGGATCAATTCAATAGCGCAGTCACACTCTCTGTGAGGAGGGAGAGAATCAACTTTAGGCTCTTGAAAGACATCATAAAAATCTGACAGAAATGCTGGGATCTCAGAGGGAGTAGATGAAGAAATAGGAACCAAAGGTGCATCCCCATGAATGCCCCGACATCCCCAGCTCAACACAGACATAGATTTCCAGTCCAAGACGGGATTATGAATCTGTAACCATGGCAATCCAAGCACTAAGACATCATGTAGGTTATATAATACAAGGAAACGAATAATCTCCTGATGGTCTGGGGTAAGACGCATAGTCACTTGTGTCCAATATTGTGGTTTATTGCTAGCCAAAGGTGTAGAATCAATACCCTTCAGGGGAATAGAAACTTCCAACGGCTCCAAATCAAACCCACAACGCTTGGCAAAGGACCAATCCATGAGACTCAGAGCGGCGCCAGAATCCACATAAGCATTCACAGTCACAGATGATAAGGTACAAATCAATGTCACGGACAAAAGAAATTTTGACTGCAAGGTACCTGTAGAAAAAGATTTATCAACCTTTTTATCAACCTTATTTATACGTTTAGAGCATGCTGATATAACATGAGCTGGATCTCCACAGTAGAAGCACAATCCATTTTTGCGCCTGTAATTTTGACGTTCGCCTCTAGACAAAACACGATCGCATTGCATATGCTCTAATGCCTTTTCAGAGGTCACCGCCATATGGTGCACAGGTTTTTGCTCAGAAGATACCGCCATATGGTGCACAGATTTGCGCTCCCGCAAACGCCGATCAATCTGGATAGCCAATTTCATGGCATCATTCAGACCTGTAGGCACAGGGAACCCCACCATGACATCCTTCACGGCATCAGAGAGACCTTCTCTGAAATTAGCTGCTAAAGCGCACTCATTCCATTTAGTAAGCACCGACCATTTACGGAATTTCTGGCAGTATATCTCAGCTTCATCTTGCCCTTGGGAAAGAGCTATCAAGGCTTTCTCAGCCAAAATCTCCAAATTAGGTTCTTCATAAAGCAACCCCAAAGCCTGAAAAAACGCATCTACATTTAACAACGCAGGATCTCCTGGCGATAATGCAAATGCCCAACTTTGTGGGTCGCCGCGCAGTAGAGAGATAACAATTTTAACTTGTTGAGTCTGATCACCAGCAGAGTGAGATCTCAGAGACAAAAACAATTTGCAATTTTCTCTGAAACTCAAAAACCGGGATCTGTCTCCGGTAAAGTATTCAGGCAGAGGAATCTTAGGTTCAGACATTGGAGCACGTATAACAAAATCTTGTAGGTTCTGTACTTTTGTCGCAAGGTTATTCAAACCTGCAACTAAACTCTGTGGATCCATGTTTCAAATGGGTGTAACCCAAGCATTCAGAGGTTAAGAGGAGAGGAGAAAAAAAAAAAAGGCTGAAGACTGCAGTTTAAGCAAGGAATACAAATGATCAAACTAAGGTGCACTTTCAAACACAGAAAAAAAAACCTTTTCTTCTCCTTCCTACTTTAGTGCATATTTTAACACATAGATTTTTTATGGGCCGGCCAAACTGTTATGGTTACCCCAATGACCATGGGAAAAAAATACAAAACGGACTAGCTCTCGGGTGATGGAAACTAAGGTCGACCGTGACCTGAACCTGACCCAACACTTACAGTAGCCGGGGGATGTACCTACGATGCCCTAGACACCACGCGCCAGCCGGAGATCTAACTACCCCTATAAGAGGAATATACAGGCCTGCCTTACCTCCAGTGAGGAACCCCAAAAGATGATAGTAGGCCCCCACAGATATTGACGGTGAGTTCAGAGGAAATGACATACGTAGGATGAACAGCAGATTTAGCACAGTGAGGTCCGCTTACTAGATAGCAGAAGGACAGGAAAGAGTTACTTCACGGTCGACCTAAAAATCACTATTCAAAAACACCATCCAGAAATTACTTTAAACTCCAGTGACAACTCATGCCACTGGAGTAGTAATTTTCTGTCCACAAGAGCTTCCAGCACTGAAGAGTCACATTGCAGATAGCTGGACAAAAATAGCAAAACAAGAAACAAAATTCAACTTAGCTGAACTGGGACTTGAGGCAGGTGAATGCAACAGAATGCTACTAGCACATTGTTGGCCGGCATGTGACTAACAGCCAAGCAGCCTTAAATAGGAAACTCCCCTAGAGGGTGGCGACAGGTAATCAGAGATGGAGGAAGGCACATAAGAGACACTACCATAACAGACCACCGGGGGAGCCCACAAACCGAATTCACAACAGCCGTACACCGCTGCTGCGTGAAGAACAAATTGAAGCTGTTGTCGGATGGATGGCAGCTAATGCATCAACTTCCATTAGTGCCACATCCTCTCAGACACAGAGCACTGGAGAGCAGCCATCTGTCTCTTCACCACCTGCCAAATTGCCCAGGCAGACAGAGAGCCCAGGACAGGAGCCGTCTCTACTTCTGTTCTCTGAATCTCTTGGCTTGGAAACAGGGGGCCAGCCAAGCAGCATTGGAGAAATGGAAGAAGAGGCAGGGTGCAGTGATGCCCAACAGCTTTTTCTGTCTTCCTCTGAAGAGGCGGGTGAGCCAGTGGCTCCGGTCACCACATCGCAGGCCGCATCAGCTGATGATGACACTCAGGTGCCACTTACTGGTGCGTGCTCTGCTGCTGAGACTACCCAGGAGGAGCAGTTGGGGGCAGAGGGTAGTGTAGATGATGAGGTCCTCGACCCATCTTGGCGTGAGGGACAGGAAGGTGGTGGGAGCAGCTCTGAGGAAGAGATTCCCCGTACGGCCCAAAGAGGGAGAGGGAGGGGGAAGACTGCGGATCCTGCAGCCTCCGCTTTGGCACCCGTTAGGAGCATGTCTCTTCGAAAAGCCAAAAAGGGCGCTCCCAAGACTTGCAGTGCCTGGTCCTTTTTTGACACAGTTGCAGATGACATTTGCTATGTCAGATGCAAGGTGTGTCATCAAAAAGTCAAAAGAGGTCGAAATGTCAGCAACCTCAATACCTCCAACATGTGGAAACATGTGCGCAACAGGCACCCGGCGGAGTTAGAAAAACACACTGAAGAGGTAGGCCAACCAACAGCGGCAGCTACCACCTCTTCAGCTCGTGTTGCCTCTTCCTCTAGCTCACACGCAGCTGGTTCGGCTTCCTCCCAGGATCGCCGTGGAAGAACCTCTGGCCCTGTTGTCCAGAGACCCGCTGTAATTCCACCCGCAGCACCACTTTCCCAGTCATCCACACACTCCCAGCCCAGTCTACAGCCATCGGTAGTACAGGCATGGGAGAAAAGGCGGCCTTTCTCGTCAAACCACCCACGAGCACAGGCTCTGACTGCAGGCATTGCCAAACTTCTGTCACTGGAAATGCTGTCATTCAGGCTGGTGGAGACTGACAGCTTCCGTGACTTGATGTCATTGGCAGTCCCACAGTACAATGTGCCCAGCCGCTTTTACTTCAGCAGGCAAGCCGTCCCTGCCCTGCACAAGCATGTGGAGGGACACATAAAACACGCGCTACTGAACGCCGTCAGTAGCAAGGTCCACCTCACCACCGATGCGTGGACCAGTCAACATGGACAGGGGCGATACCTTTCCCTCACTGCCCATTGGGTTAATGTCGTTGAGCCGGGTACAGACCGTGCGAGTGGCGCAGGACGTGTCCTGCCCACTCCAAGGATTGCAGGAATCCATTCTGTACGCATTGACTCCTCCTCTTACACCAGTTCCTCAGAATCATCGCTGCAGGAGCCGTCACAGTCCACCTCCACATGGACCCGTGATGAACGTGTACCTGTTACGACCGACATGAGCACAGCCGTGGCCAAACGTCAACAGGCCGTCTTGAAATTAATTTTTTTGGGGAATCGTAGCCACACAGCGCAGGAGCTCTGGAATGCCATCAAGCAGGAGAGCGATGTGTGGTTTGTGCCAGCGAATCTCCAGCCAGGCATGGTAGTGTGTGATAATGGCCGAAATCTGGTGGCAGCTCTGGGCCTCGGCAACCTCACTCACATCCCATGTCTGGCACATGTGCTCAATTTGGTCGTGCAGAGCTTTTTGAGGGACTATCCGGATCTTGATGCACTGCTGCACAAGGTCCGCCTAGAGTGTGCTCACTTGCGGCGTTCCAGCACGGCAAAAGCGCGCATTGCGGCTCTGCAGCGCCGACACCGCCTGCCGGAACATCGCATCATATGTGACCTACCTACCAGGTGGAATTCCACGTTACATATGTTGGAGCGGTTGTGTGAGCAGCAGCAAGCTGTAATGGAGTACCAGCTGCTTCAGGCGCAAAGAAGTCGCAGTCAGCGCCGTACAGACTTCACAACCACAGAGTGGGCCACTATGAATGACGTCTGCCAGGTTTTGCGTCCCTTTGATTATTCCACGCGGATGGCGAGTGCAGATGATGCACTAGTCAGCATGACTGTCCCCCTTATCTGCCTGCTTGAAAAATCACTGCAAGCGCTAAGGGATGATGTTGTGGAAGAGGTGGAGGATGAGGATTCACCATTTCCATCATCTTCTGGACAGTCAGCGCCACGTGGTTCCTCACAAACGCGTAGGCAGGGGACAGTTTGTGAGGAGGATGAGGAGGAGTCAATGGAGGAGGAAGATGTCCGTCCAGAGGAGGGAGTTACCGAATTGTCCAGTACTCAGTGTGTACAGCGAGGGTGGGGTGATGACGAGCGGGCAGAGACCACGCCTCCAGCAGGGGACAGCGTTTCTTGGGCAGTTGGCAGTCTGCAGCACATGGTGGATTACATGCTGCAGTGCCTGAGAAACGACCGCCGCATCGCCCACATTCTCAACATGTCTGATTATTGGGTGTTCACCCTCCTCGATCCTCGCTACCGGGACAACGTAGAAAGCCTCATCACACCGTTGAACCGGGAGCGAAAAATGCGGGAGTACCAAGACACACTGGTCAATTCCATCATCTTCTCCATTCCAACTGAGAGAAGTGCTGCTAGTGCATTCCAAAGCAGCTCAGTGCATCCAGGCAGTGGTGGAGGCTCTGCACAAAGAGGGAGCAGAAGCAGTGCCTCTGCCCAAGGCAAGACCAGTATGGCCCAACTGTGGCACAGTTTTCTGTGCCCCCCACAAAAGTCTACACCATCACAGACGGCTCCAGTCAGCAGGAGGCAACGGTTCCGTCAGATGGTGACAGACTACATGTCTTGCCCTCTTGCTGTACTCCCAGACGGCTCTTCCCCTTTCAAGTTTTGGGTCTCAAAGCTGGATACATGGCCAGAGCTAAGCCAGTATGCATTGGAGGTGCTGTCTTGCCCTGCGGCCAGTGTATTATCGGAACGTGTCTTTAGTGCTGCAGGTGGTGTACTAACTGACCGTCGCATGCGACTATCCTCCGATAACGTTGACCGGCTTACTTTCCTGAAAATGAACAAGGCCTGGATCTCGCAGGAATTTGCCACTCCTCCTCCTGATTAAATAATTAGGTCACTGTATACGTTATCCAGGTCTCCTGTTGTGTTCATCTTTCTACCACCTGAACTTAAATTCCTGGGCTCCAACACCGCCAGTTGAGGCTCAGAAGTGCCGTCTGCACATTCAAAACATACGACCCAGTGTTATTGGGTTTCAGTAATGTCAGCTGATCCCCAGCTGTGTAGCCGGCAATGTGTCATGCGACCGCCACGCTGACACAACAACTGAAATGTAAGGGAATCTGTCCCCCCCCCCCAAGGCGTTTGTTACTGAAAGAGCCACCTTGTGCAGCAGTAATGCTGCACAAGGAAAAGGTAGCTATTTTTGTTTAGCTCCTTGCACACGCAGAACTTAACACTTATAAAATGTGTCCACTGATACCGTAAAACCGTCCCGGAGGTGGGACTTTCCTTCGTAATGTGACGCAGCACAGCCGTCATTCCTACCCCCCCGGCGCCGCGCACCGGCTCCTCAGCGTTGTTTGATTCCGTCCCGGAGCCTGCGCTGTTATGTTATCCCGTGGCCAGGCACACTTAGCGCTGCCCGTCTTCTGGCATCATTTGGTGTCAGGATGGCTGCGCCTGTGCGGCCGCGCTGGCAGAGAGCCCGCCTCGCAGTGTCTTCTGATTTAATCCCACTGGGGGCCTGGGATCCATGGACATGCGCAGTGCATATCTGAACCTCCACCTCTCACTCATCTCCCTATGGCTTCTTCAGACTGTTCGGTGTCAGCTGGTCCCTAATAGCATGCCACGGCCGTGACACCGCACAGTCTTAAGAAGCCGTAGGGAGGGGAGTGAGAGGCGAGGATATGCACTGCGCATGTCCATGGATCCCAGGCCCCCAGTGGGATTAAATCAGAAGACACTGCGAGGCGGGCTCTCGGCCAGCGCGGCCGCACAGGCGCAGCCATCCTGACACCAAATGATGCCAGAAGACGGGCAGCGCTAAGTGTGCCTGGCCACGGGATAACATAACAGCGCAGGCTCCGGGACGGAATCAAACAACGCTGAGGAGCCGGTGCGCGGCGCCGGGGGGGTAGGAATGACGGCTGTGCTGCGTCACATTACGAAGGAAAGTCCCACCTCCGGGACGGTTTTACGGTTGCAGGGGACACATTTTATAAGTGTTTAGTTCTGTGTTTGCAAGGAGCATGATGAAAAGAGCCACCTTTTCCTTTTGCATCTTTTGTGCTGCACAAGCTGGCTCTTTCAGCTACAAACGCCTTGGGGGGGGTTAAAGGTTCCCTTTCGACTTTCTCAGGCTTCGTCCTACATTGTGTTCCTCTGCTTTTCCACCTGTCCCTGGGCTCCAACACCGTCAGTTGCCGTCCAGAAGTGCTGTACGCACAGTCAACAGTCGCTCCTCTGTTATTGGGGTTCAGTAACGTCAGCTGTTCCCCTGCTGTGTGTGTGGCAATCCCTCCTACCTCCTCCAACCTCCTCCAACCTCCTCCTCCTCCACCTGTCCCTGGGCTCCAACACCGCCAGTTGCCGTCCAGAAGTGCTGTACGCACAGTCAACAGTCGCTCCTCTGTTATTGGGGTTCAGTAACGTCAGCTGTTCCCCTGCTGTGTGTGTGGCAATCCCTCCTACCTCCTCCAACCTCCTCCAACCTCCTCCTCCTCCACCTGTCCCTGGGCTCCAACACCGCCAGTTGCCGTCCAGAAGTGCTGTACGCACAGTCAACAGTCGCTCCTCTGTTATTGGGGTTCAGTAACGTCAGCTGTTCCCCTGCTGTGTGTGTGGCAATCCCTCCTACCTCCTCCAACCTCCTCCAACCTCCTCCTCCTCCACCTGTCCCTGGGCTCCAACACTGCCAGTTGCCGTCCAGAAGTGCTGTACGCACAGTCAACAGTCGCTCCTCTGTTATTGGGGTTCAGTAACGTCAGCTGTTCCCCTGCTGTGTGTGTGGCAATCCCTCCTACCTCCTCCAACCTCCTCCAACCTCCTCCTCCTCCACCTGTCCCTGGGCTCCAACACCGCCAGTTGCCGTCCAGAAGTGCTGTACGCACAGTCAACAGTCCCTCCTCTGTTATTGGGGTTCAGTAACGTCAGCTGTTCCCCTGCTGTGTGTGTGGCAATCCCTCCTACCTCCTCCAACCTCCTCCAACCTCCTCCTCCTCCACCTGTCCCTGGGCTCCAACACCGCCAGTTGCCGTCCAGAAGTGCTGTACGCACAGTCAACAGTCGCTCCTCTGTTATTGGGGTTCAGTAACGTCAGCTGTTCCCCTGCTGTGTGTGTGGCAATCCCTCCTACCTCCTCCAACCTCCTCCAACCTCCTCCTCCTCCACCTGTCCCTGGGCTCCAACACCGCCAGTTGCCGTCCAGAAGTGCTGTACGCACAGTCAACAGTCGCTCCTCTGTTATTGGGGTTCAGTAACGTCAGCTGTTCCCCTGCTGTGTGTGTGGCAATCCCTCCTACCTCCTCCAACCTCCTCCAACCTCCTCCTCCTCCACCTGTCCCTGGGCTCCAACACCGCCAGTTGCCGTCCAGAAGTGCTGTACGCACAGTCAACAGTCGCTCCTCTGTTATTGGGGTTCAGTAACGTCAGCTGTTCCCCTGCTGTGTGTGTGGCAATCCCTCCTACCTCCTCCAACCTCCTCCAACCTCCTCCTCCTCCACCTGTCCCTGGGCTCCAACACCGCCAGTTGCCGTCCAGAAGTGCTGTACGCACAGTCAACAGTCCCTCCTCTGTTATTGGGGTTCAGTAACGTCAGCTGTTCCCCTGCTGTGTGTGTGGCAATCCCTCCTACCTCCTCCAACCTCCTCCAACCTCCTCCTCCTCCACCTGTCCCTGGGCTCCAACACCGCCAGTTGCCGTCCAGAATTGCTGTACGCACAGTCAACAGTCCCTCCTCTGTTATTGGGGTTCAGTATCGTCAGCTGTTCCCCTGCTGTGTGTGTGGCAATCCCTCCTACCTCCTCCAACCTCCTCCAACCTCCTCCTCCTCCACCTGTCCCTGGGCTCCAACACCGCCAGTTGCCGTCCAGAAGTGCTGTACGCACAGTCAACAGTCCCTCCTCTGTTATTGGGGTTCAGTAACGTCAGCTGTTCCCCTGCTGTGTGTGTGGCAATCCCTCCTACCTCCTCCAACCTCCTCCAACCTCCTCCTCCTCCACCTGTCCCTGGGCTCCAACACCGCCAGTTGCCGTCCAGAATTGCTGTACGCACAGTCAACAGTCCCTCCTCTGTTATTGGGGTTCAGTATCGTCAGCTGTTCCCCTGCTGTGTGTGTGGCAATCCCTCCTACCTCCTCCAACCTCCTCCAACCTCCTCCTCCTCCACCTGTCCCTGGGCTCCAACACCGCCAGGTGCCGTCCAGAAGTGCTGTACGCACAGTCAACAGTCCCTCCTCTGTTATTGGGGTTCAGTAACGTCAGCTGTTCCCCTGCTGTGTGTGTGGCAATCCCTCCTACCTCCTCCAACCTCCTCCTCCTCCACCTGTCCCTGGGCTCCAACACCGCCAGTTGCCATCCAGAAGTGCTGTACGCACAGTCAACAGTCCCTCCTCTGTTATTGGGGTTCAGTAACGTCAGCTGTTCCCCTGCTGTGTGTGTGGCAATCCCTCCTACCTCCTCCAACCTCCTCCTCCTCCACCTGTCCCTGGGCTCCAACACCGCCAGTTGCCGTCCAGAAGTGCTGTACGCACAGTCAACAGTCCCTCCTCTGTTATTGGGGTTCAGTAACGTCAGCTGTTCCCCTGCTGTGTGTGTGGCAATCCCTCCTACCTCCTCCAACCTCCTCCTCCTCCACCTGTCCCTGGGCTCCAACACCGCCAGTTGCCGTCCAGAAGTGCTGTACGCACAGTCAACAGTCCCTCCTCTGTTATTGGGGTTCAGTAACGTCAGCTGTTCCCCTGCTGTGTGTGTGGCAATCCCTCCTACCTCCTCCAACCTCCTCCTCCTCCACCTGTCCCTGGGCTCCAACACCGCCAGTTGCCGTCCAGAAGTGCTGTACGCACAGTCAACAGTCCCTCCTCTGTTATTGGGGTTCAGTAACGTCAGCTGTTCCCCTGCTGTGTGTGTGGCAATCCCTCCTACCTCCTCCAACCTCCTCCTCCTCCACCTGTCCCTGGGCTCCAACACCGCCAGTTGCCGTCCAGAAGTGCTGTACGCACAGTCAACAGTCCCTCCTCTGTTATTGGGGTTCAGTAACGTCAGCTGTTCCCCTGCTGTGTGTGTGGCAATCCCTCCTACCTCCTCCAACCTCCTCCTCCTCCACCTGTCCCTGGGCTCCAACACCGCCAGTTGCCGTCCAGAAGTGCTGTACGCACAGTCAACAGTCCCTCCTCTGTTATTGGGGTTCAGTAACATCAGCTGTTCCCCTGCTGTGTGTGTGGCAATCCCTCCTACCTCCTCCAACCTCCTCCTCCTCCACCTGTCCCTGGGCTCCAACACCGCCAGTTGCCATCCATAAGTGCTGTACGCACAGTCAACAGTCCCTCCTCTGTTATTGGGGTTCAGTAACGTCAGCTGTTCCCCTGCTGTGTGTGTGGCAATCCCTCCTACCTCCTCCAACCTCCTCCAACCTCCTCCTCCTCCACCTGTCCCTGGGCTCCAACACCGCCAGTTGCCGTCCAGAAGTGCTGTACGCACAGAGCCAAACACCTCGCCAATGTGTTAGTGGGGTTCAGCACCGCCAGCTGTTCCCCTGCTGTGTATACGGCAACGTGTACTGCGACCGCCACGCAGGCACAACAAGTTAAGTTTAAGGGAACCTGTCCCCCCCCCCCAGGCATTTGTTACTGAAGGAGCCACCTTGTGCAGCAGTAATGATGCAAAGGGAAAAAGTGCCTCTTTTCGTGGTGCTCCTTGCAGATGCTGAACCTAACACTTATGAAATGTGTCCCCTCACAGCGTTCAACCGTCCGGTAGGTGGAACTTTCCTTTGTCATGTGACGCATCACAGCCGTCATTTTTACCCCCTTGGCGCCGTGCGCCGCCTCCTCAGCGTTGTTTGAATCTGTCCCGGAGCCTGCGCTGTTAGGTTACCCCTTGGCCATGCACACATTTCGCGCTGCCCGTCTTCTGACATCATTTGCTGTCAGGCTGGCTGCGCCTGTGTGGGTGCGCTGTCCGAGATTCAGCCTCGCGGTGTCGTGTAATGTAATCCCACCGCGGGCCTGGGATCCGTGGCCATGCGCAGTGCATATCCTCGCCTCTCACTCCCCTCCCTACGGCTTCTAAAGACTGTTCGGTCTCAGCTGATCCCTAATAGCATGCCACGGCCGTGACACCGCACAGTCTGAAGAAGCCGTAGGGAGGGGAGTGAGAGGCGAGGATATGCACTGCGCATGGACACGGATCCCAGGCCCGCGGTGGGATTACATTAGACGACACCGCGAGGCTGAATCTCGGACAGCGCACCCACACAGGCGCAGCCAGCCTGACAGCAAATGATGTCAGAAGACGGGCAGCGCAAAATGTGTGCATGGCCAAGGGGTAACCTAACAGCGCAGGCTCCGGGACAGATTCAAACAACGCTGAGGAGGCGGCGCACGGCGCCAAGGGGGTAAAAATGACGGCTGTGCTGCGTCACATGACAAAGGAAAGTTCCACCTACCGGACGGTTGAACGCTGTGAGGGGACACATTTCATAAGTGTTAGGTTCAGCATCTGCAAGGACCATAATTAAAAGAGCTAAGTTTACCTTTTCCAGCATTAGTGCTGTACACGATGGCTCTTCCAGCTACAAACGCCTGGGGGGGGGGTTAAAGGTTTCCTTTCAACTTGCTCCAGTGCAGGCTTCGGCCTACACTCCGCTCCCCCTGCTCCTCCTGCTGACCCTGGGCTCTAACACCACCAGTTGGGGCCCAGATGTGCTAGCTGCACAGAGAAAAACAACTCGCCAATGTGTCAGTGGGGTTCAGCACCGCCAGCTGTTCCCCTGCTGTGCAGCCGGCAACGTGTCCTGCGACCGCCACGCAGACACAAGAACTGAAATTGAAGGGAACCTGTCCCCCCTCCCCCAGGTGTTTCTATGTTTTACAGCCACCTTGTACAGCAGTAATGCTGCATGTGTGCAAGGTGGCTCATAAACGTATTCTCCTTGCACTCGTGGAACTGAACACGTCTAAAATGTGTCCTCTGTGACCATTAAAACGTCCCTCAGGTGTGATTTTACTTTGTATTGACACGCAACAAGCTCCTTGGTAACGCTGCCCGTCTTCTGGCATCATTGTTTGGCTGGGTGCGCCTCTGCGGCCACCTTGCCCCACACAACGCCCCTCGGTGTCTTATTTATTTTGACTGCGAGGGTGTGATTGACGGGCATGAACGGTGCATTTCTTCGCCTGTCCCTCATCTCCTTCCGCCTTCTTCGGACTGTGCGGCTTCATGGCCGTGGCATGCGATAAGGGATCAGCTGACGCCACATAGTCTGAAGCAGGTGTAAGAACCCAAGCGAGAGGCGAACATATGTACTGCGCCAGGCCATGAATCCCAGCCCCGCAGTGTTTTAACTATGTCAAGACACTGCGGGGCTGTGATTCATGGGCATCGCGAACCGCACCTGCCGACATCAAATGATGTCAGAGGACGGGCAGCACTAACAGCGCAAGGCCAAGGGATAACACGACAGCGCAGACTCCTGTGCATCACATAACGATGCTCAGGAGGCCGCGCAAAGCACCAAGGTGGCATTTTTGCCAGCTGTACTGCGTCTCTTTACGAAGGGAACTCACGCCTCAAAATCAGTTTGACTGTGTAAGGGCCTAAATGTTATACGTGTTCCTTTCAGCGTGTGCAAGGAGCGAAATTAAAAGAGCAACCTTTGACTTGTGCAGCACTACTGCTGCATAAGCTGTGGCTCTTCTACTTTGTAACCCCTGAGGGGGGGTTAAAGGTTACCTTTGAAATTGGTTCAATTAGGCTTCGGCCTACACTCTGCTCCCCCTGCAGAGCCCTGGGCTCCAACACCGCCAGTTGGGGCCCGGTACTGCTAGCTGCACAGAGAAAAACACCAGCCAATGTGTCAGTGGGGTTCAGCACCGCCAGCTGTTCCCCTGCTGTGCAGCCGGCAACGTGTCCTGCAACTGCCACGCAGGCACAACAGACCCAAAAGCTGCCGCCAGTGCAGGCTTCGGCCTACACTCTGCTCCATCTCCTCCTCCTGCTGACCCCGGGCTCCAACACCGCCAGTTGGGGCCCGGTACTGCTAGCTGCACAGAGAAAAACACCAGCCAATGTGTCAGTGGGGTTCAGCACCGCCAGCTGTTCCCCTGCTGTGCAGCCGGCATCGTGTCCTGCAAAAGCCACGCAGACACAAGAACTGAAATTGAAGGGAACCTGTCCCCCCTCCCCCAGGCGTTTGTACGTTTTAAAGGCCACCTTGTACAGCGGTAATGCTGCATGTGTGCAAGGTGGCTCATAAACGTATTCTCCTCGCACATGTGGAACTGAAAACACGTCTAAAATGTGTCCTCTGTGTGACCATTTAACCGTCCCGGTGGTGTGACTTTCCTTTGTAATGACACGCTGCAACCCCCTTGGTAGCGCTGCCCGTCTTCTGGCATCATTGTTTGGCTGCCTGCGCCTCTGCGGCCGCCCTGACCCACACAACGCCCCTCGTTGTCTTATTTATTGGGACTGCGAGGGTGTGATTGATGGGCATGATCAGTGCATCAGTTCGCCTGTCCCTCATCTCCTTCCGCCTTCTGCGGACTGTGCGGCTTCATGGCCGTGGCATGCGATAAGGGATCAGATGACGCCGCACAGTCTGAAGCGGGTGTAAGGACCCGAGTGTGAGAGGCGAACATATGTGCTGCGCCAGGCCCTGAATCCCAGCCCCGCAGTGTTTTAACAATGTTAAGACACTGCGGGGCTGGGATTCATGGTCATCGCGAACCGCACCGGCTGACATTAAATGATGCCAGAACATGGGCAGCGCTAACAGCGCTAGGCCAGGGGATAACACGACAGCGCAGACTCCTGTACAGCAAATAACAACGCTCAGGAGGCTGCACCCAGCACCAAGGTGGGATTCTTGACATCTGTGCTGCGTCTCATTACAAAGGGAACTCGCGCCTCCAACACAGTTTGACTGTATAAAGGGCTAAATGTTATACGTGTTTCATTCAGCGTGTGCAAGGAGCGAAATTAAAAGAGCAACCTTTGACTTGTGCAGCACTACTGCTGCATAAGCTGTGGCTCTTCTACTTTGTAACCCCTGAGGGGGGGTTAAAGGTTACCTTTGAAATTGGTTCAATTAGGCTTCGGCCTACACTCTGCTCCCCCTGCAGAGCCCTGGGCTCCAACACCGCCAGTTGGGGCCCGGTACTGCTAGCTGCACAGAGAAAAACACCAGCCAATGTGTCAGTGGGGTTCAGCACTGCCAGCTGTTCCCCTGCTGTGCAGCCGGCAACGTGTCCTGCAACTGCCACGCAGGCACAACAGACCCAAAAGCTGCCGCCAGTGCAGGCTTCGGCCTACACTCTGCTCCATCTCCTCCTCCTGCTGACCCCGGGCTCCAACACCGCCAGTTGGGGCCCGGTACTGCTAGCTGCACAGAGAAAAACACCAGCCAATGTGTCAGTGGGGTTCAGCACCGCCAGCTGTTCCCCTGCTGTGCAGCCGGCATCGTGTCCTGCAAAAGCAACGCAGACACAAGAACTGAAATTGAAGGGAACCTGTCCCCCCTCCCCCAGGCGTTTGTACGTTTTAAAGGCCACCTTGTACAGCGGTAATGCTGCATGTGTGCAAGGTGGCTCATAAACGTATTCTCCTCGCACATGTGGAACTGAAAACACGTCTAAAATGTGTCCTCTGTGTGACCATTTAACCGTCCCGGTGGTGTGACTTTCCTTTGTAATGACACGCTGCAACCCCCTTGGTAGCGCTGCCCGTCTTCTGGCATCATTGTTTGGCTGCCTGCGCCTCTGCGGCCGCCCTGACCCACACAACGCCCCTCAGTGTCTTATTTATTGGGACTGCGAGGGTGTGATTGATGGGCATGATCAGTGCATAAGTTCGCCTGTCCCTCATCTCCTTCCGCCTTCTGCGGACTGTGCGGCTTCATGGCCGTGGCATGCGATAAGGGATCAGATGACGCCGCACAGTCTGAAGCGGGTGTAAGGACCCGAGTGTGAGAGGCGAACATATGTGCTGCGCCAGGCCCTGAATCCCAGCCCCGCAGTGTTTTAACAATGTTAAGACACTGCGGGGCTGGGATTCATGGTCATCGCGAACCGCACCGGCCGACATTAAATGATGCCAGAACATGGGCAGCGCTAACAGCGCTAGGCCAGGGGATAACACGACAGCGCAGACTCCTGTACAGCAAATAACAACGCTCAGGAGGCTGCACCCAGCACCAAGGTGGGATTCTTGACATCTGTGCTGCGTCTCATTACAAAGGGAACTCGCGCCTCCAACACAGTTTGACTGTATAAAGGGCTAAATGTTATACGTGTTTCATTCAGCGTGTGCAAGGAGCGAAATTAAAAGAGCAACCTTTGACTTGTGCAGCACTACTGCTGCATAAGCTGTGGCTCTTCTACTTTGTAACCCCTGAGGGGGGGTTAAAGGTTACCTTTGAAATTGGTTCAATTAGGCTTCGGCCTACACTCTGCTCCCCCTGCAGAGCCCTGAGCTCCAACACCACCAGTTGGGGCCCGGTACTGCTAGCTGCACAGAGAAAAACACCAGCCAATGTGTCAGTGGGGTTCAGCACCGCCAGCTGTTCCCCTGCTGTGCAGCCGGCAACGTGTCCTGCAACTGCCACGCAGGCACAACAGACCCAAAAGCTGCCGCCAGTGCAGGCTTCGGCCTACACTCTGCTCCATCTCCTCCTCCTGCTGACCCCGGGCTCCAACACCGCCAGTTGGGGCCCGGTACTGCTAGCTGCACAGAGAAAAACACCAGCCAATGTGTCAGTGGGGTTCAGCACCGCCAGCTGTTCCCCTGCTGTGCAGCCGGCATCGTGTCCTGCAAAAGCCACGCAGACACAAGAACTGAAATTGAAGGGAACCTGTCCCCCCTCCCCCAGGCGTTTGTACGTTTTAAAGGCCACCTTGTACAGCGGTAATGCTGCATGTGTGCAAGGTGGCTCATAAACGTATTCTCCTCGCACATGTGGAACTGAAAACACGTCTAAAATGTGTCCTCTGTGTGACCATTTAACCGTCCCGGTGGTGTGACTTTCCTTTGTAATGACACGCTGCAACCCCCTTGGTAGCGCTGCCCGTCTTCTGGCATCATTGTTTGGCTGCCTGCGCCTCTGCGGCCGCCCTGACCCACACAACGCCCCTCGTTGTCTTATTTATTGGGACTGCGAGGGTGTGATTGATGGGCATGATCAGTGCATCAGTTCGCCTGTCCCTCATCTCCTTCCGCCTTCTGCGGACTGTGCGGCTTCATGGCCGTGGCATGCGATAAGGGATCAGATGACGCCGCACAGTCTGAAGCGGGTGTAAGGACCTGAGTGTGAGAGGCGAACATATGTGCTGCGCCAGGCCCTGAATCCCAGCCCCGCAGTGTTTTAACAATGTTAAGACACTGCGGGGCTGGGATTCATGGTCATCGCGAACCGCACCGGCCGACATTAAATGATGCCAGAACATGGGCAGCGCTAACAGCGCTAGGCCAGGGGATAACACGACAGCGCAGACTCCTGTACAGCAAATAACAACGCTCAGGAGGCTGCACCCAGCACCAAGGTGGGATTCTTGACATCTGTGCTGCGTCTCATTACAAAGGGAACTCGCGCCTCCAACACAGTTTGACTGTATAAAGGGCTAAATGTTATACGTGTTTCATTCAGCGTGTGCAAGGAGCGAAATTAAAAGAGCAACCTTTGACTTGTGCAGCACTACTGCTGCATAAGCTGTGGCTCTTCTACTTTGTAACCCCTGAGGGGGGGTTAAAGGTTACCTTTGAAATTGGTTCAATTAGGCTTCGGCCTACACTCTGCTCCCCCTGCAGAGCCCTGGGCTCCAACACCGCCAGTTGGGGCCCGGTACTGCTAGCTGCACAGAGAAAAACACCAGCCAATGTGTCAGTGGGGTTCAGCACCGCCAGCTGTTCCCCTGCTGTGCAGCCGGCAACGTGTCCTGCAACTGCCACGCAGGCACAACAGACCCAAAAGCTGCCGCCAGTGCAGGCTTCGGCCTACACTCTGCTCCATCTCCTCCTCCTGCTGACCCCGGGCTCCAACACCGCCAGTTGGGGCCCGGTACTGCTAGCTGCACAGAGAAAAACACCAGCCAATGTGTCAGTGGGGTTCAGCACCGCCAGCTGTTCCCCTGCTGTGCAGCCGGCATCGTGTCCTGCAAAAGCCACGCAGACACTTGCTCTTGTACCTTCTGCTCCCCATCCTGGTTCCAGTACCGTCAGCTGGTTCCGGGCAGAGCCTTTGGCTTAGGTGCCTCCCTCTGGGTATCCGAGTTCCACCAACGTCAGGTGGTCCTTGGTAGTGCTTTCAGGCACGGGTACCTCCTGCTTAGTAACCGGGTTCCAGTAACGTCAGCTGGTCCTCGGTAGTTCCATTGGCTCTTGGACCTTCGGCTACCCATCCGGGTTCCAGCACCGTCAGCTGGTTCTCGGCACTGTCTTTTGCTCTTGTACCTTCTGCTCCCCATCCTGGTTCCAGTACCGTCAGCTGGTTCCGGGCAGAGCCTTTGGCTTAGGTGCCTCCCTCTGGGTATCCGAGTTCCACCAACGTCAGGTGGTCCTTGGTAGTGCTTTCAGGCACGGGTACCTCCTGCTTAGTAACCGGGTTCCAGTAACGTCAGCTGGTCCTCGGTAGTTCCATTGGCTCTTGGACCTTCGGGTAGCCATCCGAGTTCCAGTTCCATCAGCTGGTTCTCGGCATTTTCTCAGCCTTCTTGTACCTTCTGCTACATTTCCAAGTTCAAGAGACTAAACACGATGACCCGGAAGAACACCCCTAAGATGACGACGACACCAGAGACGACAACCACCGTGATGACGACGACCCTGGAGACGATGACCCTGAAGACCACCGTGATGACGACGACCCCGGAGACGACGACCCTGAAGACCACCCCGATGACGACGACCCCGGAGACGACGACCCTGGAGACGACGACGACCTGGAAGACCGAGAAGCAGAAGAACAAGAGGCTGCAGAACAAAGAGCAGAAGAACATTAAGCATAACACTAAATATCAGAGCAAAAAATATTATCTAAATTATAAGCAGAAGAAGACTAAGCAGTGTATGGGGGTGAGTCCGTTCCTCCTCGTGGTGCCCCTGGATAAAGCCTGATGCTGCAGGCCAAACTGAACGCGGACAAATGTAACTGTTTTGTGACAGGCAGAACGGAAGGTGTAATCTTCAAACTTTTATAGATAACAACTACGGGAATGCCTGTCACAAATAAGAATATGATGAAGAAGTAGAATATGATGAAGATAATAGTAAAATAAAAAGAATATGAACAATGTAACCCAAAAAATAATAGGTAGAAGATGAAGAAGAAGATGAATAAGGTGAAGAAGTTGATGTCAAAGAAGCTGATGATGAGGATAATGAAGAAGAAAGCGTGGGAGAAGTAAAAAAGAAGGTGAAGGGCGTTGAAGTAGTGAAACATCAATATCTGACATAAAAAAAAAAAAAATTAACATAGTCAAATTCTTTCTAACGCCGAACGTCATAAAAAAAATAAAAAAATCCTGCTATTCTATTACATTGGGCTAAACCTCTGTGCCTTTAATGTCTCCGCCACGTCCCCCAATACATCCTACATTATTCTTAGTTGTTTTCCTTCATGTAGAATGAACCTACAAGTTTATAAAGGGTTTATTTTAATTCCGATATTTTCGTCCCATTGACTTGCATTGGGATCGGGTATCGGTATCGGATTGGATCCGATATTTTGACGGTATCGGCCGATACTTTCCGATACCGATACTTTCCGATATCGGAAAATATCGCTCAACACTAACACTGAGCCAAAACTCAGGCACAGTGTATAAAACAACACAATGGAAGTGGCAGAAAGTGGCTGGCTGATATACGACAAACTAAGAGGACTGAAATATATCCACTTTGTGAGAATTTGAATCTCACTTTTTTTTGGACACTGAACCAAAACTCAGGCACAGTGTATAAAACAACACAATGGAAGTGGCAGAAAGTGGCTGGCTGATATAAGACAAATTAAGAGGACTGAAATATATCTACTTCGTGAGAATTTGAATCTCACTTTTTTGCGGGGGAGACTGAACCCAAACTCAGGCCCAGTGTATAAAACAACACAATGTGAGTGGCAGCAAGTGGCAGGCTGATATATGACAAACTAAGAGGACTGAGGTATATCCACTTTGTGAGAATTTGAATCTCACTTTTTTTGGGGGGGAGACTGAACCCAAACTCAGGCACAGTGTATAAAACAACGCAATGTAAGTGGCAGCAAGTGGCTGGAAGATATAAGAAAAAATGCAAGGACTGTAGTACAATTTCAATCTCCCTACAATGATCTCAGGACAAGTATGACAGCAATAAAAAGGACTGCTGCACATAAAAGTGTGGACAAATTAACAAGATATCTGTGCAGAAAGGAGCAACAGGATTTTTGCTTTTAAAAAAGCAGTTGGTTTGCACAGCAGCGGTGCAAACAGCAATGCAGCTATCAGGGAGCCTTATAAGGCAGCCTATTAAGCTACAGAGCTGATGCGCAAAGATATAGCCTCCACTGTCCCTGCAAAAAAAGGTGGTGGACAGAAGAAATCGCTACAGCACAAGCAGTTTGGGGGTTAATCTTCCCTCCCTAACTATGTCCCTTCTTCTGATGAAGCTGCAGCAACCTCTCCCTATGCTAAGATCGGCAGATGTAAGATGGTGGGGACCGAGACCTATGTCATTACGCTGCCCACACTCTGCGTCCTCCTTCATTGGCTGAAAAATGGTGCTGAACACGTCATACGAAACAACTTTGGTGCGAAGATCGCCGACCACATGGCCGATCCCACACTAGGATCGGGTCGGGTTTCATGAAACCCGACTTTGCCGAAAGTCGGCGATTTTTTAATTTGTCCGATCTGTTTTGCTCAACCCTATTGTAGTTTTATAATTGCATACAGAAAGGAGTGGTTAAGGGTGGTTAGTTAATTACCATATTGTCTAGCTCCTCTGTTATTATCTAAATATATATGGAATATTGTGATTAATGCACATATGAATGCTGATTAAGCAACTAAAATGTAGCTTTCTGCATCTAGGACAAAGTTGAGACATCTGATCATCACTTAATACATCTGGCGTTGTTCTGCTTTTGCATGGAAAACCCCATACAGTCTGTCTGGCTTATATCAGTGTACAGTATGTCAGCCATTTTAAGCCATTGATTATAATTTATATATTAGCTGTGAGTATATGAGTATACATGCAAGTGAGATCTACATGATATATATTTCTATCACAATCCCCCCTTAGATATCACTTGCCCTAATACAAGCCTCCTGTCCCAAAGCGCTGCAACTCTTTTGTGCTGCCGGTGAACTGACATGTGCCTAGTGCACACGCCCCACGTCATACAGTCTTTTTGTAAATGGGTGGTCAGGAGATCTATCCCTAACGGGGGTTCGTTGCAATCAGTCTCTTAGTGAACAGCATGTGTATTGAGCGGTGTGTATTCTTTACCAGGTAGGTCATCTATTTGGTCAGGCAGGTCATCCACAACATCATTCTGGCTTGGGTGTCATCTTCTGGTAGGGGAGCTTTATTGCAATGCGATGAGTGGATCCAAGTGGGTGTAATTATAGGGGATAACTCAGGAGACTCTTTGCGTGGAACAAGACAACTACAGGACACAGTTTTATAAGTGGTAAAGTCTATATTATCACACGGTGATTCAAACAGGTGCAGAGAGAAACTCATGTCCACAACACTTGGTGTAAATATTAAACGCAGCTTAGCAGTCTATAGGGAACTTCAGAGGAAAATGCAAACACGCAGAAAGTCTATGAAGCACAGTTATTCTTGAGGATACTTGACACGAATAAGTCCTTGTCTTAGTCCAAACACAGATAGATATGCTTATAAGGCAGTTCAAATAATATCTTAGCACAACCAGGGAGGCCTGGGAAATAGTCTCAGGTTTTTGCAGAGCAGCAACAGCTTAC
Organism: Ranitomeya variabilis; assembly: GCF_051348905.1. NCBI lineage: Eukaryota > Metazoa > Chordata > Amphibia > Anura > Dendrobatidae > Ranitomeya > Ranitomeya variabilis. The sequence goes on along the minus strand of NC_135232.1, from coordinate 319,880,441 downwards.
TTGTCTAGCAAATGCAGATGGAAGTAAACACGAGCAGCAGATGAAGGAGGAGGACTCCTGGGAACCTGTGGAAAACATCAATGCCCAACGGAAGATTTCTCGTTTTCATCAGAGATTCCCTGAGAAACCAGGTCCAGGATCGTCCTGAGGCCGCTTCTAAGGAGGGAGTAATGTCAGGACTCTGAACATTTTTTATTACCTTTTGTGCATTACTGCCCTTTTCCAAGACGGCGTCTTTGGTCTCATGTGCATTGTGTCTTCCTGCTATAAAACTCCACCCCAGCCTTCAGTCTGTGCTAAAGTATTCTGCCTTGCATCCAGCTCCTGACCTCTGGTGACTCCCTGGCTATATACCTGCTCCTTTGAACCTGTGTGGTGATCCTGCTATTCTGCTCTGAGTTCCTGCTGCATACACCAGTTTCAAGTAATTCTCAGGGGGATATCCCTGCCATCTTATCAGATATTGGAGCCGATTCCTGCGAATCCTGGAATCAACAATTTCCTCCACCACAAATTGTTCTTGCCCATCAATCACCACAGGCTGCAGAGGTGGCACAACATGTCCCTGGAAGGAATTAGGAGATACAGGCTTTAGTAAAGATACATGAAAAACTGGATGTACCTTCATAGTCCTAGGCAGCTTCAGCCGACAGGCCACAGAGCTCACAATACCGTTGATCTTGAAAGGGCCAATGAATTTCTGTCCAAGCTTTTGTGAAGGAATGTTTAAATTCAGATTCTTAGTTGCTAATCACACGGAATCTCCTACCTTGAACATGGGTGCAGGTTTACGGAATCTATCAGCCGATCTCTTATAACGTTCTTGAGCTGTGGTCAGGGATTACTTCAGAACCTCCAGATTTTGCCTCATCGCAGTCAGCCTTTCCTCCACTGGCGGCACCGGAGAATTAACTGGAGACCTAGGTAAGGTACATGGATGATAACCCAGATTGGCAAAAAAAGGTGTAAATTTAGTGGAGGCGCTCTGAGAATTGCTATATGAAAATTTGGCTGATGGCAGCAACTCCAACAAATCATCCTGGAGATGGCTGACATAGCATCTAAGATATTGTTCCAGTGTCTGGTTGGTACGCTCAGTCTGACCATTTGTCTGGGATTGGTAAGCGGAAGAGAGACAGATATTAATATTGAGTGCAGAGCAAAACCCTTTCCAGAATCTTGAAGTGAACTGTACTCCACGGTCAGAGATGATTTCATCCAGAACCCCATGCAACCGAAATACATTCTGTATAACCAAGTTCACTGTATCTTTAGCTGAGGGGAGGCTGGTGCACAGAACAAAATGAGCAGTTTTAGTCAGGCAATCAACTACCACCATGATTGTATTCATGCCCCCGATGTAGGCAGCTCCACAATAAAGTCCATTGATATAGACCCAAAAGGCCGGGCCGGAACAGGTAATGGTTGTAGAAGACCCGTAGGTGCCACATGAGGAGTCTTGTAACTAGCACATGCCTCGCAAGAGAGAACATAGTCCTTGGTATCCTTCAGGCAAGTTGGCCACCAGAAGAATTGGCTCAGGAACTCTTGTGTCTTCTGTACCCCCCTGTGACCAGCCAACTTGGAGTCATGTACCAACTTGAGGATCTGGAGACGGATGACCTCAGGGACGTAGATACGTCGATCTCTGAACCACATGCCACCCTTAAAGACAAGATTAACATCCTCAGGTGGGTTGGCCAGAAATACATCACCATCATAGGCCTCCCTGCACTCCTTCCACAAGTCCTGATCGTGGATAACTCCGATGAAATTGGCATCAGATAGAATGGTCTTGGACGGGGCTCCAGGTACGGAATCCGCAGCATGGATTCGGGATAAAGCATCAGCCTTCCCATTACGAGAACCTGGACAGTATGAGATAACAAAGTTAAATTGATTTAAAAATAAGTTCCAACGAGCCTGACGAGGAGAAAGACATCTAGCGGATCTAAGGAACTCTAAATTGCGATGGTCAGTTAGCACTATGATCTGTTGTGCAGCTCCTTGCAGATGATGCCTCCATTCTTTGAAAGCCGCAATAATAGCCAGCAATTCCTTGTCTCCCACGTCGTAGTTCTTCTCTGCTGAGGTTAGTCTACGGGAAAAGAAAGCACAAGTATGTAGAAGACCCTTCTCTCCAGTTCTTTGGGAGAGAATAGCCCCCAAAGCATTATCAGAAGCGTCCACCTCCACAAATGAAAGAAAGTGTTGGATCTGGGTGTATCAACAGCGGTGCTGATGTGAAACAGATATTAAGCCGATCAAAAGCTCCTTGAGCCTGTGATGACCACTTAAGAAAAGTTGCTCCTGATGATTAGGCTCCAACACAATTTCAAGGGGTACAGTCTCTTGATCCACAGGCCCAGAGATTAAAGGTGACCCATCCACTGTTTCCATGGTAATTGGAGAGGCTCTTTGCTGAATTTCAATACCATGTTCCTTGGCAAATGCGATATCCATGAAATTGCCATCTGCACCAGAGTCAATCATAGCTGCACTGGAAATCCACTGTCCTGAACACAGGATCTTAATAGGGAGAGAACAGTGAGAGTTCTTTTCCTTAAGCTCCTTGGGGGGTGAAGTCATAGAAAGTGAATGGAATACAGCGTTTAAAGGCAGGCTACATTCAGAGACTGCTGCTAGCACCTTGTTAGGCCGTCTAGGACACTTAGGACAATTGATCAAGAAGTGGTCAGACTGGCCGCAGTAGAAACATAGACTTTCACTAAGGCGATGCTCCCGGCACTCATTGATCTCGCACCGCTGAACGGAATCAATTTGCATGGGCACCGCCTCCTCCTCCCAAGATGTTTTACCTGCAGGCTCTTTGGAAGGAAGGGAAAAGTTAGAAATACGGTTATATGCAGCAAACTTCTCCTGCCTACGCTTAGTAAGGATAAGGTCTATGCGCACACAATGCTGTATAAATGTCTCTAGCTCTTATGGTGACTCACAGCTAGCTAGTTCATCTTTTACAATACTAGACATACCCCTTTTAAAAATAGGCAATTGTGCATAACTGTCCTAATTGAGATCTACCGATAATCTCCTGAATTCAGTAGCATACTCAAAAACAGAACGTTTAGCCTGGTGTAATGACAATAAAGCAGATTCAGCGGTTGCACGGTGATTAGGGTCATCAAACATTAATGCCATAGCGGCCAAGAAATCATCCAAGTTATTTAACCGTGGGTCATGAGACTCAATCATCGGATTCGCCCAGGCGAGCACTCGTGCGGTCAGCAGCATTATTACACACAATACTTTGGATCTATCATTAGGAAAACGGTCAGCATGCACATCAAAATATAGCATACATTGATTCACAAAGCCGCAAAATTTGTCGCGATCACCATTAAATTTGAATGGGGGCAACTTAGGTGGGCTAGCTGGTGGCGGTTGCCCAGAGGGTAAAGTCGCTTGTGCAGCTATTTGCGTGCTTATGTCCTGAAAAGCCCATCCATACTGGGACTCTATGCCAGCAAGTTTGTTTTCCTGGGCTGCCATGCGGGTACTTAAGTCCTGCAAAGTCTGTCCAAACACTTGTTGATTGTGTTCAAAGCATCCAAACTTCTTTTGCAGACCTTCCACATCTTTCTGCAGTGATCTAATTATGGAAAACACCTGCTCTAATCTGCTCTCTGCAGTCATTGTTCCAGCAGTCTCCTATTTTGGGACTAGAGTATCCTGTAATAATTATAGGGGATAACTCAGGAGACTCTTTGCGTGGAACAAGACAACTACAGGACACAGTTTTATAAGTGGTAAAGTCTATATTATCACACGGTGATTCAAACAGGTGCAGAGAGAAACTCAAGTCCACAACACTTGGTGTAAATATTAAACGCAGCTTAGCAGTCTATAGGGAACTTCAGAGGAAAATGCAAACACGCAGAAAGTCCATGAAGCACAGTTATTCTTGAGGATACTTGACACGAATAAGTCCTTGTCTTAGTCCAAACACAAATAGATATGCTAATAAGGCAGTTCAAATAATATCTTAGCACAACCAGGGAGGCCTGGGTAATGGTCTCAGGTTTTTGCAGAGCAGCAACAGCTTACATGTCCAGCAAATGCAGATGGAAGTAAACACGAGCAGCAGAAGAAGGAGGATTACTGGAAACTGGTGTATGCAGCAGGAACTCAGAGCAGAGTAGCAGGATCACCACACAGGTTCACAGGAGCAGGTATATAGCCAGGGAGTCACCAGATGTCAGGAGCTGGATGCAAGGCAGAATACTCTAGCACAGACTGAAGGCCGGGGTGGGGTTTTATAGCAGGAAGACACAGTGCACATGAGACCAATGACGCCATCTTGGAAAAGGGCAGTAATGCACAAAAGGTAATAAAAAATGTTCAGAGTCCTGACAGTGGGTCTTCCCTCCAGTTTCACAGAGGTTGGTGTCATCAGCAGCACTTGGAAAGGACCATCAAATCTAGGAACGAGTGGTGTTCTCCTTACAAACTTTTTTCACCAACACCCAGTCTCCTGGCTTCAAGGAGTGCGTACCGGACACCGAATCTGGATCTGGCAATGAAGAAAAAACTCGAGAATGGATATTAGCAAGTTTCTTGGTGAGTTCAATTACATAAGCAGACAAAGTATCATATTGCATAGTCAGCTGCTGAGGGAAAGGATACCCCTAACCTGGGACTAGACCCAAACAAAATTTTATATGGTGACAGCTTTTCTGGGCCTCTGGAAGTGTGCCTTATACTAAGTAGTGTGATTGGGAGTGTCTCCTGCCATGGTTTGCGTGTCTCTTGGGCGAATTTCAACCTCCTGTTCTTAAGTATCCCATTCAGCCTTTCTACTTTCTCACTACTCTGGGGATTGTAGGGAGTGTGTAGGCCTAAGTCTGACCCTACTGCTGACCAGATCTCTCGTGTGAGATTTGCTGTGAATGCAGGTCCCTGGTCACTCTCTATCACTTCTGGGACCCCATAGATGCACATCTCGTCTGTGAGAGTAGCTTCTTTGCAGTAGTCTTTGCTGACTGGTTCCTCACTGGGAAAGCTTCTGGCCATCCTGAGAATATGTCCACGACCACAAGGGCATATTCGAATCCTCCACTTGGCGGCATTTGGATGTGGTCTATCTGGACCCTCTGGAAGGGGTACAGTAGTCTGGGAAGATGATGTGTGGGAACTTTCTCCATTCTTCCAGGGTTGCATTTGGCACAGGTCAAACAGCTGCTAGTGACCCTGGCTGTTAGGGTGGAGATCCCTGGAGCGAACCAGTAAGCACCAATCAGATCATTCATCTGTGTCTTTGATCTGTGTGTGGCCCATGTGCCCACTGGACCACCATAGGGTAGATGTTTCGGGGTAAACAGGGTTTGTAGTTTATTGAGTATAACCTTCCTTCTTCATGTGTTGCTCCCTTCCGCATCCAGCATTCCTTCTTGTCCTTTGGAGCTTGCTCTTGCAGCTTTTTGAGCAGATCCCAGGACGTCATCTGGTCAGGTTTCTTGTCTTCAGTCGTCCTGTAGTAGCCGTCCGGTTCTATGACCTCTCCCACTTCTCCATATTGTCTTCCTTTGACTGCTTCTTTGGCTGCCATATCTGCCATGTTATTACCCTGAGCCTCTACTATGTTTAATTTTCCATACTCTTTGACTTTTAGTACTGCCACCATTTTTTGGAAGTTGGAGTGTGTTCAGCAGGTCCTTAATGGCTCCATGATGCTTCACGGTTGTTCTGCTTGCTGTGATGAAGTCCCTTGCAGCCCAGATGGGTCCAAAGTCGTGTGCTATGCAATGCGAGTACCTCGAATTGGTATACATGTTCGCAGTCTTGTCTTCTGCTATCTGGTAGGCCTTCGTCAGCGCTATCAGTTCTGCTTCCTGGGCTGACAGACTAGGCAGCAGACTTCTGGACCACAGGATCTTTTGATTGCTGGTCACTGCACATCCCGTGTGGAATCTTCCTTCATCATCTGCAAATCTGGAGCCATCCACATAGAGGATCAACTCTGGGTTGGTCAGTGGCTCTTCTGCCACCTTGGTTCGTCCTGCTGTTTCCTGTTGCATGATGCTGAGGCTGAGCTGAATTTTGTTGCTTTTTATCCTGCTTCATATGTCTATTCTGATATAGGTCAAACCCCTGTAGCCCTGCATCTTATTACCAGTAGGGACTTCTAGGGAAAGCCGCCGACGAGTGGGGCGCCATATCCGCTGTAAAGTAGGGTGCCAACCTCCACAGTTAGGCAGGCATTTACAGCAGCAGGGCATAGTGAGAGAGGTATTTGTTTTTTCACGAGCACTTATTATTTTTTGCACTATTGTTTGTGTCCGTGCAATCCACCCTGCCAAAGTAAAGTCAATACACATGTGTGTGTGCATTCATATACATACACATGTAGTATTATTCTATCCTATCTATATCTTGTGGTTCGGTCTAAATGCTGGCTTGCATGAGACACCATAATCAGGGTGTAGCATAGGAGATATAGGGTCAGCCGACGCTGAGTGGGGGCTCCAGTCTCGTATCTATGTTCTACGGTGCCAACCTCCACTGGTAGGTAGGTTTACATAGGTTCATCAGCCGCAGGGTGATATTAGATTGCACGGTTGTCTGTGGTTTTTGTGAAATTAATGTCTATAGTTGTCTCATGGTTTTAATTAATATTAATAAATTTTAGTTTTATCTATGCCATCAAAAATTTATAGAGGTACTTTCTGATTTCTATGATGCTGAGGCAATCATGGTCACTAGGGTTGAGCGACTTTTATTTTTATAGGATCGGGTCGGGTTTCACGAAACCCGACTTTCTCAAAAGTCGGGTCGAGTGAAATCGGCCGATCCTATAAAAAAGTCGGGGTCGGGGTCAGCCGAAACATGAAACCCAATGCAGTGCAATGGGATACTATGGTTCCCAGGGTCTGAAGGAGCGGAAACTCTCCTTCAGGCCCTGGGATCCATATTAATGTGTAAAATAAAGAATCAAAATAAAAAATATTGATATACTCACCCTCGGACGCGCCCTGGTACTAACTGGCAGCCTTCCTTCCTAAGAATGAGCGCGTGAATGACCTGCGGTGATGTCGCGGCTTGTGATTGGTCGCGTGAGCGGTCATATGGGCGGTCGCGACCAATCACAAGCTGCGACATCATCTAAGGCCCTTCACGCGCTCATTCTTAGGAAGGAAGGCTGCCGGAAAGAAGCAGGGCGCGTCCGAGGGTGAGTATATACCTATAATAATATAATGACCCGCAGGTCATTCACGCGCTCATTCTTAGTAAGGAAGGCTGCCAGTTAGTACCAGGGCGCGTCTGAGGGTGACTATATCAATATTTTTTATTTTGATTCTTTATTTTACACTTAAATATGGATTCCGATACCGATTCCCGATATCGCAAACATATCGGAACTCAGTATCGGAATTCCGATACCAGATTCAGAAGATCGCTGACATCATGGCTGACCCCACACAGGGGTCAGGTCGGGTTTCATGAAACCCGACTTTGCTAAAAGTCGGCGACTTCTGAAAATGGCCGACCCATTTCGCTCAACCCTAATGGTCACCTGTCCAGAGCAAATCCAGATCCCTACGGAAGGTATCGTGCAGATTTTGATCAGAATTTTGATCTGAGGGTCCATATCTGTATCCCCCCTTGGGAGTGGGAGTAGAGTGGACAGGTTGAGGACTGGGCATATGGAGATGGTGACATTGTCAGGCAGGAGTAGAGAGCACTGGAGGCGAAGATGCCTGGCGGTGGAGAGATTTTTTGGCTGGGTTTGGTTGAGGATTGCTGAAATGTCATGAGGAGCCAGGATTTCCAAATGATATCCAAGAATGATGTCAGCAGTTCTGTCCAGGAGGGCGTGTGCTGCAAATGCTCCTCTCACACAGGAGTGAGTTTCCCCCTGAAGCTGCATCAGGACTCCAGTAGCAAGGCCTTCTTTTTCCATCAGGTAGAGACTGAATGGCTTCTCGTAGTCGGGTAGGCTTAGTACTGGCGCTGAGACTACTGAGCCTTTTAACTTCTTGAACGAGCTGAAGGCTGCATCTGTCAGGAGGATAGGGGTTACGCTGATGTAATCACACAGAGGCTGCATTAGGACTAAGGCATCAGGAATCCAGGCTCTGCAATACGAAACTAGACAAAGGAAGGCCTGTAGCGCCTTTGGAGTTGTTGGAGGAACCATGTTCTCCACTGTGGTCTTCCAGTCATCTGTCAGGTGTTTCGCCTGGTGAGCAATACAGTGTCTCTGGAACAGAACTCGCTTCAGACACCCCTGGACTTTGTTCTTTGAGATCTTGCAGTGCTGCTCCGCCAGGTAGAGTAGGAGAGACAAGAAATGGGCTTTACACTTGTCAAAGTCAACTGCAAAAAGCAGAAGATCGTCCACGTATTGTAGCAGGGTTACTTCTGCATGTTGTTATGTGACCCAGTTGGTGAGGACTGTGGACATTGTTTTGGTGAACTGTGAAGGGCTGTTCTGGGCCCGCTGTGGCATCACTGTCCGTGTGTGCTGTGCCCCCTGGTGCGTTAAGGCAAACAGGAACTGGTCTTCCGGATGAAGGGAACACTGGAGAAACCATTAGCCAGGTCGGTCACTGTGAACACTTTTGCTGTGGCAGGTACATTCGAGAGAAGAGTGTGTGGATTCGGCACAATTGGAGTTTCAAACATCATGGCATCATTCACAGCTTTCAGGTCATGTACCATTCTGAACTTGGCTGGCTCTCCATTTACAGTCTTTTTCTTGACCAGGAAAAGCGGGGTATTGCAAGGCAATGTGCAAGGAACAATGACTCCTATTTCCAGATAGACCTTCAGTTGGTCAGAGGCAGCTTGATTCTAGGCGATGGACAGGGGATACTGGGCCTTATGAGGGTATGGGTTACCTGGCTTGAGTGACACCCATACTGGGGTAACTTGAGGTTTTCCCACGTCCTGGGGTCCCTTAGACCATAGACTTTCTGGTACTACGTCCAGTACCTCCTTGGGTAGGCCTCAACGGTTGTTTAAGGTTCTTGTAGGGCTGCCAGCATGATTCTTCTTGGGTCAGGGATGAAGAAAGTGTCATGGTCCCATCATCCTGGAACACTGTGGTTGCCTTCATCTTCTGCAGTAGGCCCGCTCCCAGCAGGTTGAGTGGCAGGTCCTTGACACCACAAACTTGGACAGGTAGAGTGTCCTGGCTGAGTGCACACGCTCAGAGGCTTTGTAAGCTGGGAATGTCTGACTTGACCATAAATGCCCATGGGAGACACAGAGGATTCTGATAAGCAGGTGGGATCAGGGAGTTCCACAGGTCTCATCACACTTCTGGCTGCACCAGTGTCCACAAGAAAAGACCCGACAACGCTATCCACTTTAAGGGTAATTTGAGGTATTGGTCCTGCAGATGAGGTTTTACATGTCAGGAGCGTAGTGTCTAGCGGACCTGGCTTGCTTGCCCCTGTCCTATGGACGGGGTACTTCACTGCTTTCTGTACTTCATCCTTGACCTGTTTCTCTGGACCAAATCTTGGGTTGCATGGATGCTCTGCACTGGTTCCGGAAATGGCCAAATTTGCCACAGTTGCAACACTTGACACTTCTTCTGTCTTTGTAGGGTGTGTTGTGAATTCCGCTCTTGGGCTCCCTCCGGTGGTTGTAAGTGGCACTTTTGTGAGTTCTGCTCTTGGGCTCCCTCCGGTGGTTTTAAGTGGTACGGCTGCTCCTTGCATTTAGTAGTCAGCAGCTGCTTCCACTGATTGTCTTTCTGGCTCGGCTATTTAGCCTGGTTCTATCCTTCAGCCTGTGCCAGTTGTCAATGGTTCCTGGTTGGATCCACATCTCTGCTTGGATTTCCCGGATATTCTGACCAGTTCAGCAAAGATAAGTCCTTGCTTTGTTCTTTTGCAGTCCACATGTTGTGGACTTGATCGTTCTGCACTTTCTATGTTTTTTCTAGTCCAGCTTGTCAGTATGGATTTATTCAGTTAAGCTGGAAGCTCTGGGAAGCAGATTTACCCTCCACACCTTTAGTCAGGTGTGGAGATTTTTGTAAACTCTGTGGTGGATTTTTCTAGTTTTTGATACTGACCGCACAGTATTCTGTCCTGTTCTATCTATCTAGCTAGAAGTGGCCTCCTTTGCTACATCCTGGTTTCATTCTGCATATGTCATTTCCCTCTCCACTCACAGTCAATATTTGTGGGGGGCAGTCTATCCTTTGGGGATTTTCTCTGAGGCAAGATAGCTTTCCTGTTTCTATCTTTAGGGGTAGTTAGTCCTCCGGCTGTGACGAGGTGTCTAGGGAGTGACAGGAACATCCCACGGCTACTTCTAGTGTTGTGTTAAGCTCAGGAACTGCAGTCAGTACAGGTACCACCTCCTCCAGAGCACGTCCCATGTTGCTCCTAAACCGCCAGCTCATAACAGTACAACTGGCCCTAAATGAATTAAATGCATCTCAAAAGAAGGAAAAAAGTTCTGAGCCATTTTTTTTTCTGCAGTCTGTTTTGTCTTTTTTTTCCTCTTAATCTCTGGGTGGTTCAGGATTTTGGCGCTGGCATGGATGTTCAGGGTTTGTTTCCTCGTGTGGATCAACTTGCTGCAAGAGTACAGAGTATCCAAGATTATGTTGTCCAGACTCCGGCTTTAGAGCCTAGAATTCCAACTCCTGATTTGTTTTTTGGGGACAGATCCAAGTTTTTGAACTTTAAAAATAACTGCAAATTGTTTTTTGCCTTGAAACCCCGTTCCTCTGGTGATCCCATTCAGCAGGTTAAAATTGTAATCTCTCTGCTGCGTGGTGACCCTCAGGACTGGGTATTCTCCCTTGAATCAGGGGATCCGGCATTGCTTAATGTAGACGCATTTTTTTAAGTGCTCGAATTATTGTATGACGAACCTAATTCTGTGGATCATGCAGAAAAGACCTTGTTGGCCCTGTGTCAGGGTCAGGAAGCGGCAGAATTATACTGCCAGAAATTTAGAAAATGGCCTGTGCTCACTAAATGGAATGAGGAGGCTCTGGCAGCAATTTTCAGAAAGGGTCTTTCTGAAGCCCTTAAAGATGTTATGGTGGGGTTCCCCACGCCTGCTGGTTTGAGCGAATTTATGTCTCTAGCCATTCAGATTGATCGGCGCCTGCGCGAGCGCAAAGTTGTGCACCATGTGGCAGTATCCTCTGAGCAGAGTCCTGAGACTATTGTTATGATCCGGTGGTAGGATCTCAAAACTGACCAGACACATATGACCAGAATATAGGGACAAGTTCTGGGGATGTGGAAACTATATTGACCGCAATCCTAATCCTATCCACACACATTAAAGGTAGCCGTGGAGCGTTCCTAAAATCCTAGACGCCTCTTCACAGCCTGAGAAACTGACTACCCCTAAAGAGAAAGCAAAGACCTCACTTGCCTCAGAGAAGTAACCCCAAAGTATTAGAGAGCCCCCCATAAATAATAATGGTGAGTTAAGGGGAAAATACAAACGTAGAAATGAAACAGGATTAGCAAATGAGGCCCGCTAACACTAGATAGATAGAAGATAGATAGGAGTCTGTGCGGTCAATACAAAACTATCAAAAATAAGCCACGCAGAGAATGCAAGAACCCCCACACCAACTCACGATGTGGGGGCGCACGCTGCACCCCAGAACTAACCAGCAAGCAAAAAATCACATAACGCAAGCTGGACTGAACTCATAATACACTGAGAAACATTTCCAAGGAAATAATGAGCAAAATGAGCAAGCAAACTTAGCTTCTCCAGCAGGAGACTGGTCACAAGGAATATTCAGGAGAGCTGAGAATCAGGACTGAATACACCGACAGCAGGTGACAAGTAAAGGTCCAGGTGAATTAAATAGGCCCAGCCTAGGCAGGAAATGAAGCAGCTGAGCCAAGCCAAGACCAGCCATATCACTTAATGCCACCAGAGGGAGCCCAAGAACAAACTCACACAGTACCACTCATGACCACAGGAGGGATCCCGAGAACGGAATTCACAACAGCCTATGCAATGTGATAGGATTTTGACTAGAGCAGAACGGCAGGGATTCAGACGCCAGAATAGGCTGTGTTTTTACTGTGGTGATTCTGCTCATGTTATTTCTGATTGCCCTAAGCGTACTAAGAGGGTCGCTAGGTCTGTTACCATCAGTACTGTACAGCCTAAATTTCTCTTATCTGTGACCCTGATTTGCTCATTATCGTCCTTTTCTGTCATGGCATTTCTGGATTCAGGCGCTGCCCTGAACTTAATGGACTTGGAATTCGCCAGGCGCTGTGGTTTTTCCTTGCAGCCTTTGCAGAGCCCTATTCCTTTGAGGGACATTGATGCTACGCAGTTGGCCAAGGATAAACCTCAGTATTGGACTCAGCTGACCATGTGCATGGCTCCAGCACATCAGGAAGATTGCCGTTTTCTGGTGTTGCATAATTTGCATGATGTTGTTGTACTGGGTTTTCCATGGTTACAGGTACATAATCCGGTGCTGGATTGGAAATCTAAGTCTGTGACTAGTTGGGGTTGTCAAGGGGTACATAGTGACGTTCCTTTGATGTCAATTTCCTCTTCCCCCTCTTCTGAAGTTCCTGAGTTTTTGTCGGATTTCCAGGATGTATTTGATGAGCCCAAGTCCAGTTCCCTTCCTCCACATAGGGACTGTGATTGTGCTATTAACTTGATTCCTGGCTGTAAGTTCCCTAAGGGCCGACTTTTCAATCTGTCTGTGCCAGAGCATGCCACCATGCAGAGTTATGTTAAGGAGTCTTTGGAGAAGGGGCATATTCGGCCATCTTCATCACCATTGGGAGCGGGATTCTTTTTTGATGCCAAGAAGGATGGCTCCTTGAGACCCTGTATTGATTATCGCCTTCTTAATAAGATCACGGTCAAATTCCAATACCCTTTACCTTTGCTTTCTGATTTGTTTGCTCGGATTAAGGGGGCTAGTTGGTTTACTAAGATTGACCTTCGAGGGACATATAATCTTGTTCGTATTAAACAGGGTGACAAATGGAAAACTGCATTTAATACGCCCGAAGGCCATTTTGAATACCTTGTGATGCCTTCCGGGCTCTCTAATGCTCCTTCTGTATTTCAGTCCTTCATGCATAATATTTTCCGCAATTATCTTGATAAATTCATGATTGTGTATTTGGATGATATTTTGATTTTTTCCGATGATTGGGAGTCTCATGTGAAGCAAGTCAGGATGGTATTCCAGATCCTTCGTGATAATGCTTTATTTGTGAAGGGGTCTAAGTGCCTATTTGGAGTTCAGAAGGTCTCTTTTATGGGTTTTATTTTTTCTCCCTCGTCTATAGAAATGGATCCTGTTAAGGTTCAAGCCATTCATGACTGGATTCAACTCACATCTGTGAAGAGCCTTCAGAAATTTTTGGGCTTTGCTCATTTTTATCGTCGTTTCATTACCAACTTTTCCAGTGTGGTTAAGCCCCTGACCGATTTGACGAAGAAAGGCGCTGATGTGACGAATTGGTCCTCTGCGGCTGTTGATGCCTTTCAGGAGCTTAAATGCCGATTTACTTCTGCCCCTGTGTTGCGTCAGCTGGATGTTTCTCTTCCTTTTCAGGTTGAGATTGACGCTTCTGAGATTGCGGCAGGGGCTGTTTTGTCTCAGAGGAGTTCTGATGGTTCTTTGATGAAACCGTGTGCTTTTTTTTCCAGAAAGTTTTCGCCTCTCGGAGTGCAATTATGATGTCAGCAATCGGGAGTTGTTGGCTATGAAGTGGGCATTTGAGGAGTGGCGACATTGGCTTGAGGGAGCCAAGCACCGCGTTGTGGTCTTGACCGATCATAAGAATCTGATTTACCTCGAGTCGGCCAAGCGGCTGAACCCTAGACAGGCTCGATGGTCCCTATTTTTCTCCCGTTTTGATTTTGTGGTCTCGTATCTTCCGGGATCTAAGAATGTTAAGGCTGATGCCCTCTCTAGGAGTTTTTTGCCTGATTCTCCTGGAGTCCTTGAGCCGGTTGGCATTCTTAAGGAAGGGGTGATTCTTTCTGCCATCTCCCCTGATTTACGGTGGGTGCTTCTGGAATTTCAGGCTGATAAACCTGACCGCTGTCCTGTGGGGAAGCTGTTTATTCCTGATAGATGGACAAGTAAGGTAATTTCTGAGGTTCATTGTTCGGTGTTGGCTGGACATCCTGGGATTTTTGGTACCAGAGATTTGGTTGCTAGGTCCTTTTGGTGGCCTTCCTTGTCGCGGGATGTGCGTTCTTTTGTGCAGTCCTGTGGGACTTGTGCCCGGGCCAAGCCTTGCTGTTCCCACGCTAGTGGGTTGCTTTTGCCTTTGCCGGTCTGTTGTGAATTCCGTTCTCGAACTCCCTCCTGTGGTCATGAATGGTACTTCGGTGAGTTCTGTTTGTGGACTCCCTCTGGTGGCTGTGAGTGGAGCTGCTTGTTCTGAGATTCCTTCCCCAGCTGCCCTCATTTAGGGCTAGGCTGGATTCTCTATTTAACTCCACTCAGATCGTTACTCCATGCCAGCTGTCAATGTTCTAGTACTGGTTCAGATCTCTCCTGGATCTTTCTGAGGACCTGTCTACTCCAGCATAAGCTAAGTTCCTGCTTGTTCATTTGTTACATATGGTTTTTCTTGCTATGTTCTAGTCCAGCTTGCTATCATGAAACTGCCTGGCTAGCTGGAAGCTCTGGGGGTGCAGAGTGGCACCACCGCACCGTGAGTCGGTGCGGGGGTATTTTTTGCACACTCTGCGTGATTTTTGTAGTTTTTTTGTGTTGACCGCAAGGATCCCTTTTCTATCCTCAATCTGTTTAGTTAGACTGGCCTCCCTTTGCTAAAACCTATTTCATCCTGTGTTTGTGATTTCCTCTTAACTCACAGTCAATACTTGTGGGGGGCTGCTTTTACCTTTGGGGAAATTTCTCTGAGGCAAGTGAGGCTTTGTTTCCTTTCTTTAGGGGTAGTTAGCTCTTAGGCTGTGAAGAGGCTTCTAGGCAGAGTCCGGCACGCTCCACGGCTATTTCTAGTTGTGTTGATAGGAGTAGGGTTTGCGGTCAGCAGAGTTCCCATTTCCCCAGAGCTCATCCCGATTCCGTGTTTAACTATCAGGTCATTCCTGGTGCACCTAACCACCAGGTCCATAACACCGGTCCCTGAGAGGCCCTGGACGCATATTTCCATGGATTTTATTTCGGATCTTCCTGTTTCCCAGAAGATGTCTGCTATCTGGGTGGTTTGTGACCGGTTCTCTAAAATGTACCATTTGGTACCTTTGCCTTAATTGCCTTCCTCCTCTGATTTGGTTCCATTGTTTTTTCAGCATGTGGTTCGTTTGCATGGCATTCCGGAGAATATTGTGTCTGACAGAAGTTCCCAGTTTGTTTCTAAGTTTTGGCGGGCCTTTTGTGCTAGGATGGGCATTGATTTGTCTTTTTCTTCAGCGTTTCATCCTCAGACAAATGGCCAAACTGAGCGAACTAATCAGACCTTGGAAACCTATTTGAGATGCTTTGTGTCTGCTGACCAGGATGATTGGGTGGCTTTCTTGCCGTTGGCCGAGTTTGCCTTTAATAATCGGGCTAGTTCGACTACTGTGGTTTCGCCTTTCTTTTGTAATTTTGGTTTTCATCCTCGTATTTCTTCGGGGCAGGTTGAGCCTTCTGATTGTCCTGGTGTGGATTCTGTGATGGACAGGTTACAGCAGATTTGGACTCATGTGGTAGACAATTTGACGTTGTCTCAGGAAAAGGCTCAACGTTTTGCTAACCGCCGTCGGTGTGTTGGTCCCCGTCTTCGGGTGGGGGATTTAGTCTGGTTATCTTCTCGTCATGTTCCTATGAAGGTTTCTTCCCCTAAGTTCAAGCCTCGGTTTATTGGTCCTTATAAGATTTCTGAGATTATCAATCCGGTATCTTTTCATTTGGCCCTTCCAGCCTCTTTTGCCATCCATAATGTTTTCCATAGATCTTTGTTGCGGAGATATGTGGTGCCCGTTGTTCCCTCTGTTGATCCTCCTGCCCCGGTGTTGGTTGATGGGGAGTTGGAATATGTGGTGGAGAAAATTTTGGATTCTCGTTTTTCGAGGCGGAGGATTCAGTATCTTGTCAAGTGGAAGGGTTATGGCCAGGAGGATAATTCTTGGGTTGTTGCCTCCGATGTCCATGCCGCCGATTTGGTTCGTGCTTTTCACTTGGCTCGTCCTGATTGGCCTGGGGGCTCTGGTGAGGGTTCGGTGACCCCTCCTCGAGGGGGGGTACTGTTGTGAATTCCGCTCTTGGGCTCCCTCCGGTGGTTGTAAGTGGCACTTGTGAGTTCTGCTCTTGGGCTCCCTCTGGTGGTTTTAAGTGGTACGGCTGCTCCTTGGATTTAGTAGTCAGCAGCTGCTTCCACTGATTGTCTTTCTGGCTCGGCTATTTAGCCTGGTTCTATCCTTCAGCCTGTGCCAGTTGTCAATGGTTCCTGGTTGGATCTCACATCTCTGCTTGGATTTCCCTGATATTCTGACCAGTTCAGCAAAGATAAGTCCTTGCTTTGTTCTTTTGCAGTCCACTTGTTGTGGACTTGATCGCTCTGCACTTTCTATGTTTTTTCTAGTCCAGCTTGTCAGTATGGATTTATTCAGTTAAGCTGGAAGCTCTGGGAAGCAGATTTACCCTCCACACCTTTAGTCAGGTGTGGAGATTTTTGTAAGCTCTGTGGTGGATTTTTCTAGTTTTTAATACTGACCGCACAGTATTCTGTCCTGTTCTGTCTATCTAGCTAGAAGTGGCCTCCTTTGCTACATCCTGGTTTCATTCTGCGTATGTCATTTCCCTCTCCACTCACATTCAATATTTGTGGGGGGCAGTCTATCCTTTGGGGATTTTCTCTGAGGCAAGATAGCTTTCCGGTTTCGATCTTTAGGGGTAGTTAGTCCTCTGGCTGTGACGAGGTGTCTAGGGAGTGACAGGAACATCCCACGGCTACTTCTAATGTTGTGTTAAGCTCAGGAACTGTGGTCAGTACAGGTACCACCTCCTCCAGAGCACGTCCCATGTTGCTCCTAAACCGCCAGCTCATAACAAGGGTGCTTGCTGTTATGGTTCTGGTGGTTAGGAACACAAGAACTGACCTGATAGGTAAACCAAAAATAAGGACATGCTCTGGGAATGTGGGAACTTTACTGACCGCAATCCTGATCCTATCAACACACACTATAGGCAGCCGTGGAGCGTTTCTGACAAGGCCTAGACGCCTCTTCACAGCCTGAGAAACTAGCTACCCCTAGAGAGAAACAAAGCCTCACTTGCCTCAGGGAAATGTACCCCAAAGTATAGGCAGCCCCCCACAAATAATAACGGTGAGTTAAGGGGAAAGCACAAACATAGAAATGAAAACAGGTTTTAGCAAATGAGGCCCGCTAATAACTAAATAGTCAGAAGATAGCAAGGAATCTGTGCGGTCAGTATAAAATACTACAAAAATTATCCACGCAGAGAATACAAAAAGACCCCCACACCGACTCACGATGTGAGGGGCGCAACTCCGCCCCCAGAGCTTCCAGCTAGCAATCAAAATAGCATATAAGCAAGCTGGACTGAACTAATCATATACTGAGAAACATTTTCAAAAAGCAATGAGCAAAAATAGACTAGCATGAACTTAGCTTCTCCACGAGGAGACAGGTCACAAGGGAAGTCCCAGAGAGATCTGAACCAGTACTGAATACAACGACAGCAGGCAACAAGTAAAGGTCCAGATGGAGTTAAATAGGCAGCAAGCCTAGCAGGAAACGAGGCAGCTGGAGTCCAGCTACAGACAGCCGTAACACTCAAAGCCACCAGAGGGAGCCCATGAACAGAACTCACAAAGTACCACTCATGACCACAGGAGGGAGCCCGAGAACGGAATTCAGAACAGTACCCCCCCTTGAGGAGGGGTCACCGAACCCTCACCAGAGCCCCCAGGCCGATCAGGACGAGCCAAATGAAAAGCACGAACCAAATCAGCAGCATGGACAGAGGCAACAACCCAGGAATTATCCTCCTGACCATAGCCCTTCCATTTAACCAAGTACTGAAGCTTCCGTCTCGAAATACGAGAATCCAAGATCTTCTCCACCACATACTCCAATTCTCCCTCGACCAACACCGGAGCAGGAGGATCAACAGAAGGAACCACAGGCACCACATACCTCCGCAACAATGACTTATGGAACACATTGTGAATGGTAAAAGATGCTGGGAGGTCCAAACGAAATGACACAGGATTGAGGATTTCTGAAATCTTATAAGGACCGATGAAACGAGGTTTGAACTTAGGAGAGGAAACCTTCATAGGAACATAACGAGATGACAACCATACCAAATCCCCCACACGAAGTCGGGGACCCACACAGCGACGGCGATTAGCAAAGCGCTGAGCCTTCTCCTGTGACAACGTCAAATTGTCCACTACGTGGTTCCAAATCTGCTGCAACCTATCTACCACAGAATTCACCCCAGGACAGTCAGAAGGCTCTACCTGACATGAGGAAAAACGAGGATGAAAACCAGAATTACAAAAAAAAGCCGAAACCAAAGTAGCAGAACTAGCCCGATTATTAAGGGCGAACTCAGCCAATGGCAAAAAAGTCACCCAATCATCCTGATCAGCAGAAACAAAACATCTCAGATAAGTTTCCAAGGTCTGATTAGTTCGTTCGGTTTGGCCATTCGTCTGAGGATGGAAGGCCGAAGAAAAAGACAAATCAATGCCCATCTTAGCACAAAAGGACCGCCAAAATCTGGACACAAACTGGGACCCTCTGTCAGATACAATGTTCTCCGGAATACCATGCAAACGAATCACATTCTGAAAAAACAGCGGAACCAAATCAGAGGAGGAGGGCAACTTAGGCAAGGGCACCAAATGGACCATTTTAGAAAAACGATCACAAACCACCCAGATGACAGACATCCTCTGAGAGACTGGAAGATCCGAAATAAAATCCATGGAAATATGCGTCCAAGGCCTCTTCGGGACAGGCAAAGGCAAAAGCAATCAACTGGCGGTGTTTTCTGAACAGAAGCCTGAGTCTATGCAATGTGACAGGATTCTGACCAGAATTGAATGGCAAAATCAGAGACGTCAGAATGGGTTGTGCTTTTACTGTGGTGACTCCACTCATGTTATCTCTGATTGTTCTAAGCACACAAAAAGGTTCGCTAAGTCTGTCTCCATTGGTACTGTACAGCCTAAATTCATTTTGTCTGTTACTTTGATTTGCTCTCTGTCATCCTACTCTGTTATGGCTTTTGTGGATTCAGGCGCTGCCCTGAATTTGATGGATTTGTCATTTGCCAGGCGCTGTGGTTTTATCTTGGAGCCATTGCAATTCCCTATTCCACTCAAGGGAATTGATGCTATGCCATTGGCCAAGAATAAGCCTCAGTACTGGACTCAAGTAACTATGAGCATGACTCCTGCACACCAGGAGGTTATTCGCTTTCTGATGTTACATAATTTGCATGATGTTGTCGTGTTGGGTCTGCCATGGCTGCAGGTTCATAATCCAGTCCTGGATTGGAAAGCAATGTATGTGTCAAGTTGGGGTTGTCAAGGGGTACATGGCGATGTTCCTTTGGTGTCAATTGCTTCTTCTACTCCTTCTGAAATCCCTGAATTTTTGTCGGATTACCAGGATGTATTTGATGAGCCCAAATCCAGTGCTCTACCTCCTCATAGGGATTGTGATTGTGCTATAAATTTGATTCCTGGTAGTAAGTTCTCTAAGGGTCGACTTTTTAATTTGTCTGTACCAGAACATACCGCTATGCGGAGCTATATAAAGGAATCTTTGGAGAAAGGGCATATTCGTCCGTCATCGTCACCTTTGGGTGCAGGGTTCTTTTTTGTGGCCAAGAAGGATGGTTCTCTGAGACCCTGTATAGATTATCGCCTTCTAAATAAAATCACGGTCAAATTTCAGTACCCTTTGCCTCTGCTGTCTGATCTGTTTGCTCGGATTAGGGGGGCTAGTTGGTTCACCAAGATAGATCTTCGAGGAGCTTATAATCTTGTGCGTATAAAGCAGGGCGATGAATGGAATGAGTGTGCCCTGGCGGCGATTTTCAGAGAGGACCTGCTGTACTGTTATGGTTCTGGTGGTTAGGAACACAAGAACTGACCTGATAGGTAAACCAAAAATAAGGACAAGCTCTGGGAATGTGGGAACTTTACTAACCGCAATCCTTATCCTATCAACACACACTATAGGCAGCCATGGAGCGTTCCTGACAAGGCCTAGACGCCTCTTCACAGCCTGAGAAACTAGCTACCCCTAGAGAGAAACAAAGCCTCACTTGCCTCAGAGAAATTTACCCCAAAGTATAGGCAGCCCCCCACAAATAATAACGGTGAGTTAAGGGGAAAGCACAAACATAGAAATGAAAACAGGTTTTAGCAAATGAGGCCCGCTAATAACTAAATAGTCAGAAGATAGCAAGGAATCTGTGCGGTCAGTATAAAATACTACAAAAATTATCCACGCAGAGAATACAAAAAGACCCCACACACCGACTCACGATGTGAGGGGCGCAACTCCGCCCCCAGAGCTTCCAGCTAGCAATCAAAATAACATATAAGCAAGCTGGACTGAACTAATCATATACTGAGAAACATTTTCAAAAAGCAATGAGCAAAAATAGACTAGCATGAACTTAGCTTCTCCACGAGGAGACAGGTCACAAGGGAAGTCCCAGAGAGATCTGAACCAGTACTGAATACAACGACAGCAGGCAACAAGTAAAGGTCCAGATGGAGTTAAATAGGCAGCAAGCCTAGCAGGAAACGAGGCAGCTGGAGTCCAGCTACAGACAGCCGTAACACTCAAAGCCACCAGAGGGAGCCCATGAACAGAACTCACAAAGTACCACTCATGACCACAGGAGGGAGCCCGAGAACGGAATTCACAACACCTTGCGCTTCCAGGTCTTGCCTGCTGATTGAAGCTGCGGTGGTAAGATTGGGCCTGCAGGTGCATCCGTGGTGAGGCCCGGGGTGCCATGAGACAGACAGCTGCATCCAACCCAAGGTCTTGGGGCATTACAGGGGCAGCGGCTGCATCTGCCATCACTTCTTTGCCCTGCTCTGACATAGCTTCTCTGCTTTGCTAACCTTATTGAGGTCGGTGTCTCCTCTCCGGAGTCTGCAGTGGTTCTTCCGGTGTGTCGCTCGGCACTTTGCAGCATCTTCTTGGCATTCTCAGCAGCGCGGCACCCATTTCCATCTTTGCGCTCTTTGTAGCGCTATAATGGCGGCAGTTTTGGCGACAATCGGCAATAAACAGTATGCTAGGCGCACATAACCCGTTTTGCTGGGTCAGTCCACTGCTATTGACCTGTTCTCGGGCCTAGCCACTATCAGTGGTTTCCTGATTGGCTGTCTCAGTCCACACACAAGGCCTGTGCCAACATTTTCCTGTGTATGCGGTCATGAATGGTGAAGCTCAAGTCTTGGAATACTTGCATTACTCTGCCATGAAACTTCTTTACAGACTCTGTCTTGTCTTGGCTCATGTCATTTAATCTGAGGGCTTGTCCTGCCAATCTGCCTTTGGCCCGCTCACTGAGCTGTTCAATTAGCTGTGGCCCTGACTCCCAAGTGTGTACATCTAAATCTGCTGAAAGTCTGAATTGTTCCTTCATGATTGGCCAGAGTGCATCACCTGCTTTTGTTTCCATTTATAGCCCAGATATCATTCCAGGTGGCTGCATATGTTCGCTGGTTCTGCTACATTCTTCGGTAAAATGGCATGGGATGCATCCCTGGGTCTGGAAGATTGTCACCTGACTTGGAGTGAAGTGCACATAGTGTAACGATGGTTCCTCTATCTGCCCCTGCATTCTTGGTGCCTGTGGGTTTCTTTTCCTAGTACTGGGCAGTAGGGTTGAGCGAAACGGATCGGTCATTTTCATAAGTCGCCGACTTTTGGCAAAGTCGGCGTCTCATGAAACCCGATCCGATCCCTGTGTGTGGTCGGCCACGCGGTACGCGAACTTGGCGCCAAAGTCGCGTTTCGTATGACGCGTTTAGCGCCATTATTGCAGCCAATGAAGGAGCGGCAGAGTGATGACATAGGTGTCAGGGGGCATGCACAGCTAATCGCCATTTTTTCGCTTGTATGTTGCAGCGATTTGGAAAGTGTAAAATCAGCCTTCCCGTTCGGGAGAGAGAGAGAGAGAGAGAGAGAGGGAGAGGGAGAGGGAGAGGGAGAGGGAGAGGGGAGAGAGAGAGAGAGAGAAAAAAAAAATAAAAAAAAAATTTCTTCATTGGGCTTCGTGTTTCAGCCGAAACCCGACTTTTCACGGTGGTCGGCCGATTTCACTCGACTCGACTTTTAGGACAGTCGGGTTTCGCGAAACCCGACTCGACCCTAAAAAAATAAAGGTTGCTCAACCCTACTGGGCAGCATGTCTGATGTTCCCTCTTCATCTTCATCAGAGGAATAGTTGTGATAGCATGTGCTGAGGTCATACACTGGCTGATTTTGGACTTAGAAGTTGCCTTTTTATGTGAGGATGTCTTCCCCCTTGCTGAAGCATAGGCTTATAGTTCTATGTTGGTGTGAATGTAAGCAGCTCTGACCGGTGCAGAAGTTGTACACTATCAACAGATGGTGATGTCTGTCCTCCCCCCTCTGCACCCAGGGCTGAGCTGTCTGCTGCCTGATGTGTCTGGGGGTTGCCTACTGCATTGTGTGTAGGGGGATTTTCACTTTCTTTCCCCGATACCAAGACTGTCAGAGGCTGGGCTGTATTTGGAACATAGAATGTGCCTTGTGCTGTGAGCACCGAATACAGAGACACCACACTGCTTGAATTTGGCATCTGTCCAACAGGCAACAAAGCAGGAGAAGGAGAGTGTGAAACAGGGGGGATACAGATATGAGAAGGAGAAGTGTGTGGAGGAGAAAGAGGAGGAGATGGCAGTGCAGAAGAAGGGGAAGAGGAGAAAGATGGAGGAGAAAGACAAGAAGAGAATTCCTTTTTCTTTGATGCAGCCTGAGACTGCATGGCCAGAGTAACAGTGCCATCTCCCTGTACCAAGGTTTGGCGGGGCGCAACACATGCTGAGCAAGTCTCCCTGTACAAGGGATTCTGCTGAGAGCAGACTGCACAGATCCAATATCTCCCATCTTATACACATAAAAATCACTTCCTGGTTTGTTCACATATCTTTCTGTACCACCTAAGCGATGTAAGCTCTGCTGCTACTGTATACCATGTATTAGCATTCAGCAATTTAACATCAGCTAACTTCCCTTATTTTCCTTTCTACGTTATGCCATTCTAGAGGCTTGAAGTCTGCCATTCTTTTGAATTTCACATACTTTATACCTTCTAAAATTCTGCACATACTTAACACCTTCGTGTTCTGCCACTATCTGGGTTGCTGGTTTTTCTCCAGGAAGTAAAAGACCCTCCTGTTGCTTGGCCACTTTATACCCCATGGCAAAATCAAAAATGAAAAACAAACAAAAAAAGGAAAAAGAAAACAACCAAAAACTTCAGAAAGATTGATATATAAAAAAACGAAAACAAAAAGGAAAGAAAACCTTTCAAAAAGTTGGTACAAGAAGTTGATATAAAAAGAAAAAGAAAACCGTCAAAAACTTGGTACACAACCAAAACCTTAAAATTTTTATACAAAAGGAAAAACTTTAAAAAGGTAAAGAGACAGAAAGGAAAACGTTGGAAAAACTTAAAAAAAGCTTTAAAAAACTTTAAAATGTAAAAAAACAGAAGGAAAACCTTCAAAAGAGTAAAAAGTAAAGAGTAAAAAGTTAAAACGGCTTCTTTTTTTCCTCTCTCTGTGATCAAACGCAGTCAGACAAACACGTCCCCTTTTCTTATGCTGCTATATCCAATGTCACTAAAATCATGTATCTGAGAACAAGTATGTCACAGCAAAAATGATAGATACCATTTAGTTTCACTTCTTCAAAAATTGCTACACCATAGCCAGCATTGGAGAAACAGGAAACTTAGCAAAAAAAGAAAAAAACAGATGTGACAGTGACAGTGACAGTGTGATTTACAATGCATATATCTCTGCTAGCAGCGTGGAGAAAGGGAAAGGAAAAAAACGTCTCTATACAGTTGTATACACTTACAACTGTTATCACTTAAAGCAGCAATACATGACATTAACAAACAGATGCACGTCGGGGAGAACCGATGCCCTTTTTATTATTCTGTGACACATGTAGGTTGCTCTGGGAACAGACTACTGCCTATCGCACTGGGCACACCTGTGCCCGGGCCACCTGAGTGAGAAACACAACAAGCGGGAAATCTACCACCCCGGTCCGGTCGTCCTGCCTGGATCGCCGGCACCTACCGGACTACCTGTCCCTCCTGTTTCACGGGAATCCTGCAATAACTTATCGTGCGATTTGACCTCCTGCGGTCTGTAACCCAGCAACCACAAGCAAAACAGTGACCGTTCCAGCTTTTCTCCCGGATCTCACACAAACATGAAACACATACACGGCACACAGCAGACACCTTGACTTATATTCCAAGGTTTGTTGGATATGGGCTTGGACTTTTTACACTACCTTGGAATGCGGTGGTGACCACACCTGACCGGCAAGAGGTATAGACGCGGACTGGTCACAGGGGACTTTCAGGTAAGATGATAACATTTTCTTACCTTACTTATGGAGCTGCGCAGTCTCCGTCCTGTGAACCAAGGCTGTGGCCAAAACCTCCATCTCTCTGGTCAGCAGGGTCCCCTGTGTGTTTTGTCCACGCCCCTCGTGCAGACGCCAGTTGTTATGGAAATTTGGTTTGGATAAATTTATCCCTGTGTGTGCTGCGGCCATTCCCAATAAGACTTAATAATAATATTAAAAAAATAATATTTTGAGCGCTCATCAAGAATGGACTGTACACCATTGTGACAGAAAAACATTCCATCAATACTGATGATTTATTGTACATACATAGTTTTATAATTGCATATAGAAAGGAGTGGTTAGGGGTGTTTAGGGGTGGTTAGTTAATTACCATATTGTCTAGCTCCTCTGTTATTGGTTATCTAAATATATATGGAATATTGTGATTAATGCACATATGAATGCTGATTAAGCAACTAAAATGTAACTCTCTGCATCTAGGACAAAGTTGAGACATCTGATCTTCACTTAATACATCTGGCGTTGTTCTCCTTTTGCATGGAAAACCCCATACAGTCTGTCTGGCTTATATCAGTTTATGTCAGCCATTTTAAGCCATTGATTATAATGTATATATTAGCTGTGAGTATATGAGTATACATGCAAGTGAGATCTACATGATATATATATTTCTATCACACTAGTAGGTTGTGTATTTAAATGGGTTGTTGTTTACTATCAAGTTACCTATCTTGTTTCTATGGTGAGTTCATATTGATATCATTAAGGCTATGATTACATTAAAGAGATTGAAATGGGTTGACTACAGTTCTAGGAGACCTCAGAGTGTTATACACATTTTTTTCAGAGTAATTGGAGTAGCTGAAATTTGTGCCAAATTGTTTCACCACAAATAACATTTTTGAGAAAAATTTGGCTAACTGCAAATTTGAATTTCAAAAGATTCAATCATTTCTAGTGGTCACACGAACATTGATTTGATATATATTTCTCTTTTGTTACTTAACTTTGCATTTTTCCAATTAATAAAAAAATCTAACACTTCTAAATTTGAAAGTATTCTTACCTTGCATTAATTTTTCCACAACAGTCTCAAACTTTTGCAAAGTGCTGAATGTGAATTTTATTGTTAATGCAGGATCAGTATACATTTTAGCGATCCCTTTTATTAATATGGGATGATTTGTGGCCACATAAAGATTTACATTAAGTCCATTTTATTTTTTTTTGCCTTATAACATTATATTATAAAATTTAATTTATAAAATTTACTTTGCAGTTTACATGGCAATAATAAAAAAACACAAAAATTGAGCTTAGATTAAGTTGGTATACATGCAGCACATAAATGCATGTTCAAATTGGCCATACCATAAAGCATACCTTTTTTTCTTTTAGGTTTTTTATGGCAACAATAAGGCAGTAAATAAATGAAAGACTTTGCAGGTCCTTGAATAGATGATCGATAGATAGATAGATAGATAGATAGATAGATAGATAGATAGATAGATAGATATTTAGGTGTTTTACTTTACTTTTACTTTATTGTCATGTAATCATTGAAGAGAAACTGATATCTAAGAAAATGTTAGTTTTACAAAATATGGCACATATTTAAACATGGTCACTAGAAATGTCTTTGCATTACATACTTTTTAAAATATTTTTGGAATGCTCCTTGAATGTCTTTATTTCTCAAACTGTATATTAGGGGGTTTAAGAGAGGTGTAAAGCTTGTGTAGAACATAGACAAAATCCATTCCTTATCGGCAAGCGCCTTAGATTTGGGTCGGAAATACATAATACTGCCACTTCCATAAAATAGCATTACCACAATGAGATGGGATACACATGTTGACAAGCCCTTCATTCTCCCACATCCTTTTGGAATACTGAGAACTGAAATCAAAATTTGTACGTAAGATCCAAATATCATTAAGAAGCAGCCAAGCATTAGAAAGCCCCCCACTGCAAAAACAGTAGCCTCATTTGGAAGTGTATCAATGCAGGAAATCTTTAACAAAGGTGGAATATCACAGAAGTAATGATTGAGAACATTGGAACCACAAAGAGGCAATCTAAAAGTGTTAGCAGTATGAATTGCTCCATAAACGCTCCCAATCACCCACGTCCCAGAAACCGTGTGAAAGCAAACTTCTTTACTCATGATGACTGAATATCTCAATGGATTACATATAGCAACATAACGATCATAAGCCATTGTGGCCAGTAAGGAAGACTCAGAGGCTGCTAACGAGAGGAAAACAAAAAGCTGGACAATACATGCAGGTAGGGAAATAGCTAATTGTTCTACTATTAAATTGACAAGCATTTGGGGTAGTGTTGTAGACGTATAGCAGATGTCTAAAAATGCCAAATTTCTAAGCAAGAAGTACATTGGTGTCTGAAGATTGTGATCCATTTTTGTGAGGACAATTATAAGAATATTACCTATCACTGTGGCAAGGTATATCATTAAGAACAAAGTAAAGTACAAGTTCTTGAATTTCATTCCGGCAAAGGCGTAGAGGTAGAACACTTTTATATCTGTGCCGTTCCTCATGATTGTTAGTTTTTTAGGCATATGAATGATTTGCTAATAAATCAAATAAATCAAATATTTCACATCTTAGACAAACAAATATATCAATAAATTTTTAAGGAAATTTGTCTTGCACTTTCTTCATTCCTAAGAGTGCTTTAAATTGATCTTATTGCTCACACCATATTTTAAAATCCCAAAATGAATGTGGTTATACTTAAAGTGATGAGACTGATTCCTCTACTTATATGTGCTTTACCTCTGACAATTGAATACTCCAAATCTCCTAGTTCTTTTCTCAAGAGATTTTACAACCTTCTACTACTAATGTACAGTATTATAAATAGAAATAGGTGTTATTGAAATTATTATATATTTCTGTTAAAACTAAAATACAGAAAGAGCTAGAAAATGTTATACCTCTATCCTAGGACTAATTGAAAAAGTGCAGCTACTGATTGAAGCATTTCCTATGTCTGATACTTGCTTTGTATTTCTTTAATTTGAGCATTTTTTTGTTTTCATAAACCTTTGAATAAATAGCATGAAAAAAAATATTTTTTTCAGTTATTCCACTTTTTTGTCATGGAAATTTATCATGCAGTATATATTATGTGAACAGTGAAGCATAAAATTATAATGAGCTGTATAAACTGCTCAGCAAAAAAAAAACCTGACACTTTTTTACCTTACCTCCACTATTTTAACATACTGTCCATAAAAGGGTTGTGCGGTGAAAACAAGTAGTAATCTCTTTGATCACTGGGACTCACACCAGAAGAATGGGAATTTTTTTTTTTCCAAAAGAGGGCACTTTTATCCTCATTATCAAATGGAGCAGTGGGTTGGGTGCCCAGAAAAAGCTGAGGGCAGCACTCGTCATCCACATAGAAAATGATTGGATGAGCAGTAAACATAAATACTGTCATTTCATCCTATCAAGGCTATAAGTACCCTATTCTTCTCCTTGAGATGCCCAGTGGTCAGACCCCTGCCAATCAACAAATTATTACATATTATTTGGAAAAGGTAATAACTTGTTTTAACCAGACAAATTACTTTAACTTTACTGACAGTTAGAAAAATTGAATAGGCAATGGTAGTGGAAGCACTACCCAAATTGGATCAAGGGACAGACAAATAATGCTGCTTTTTAATAGAAGTATGTAGAAACAACAAGGCTGATGTTATGAGTTATAAGTGCCAATCAAGACATTATGAAGTCTTAGACAAAAGACACATCGCACTAAAGATGATAATAGGTGATTTTAGCCATGATGAACATTGGTTAGGTGAAATTTAAATGATCATTGTGGCCTATAAATGACACACTGACATTATTTGGAATGAACTCAGCAATGCAATAGTCAAATAAAGTTCTTTTGTAGCTAAGAAGAGATCTAAGTCTACGAATGTTCTGTCTTTCAAGGAATGTTTCTAAAAATTATAATTTTCCATTTGCTTAGTGCCTTTGAAAACATATACCATAGCCAGGATGAAGTACATTAACTGATAATATGGAAAAAAAAATGTCTGTTGTTGAGTATAAATCATTCACCAAAATGTCTTTCATTCAACAATTTTTCATAAGATATCACAGATCCCTGTAAAGCAAGCATAATTGGCATTTTTTTGACTTTTCCAAATGATCTTTCCATGACTATATGCATGCAAAGTGTAGAGGGGCCTCATTTTACAAAAAAAATTAGGATGGTCATCTTAGGTTACTTTATGCCTACCCTATGTATCGTTTGTTTCAGCATTTCGAGGTACACAACACTGACTAGAAGTAATGGTATGTGCATTTTATTACCTGGTAAAATAGAACTTAATTCCTATGTTTATGCAGTATTATGCATATAATTTGCTAGTATTGAATTGCCAAAGGAGTTATAGCCTGAATTGTTTCTTTTCATGCCCTATCCTTTTAAATTGTCTGTCATATCGAAACATATGTAAAATGCTGGTGCATTCTCAGGGTATTTTAGCCATAGCTCTGTGCACATGATAATGGTAAAAAAACTGCTTAGGCAACAAGTTGTGAGGGCAAGAGCAATAATTTGGTCAGGGGTCAGGTGAGGGCACTTTCACTTGAGTATGATTTTGAGACTGCATTTTGCTTCTTTAGTTACTCTAGTGAAACTGAAATGGCACACGATGACATGCTGTCAAAGGGTCTGAGAGCGACAATGCCAAACCAGCCTCTGAGTTAGTCGGAAGGTGCAGTGACACTTGCACCAGAGAAAGAAAACAGTCAGAATACCACTATATCAATATCCACCAGGGGCGCAGCCAGAGATCTAACTTAGGAGGTTTGGTGTCCCGAAGACTGTGGCAAGTGATGTGTGCAATGTAATGTATAAGGCTGGTCATGTGTGCATACAAATGTGATGAGAGCAGTGTAATTATTACATTGCTTGCAGAGCCTTTATATACATTCCAAACCAAACCATGTGATGTCATGCTTTCATGGAGATTTGGCATATAACCTTACTTGATAACTTTGAAGAGGATAATCTGGTACACTCTACAGAGAAAAAAAGTGGATACTTTTTCTTCTTCCACATCACCCAACCTAATGCATTTATCTAAAAAAATGCCTTAGGAATATGGTAGTGTTTTGAGGTTAGTGATGCTTATATCCAAAGAGGGCATACTCCAATTATAGTTTTTCCAAAGGCATTTTTCTCCATAAGCTTAAAAAAATTAAAAAATCAATTAACACAACCAAAGACGCAAGTAAAAAATACCGTTAAAACACTTTGACCCTGATTCATCAAGTCCAGCGTTGTTCATGCCTGCCTTGATGATGGGACGTGATGGAGTCAGATGTGCCTGATTCACCTTGGCATGTCAAGTTTGACATTTCACTTTTCATGAGGATAAATGTTACCACTTGGATCTCAATCAGACACCTCTCACCCAGCCAATTGACCCACAGTATAAATTTTAGAATGGCGCAGCAGTCAGGCATGGGCCATGCATGAGACAGGGTCTGGGCCAACATTTACGGCTTTCAAGTTAAGTTGAAATTAAGAGTGAGTGAGAGACCGGTGTAGGTCTGCTGTGCTGGGAGCCCTGTCAAATTCAGGCAACACACATGAAGGAGACCCAACTTGGAGTCATAATATTTCCAAAGATTAGGGTCAAACACCACAAAAAGTGGCATCAATTGACCCACAGTAAAAATTTTATAATGACACAGCTTGGATGGGTGGTACAGAGTCTGGCCCAGCATTTCTAGCTTACAAAGTGATCAGTAAGAGGTGGATGAGAGACAGGTGTAGGCTTGGTCCTTTGAGACCCTTTCCACTACAAGCAACCCACTAGATGGAGACAACTTGGAGTCTCCACATCTCAAAAAGTTATTGCCACACACCACCAAAGTGGCATAAATTTCCCCAGAGTAGAAATAGTATAATGATGTTCTGAGAACCCTTCCACTACAGGCAACCCACGAGATGGAGATCAAACTTGGAGTCTCCACATTTAAAAAAATCTGGTGAAATCTCAGATACCTCGGTGTCCTCAATGGTTACTCGTTCTGGAGTGGGGAATAAGAGACCTCGTAGATACAATTACCATCCTTATAAACGTCAGGGTGCTCACTCTCCAGACGTTGGACAGGACAGTAATAAGGTAATAAATTTAAGTAAACACCTATCAACACCTTCTGATCTGTCGTTACTAATGTTGAGCATTCCGATACCGCAAGTATCGGGTATCGGCCGATACTTGCGGTATCGGAATTCCGATACCGAGATCTGATACTTTTGTGGTATCGGGAATCGGAATCGGAAGTTCCCAGTGTATGGTTCCCAGGGTCTGAAGGAGAGGAAACTCTCCTTCAGGCCCTGGGATCCATATCCATGTAAAAAATAAAGAATTAAAATAAAAAATAGGGATATACTCACCCTCTGACGCGCCCTGGTAGTAACCGGCAGCCAGCTTTGCTTAAAATGAGCGCGTTCAGCACCTTCCATGACGTCACGGCTTCTGATTGGTCGCGTGCCGCTCATGTGACCGCCACGTGACCAATCGCAAGCCGTGACGTCATTCTCAGGTCCTAAATTCCTAGAATTCGGAATTTAGGACCTGAGAATGACGTCACGGCTTGTGATTGGTCGCGTGGCGGTCACATGAGCGGCACGCAACCAATCAGAAGCCGTGACGTCATGGAAGGCCCTAAATGCGCTCATTTTAAGCAACGGAAGCTGCCGGTTAACAGCGGTAAGGTGCAGGGGCCTCCGGACAGGTGAGTATATCAATATTTTTTATTTTAATTCATTATTTTACACATTCATATGGATCCCATGGCCTGAAGGAGAGTTTCCTCTCCTTCAGACCCTGGGAACCATAAGGGATACCTTCCGATACTTGAGTCCCATTGACTTGTATTGGTATCGGGTATCGGTATCGGCGAGATCCGATACTTTTCGGGTATCGGCCGATACTATCCGATACCGATACTTTCAAGTATCGGACGGTATCGCTCAACACTAGTCGTTACTAAACAGAGGCTTTTTGTTTTCTCCATCAGCTGGCCTTGATAGATTTACTCTCATCAAGGATCTGCATATTTTTGCACGTTCTTTGATTTTTAAGCGGCATTTTTTGACAATAACTTACATGACCTCTTTCCCACAGAAGAAGAGCAAACAGCTTTGAGGACGCTGGAGGAATTGTTTGATGAACACCAATCCACTGAGGGAGGTAGGATGCCTCCATCTATTAGACCCCGTTCCAGGAAATTCCCTCCCCTTTCTACCTGTAATGCCATTGATTTATTCGTCCAGGTGGTTACCAATGATTTTTTGAAAATCCCCCACTACATTCGGGGGGACAATTTGACAGGGGAGGAGAGGCGGCTGTTATGATCCCAGTGGCTTAAGATCACAAATCTAACCAGCTAAGTCAGAGATAATAGGACGAGCTCTGGGGATGTGGTAACTGGACCGACCGCAAACCTGATCCTAACCAAACACACTAAAGGTAGCCGTGGAACGTTTCCTGAAATCCTACACATCTCTTCACGGCCTGAGAAACTGACTACCCCTAAAGAGAAAGTACAGACCTCACTTGCCTCAGAGAAATAACCCCAAAGATATAGAAGCCCCCACAAATAATAACGGTGAGTTAAGAGGAAAAGACAAACGCAGAGATGAAACAGATTAAGCAAATGAGGCCCACTAATACTAGATAGCAGAAAATAGCAAGGGATCTGTGTGGTCAGTAAAAAACCCTATGCAAAAATATCCACGCAGAGAATGCGAGAACCCCCACACCAACTAACGATGTGGGGGGAGCAACTCAGCACCCCAGAGCACCAGCAAGCAGGGAAATCACATATTAGCAAGCTGGACTAAACACATCATATACTAGGACACATCTTGAACACAGATGAGCAAAAATAAGCAAACAAAACTTAGCTTCTCTTGGAGAGACTGATAACGGATGTAGACAGGAGCAATCAGAATAGCACTGAATACAACGACAGCAGGCAACAACTGAGAGTCCAAGTGAACTAAATAGGAAACCAGCTAACAGATAATGAGACAGCTGATCCAGCCTCAGACCTGCAGAATGACACTCACACAGTACCACTTGTGACCACAAGAGGGAGCCTAAAAACAGAGTTCTCAACAGTACCCCCCCCTTGAGGAGGGGTCACCGAACCCTCATCAAAACCCCCAGGGCGATCAGGATGAGCCACATGGAAGGCATGAACCAAATCGGCCGCATGAACATCAGAGGCGACAACCCAGGAATTATCCTCCTAACCATAGCCCTTCCACTTAACCAAATACTGAAGCCTCCGTCTCGAAATACGAGAATCCAAGATCTTCTCCACCACGTACTCCAATTCGCCCTCAACCAGCACCGGGGCAGGGGGCTCAACAGAAGGAAACACAGGCACCACATACCTCCGCAACAAAGACCTATGGAACACGTTATGAATGGCAAACGACGCTGGGAGGTCCAAACGAAAAGACACCGGGTTAAGGATTTCCAAAATCTTATAAGGACCGATGAAGCGAGGCTTGAATTTAGGAGAGGAAACCTTCATAGGAACATACCGAGAAGACAGCCATACCAAAACCCCAACACGAAGTCGGGGACCCACACCGCGACGGCGGTTGGCAAAGCACTGAGCCTTCTCCTGTGACAACTTCAAATTGTCCACCACATGGTTCCAAATTTGCTGCAACCTATCCACCACAGAATCCACCCCAGGACAGTCAGAAGGCTCAACCTGACCTGAGGAAAAACGAGGATGAAAACCAGCATTGCAGAAAAAAGGCGAAACCAAAGTAGCAGAACTAGCCCGATTATTAAGGGCAAACTCGGCCAATGGCAAAAAAGTCACCCAATCATCCTGATCAGCAGAAACAAAACATCTTAAATAAGTTTCCAAGGTCTGATTAGTTCGCTCGGTTTGACCATTCGTCTGAGGATGGAAGGCCGACGAAAAAGACAAATCAATGCCCATCTTAGCACAAAAGATCCGCCAAAATCTGGACACAAACTGGGATCCTCTGTCAGACACAATATTTTCAGGGATGCCGTGCAAGCGAACCACATTCTGAAAAAATAGAGGAACCAAATCAGAGGAGGAAGGCAACTTAGGCAAGGGCACCAAATGGACCATTTTAGAAAAACGATCACACACCACCCAGATGACAGACATTCTCTGAGAGACTGGAAGATCCAAAATAAAATCCATGGAAATGTGCGTCCAAGGCCTCTTCGGGACAGGCAAAGGCAAAAGCAAACCGCCGGCACGAGAACAGCAAGGCTTAGCCCGAGCACAAATCCCACAGGACTGCACAAAGGAACGCACATCCCGCGACAAGGAAGGCCACCAGAAGGACCTAGCCACCAAATCCCTGGTACCAAAAATCCCAGGATGGCCTGCCAACACCGAAGAATGAACCTCGGAAATAACTCTGCTGGTCCATCTATCTGGGACAAACAGTCTCTCTGGTGGGCAACGGTCAGGTCTATCCGCCTGAAATTTCTGCAGCACTCGTCGCAAATCTGGGGAAATGGCAGACAAAATCACTCCCTCTCTAAGGATACCAGCCAGCTCTGAAACTCCCGGAGAGTCAGGCACAAAACTCCTAGAAAGAGCATCAGCCTTCACGTTCTTCGAACCAGGCAGGTACGAGACCATGAAATCGAAACGGGAGAAAAACAACGACCAACTAGCCTGTCTAGGATTCAGCCGCTTGGCAGACTCGAGATAAATCAGATTTTTGTGATCAGTCAAGACCACCACACGATGCTTAGCTCCCTCGAGCCAATGTCGCCACTCCTCAAATGCCCACTTCATAGCCAACAACTCCCGATTACCAACATCATAATTCTGCTCGGCAGGCGAAAACTTTCTTGAAAAGAAAGCACAAGGCTTCATCACAGAGCAATCAGAGCTTCTCTGCGACAAAACAGCCCCTGCTCCAATCTCAGAAGCATCAACCTCGACCTGAAAAGGAAGAGAGACATCAGGCTGACACAAAACTGGAGCCGAAGAAAACCGGCGCTTCAGCTCCCGAAAGGCTCCCACGGCCGCAGGAGACCAATTAGTCACATCAGAACCCTTCTTGGTCAAATCCGTCAAGGGCTTAACCACGCCAGAAAAATTAGCAATGAAGCGACGGTAAAAATTAGCAAAACCCAAGGACTTCTGAAGACTCTTAACAGATGTAGGCTGAGTCCAGTCATGAATAGCCTGGACCTTGACTGGGTCCATCTCAATAGTAGAAGGAGAAAAAATAAAACCCAAAAAGGAAACCTTCTGTACTCCGAAGAGACATTTTGAGCCCTTCACAAATAAGGCATTAGCACGCAGGACCTGAAATACCATCCTGACCTGCTTCACATGGGACTCCCAGTCCTCAGAAAAGACCAAAATGTCATCCAAATACACAATCATAAATTTATCCAGATATTCTCGGAAGATGTCATGCATCAAGGACTGGAACACAGAAGGAGCATTAGAGAGTCCAAAAGGCATCACCAAGTACTCAAAATGGCCTTCGGGCGTATTAAATGCTGTTTTCCATTCATCCCCCTGCTTAATACGCACAAGGTTATACGCACCACGAAGATCTATCTTGGTGAACCAACTGGACCCCTTAATCCGAGCAAACAGATCAGATAATAATGGCAAAGGATACTGAAATTTGACCGTGATTTTATTTAGAAGACGATAATCTATACAAGGTCTCAGAGAACCATCCTTCTTGGCCACAAAAAAGAATCCTGCACCAAGAGGGGAGGAGGACGGGCGAATATGTCCCTTCTCTAAAGACTCCTTTATATAACTCCGCATTGCGGCATGTTCTGGTACAGACAAATTAAAAAGTCGTCCCTTAGGGAACTTACTACCAGGAATCAAATTTATAGCACAATCACAATCCCTGTGAGGAGGCAGGGCACCGGATCTGGGCTCATCAAATACATCCTGGTAGTCCAACAAAAACTCAGGGACCTCAGAAGGAGTGGAAGAAGCAATTGACACCAAAGGAGCATCGCCATGAATCCCCTGGCAACCCCAACTTGAAACAGACATAGCTTTCCAATCCAGAACTGGATTATGGGCCTGCAGCCATGGCAGACCCAAAACGACCACATCATGCAGATTATGCAGCACAAGAAAGCGAATCACCTCCTGATGTACAGGAGTCATGCACATGGTCACTTGAGTCCAATACTGAGGCTTATTCTCAGCCAATGGCGTAGCATCAATACCCCTCAGTGGAATAGGGAATTCCAAAGGCTCCAGGACAAAACCACAGCGCCTGGCAAACGACAAATCCATCAGGTTCAGGGCAGCACCTGAATCCACAAAAGCCATAACCGAGTAGGATGACAAAGAACAAATTAAAGTAACAGACAAAATGAATTTAGGCTGTATAGTACCAACGGTGACAGATTTAGCGATTTTTTTACGCGCTTAGAGCATGCTGAGATAACATGCGTTGAATCCCCACAGTAAAAGCACAATCCTTTTTGACGTCTATGATTTTGCCGCTCAATTCTGGTCAGAATTCGGTCACATTGCATAGACTCAGGTCTCTGTTCAGAAAACACTGCCAGATGGTGCGCAGATTTGCGCTCCCGCAAACGCCGATCAATCTGAATGGCCAAAGCCATTGAGTCATTCAGACTTGCAGGCGTGGGGAACCCCACCATAACATTCTTAATGGCTTCAGAAAGACCTTCTCTGAAATTTGCAGCCAGGGCACACTCATTCCATTGAGTAAGCACCGACCATTTCCGAAATTTTTGACAATACACCTCAGCTTCATCCTGGCCCTGAGAGAGAGCCAGCAAGGCCTTTTCTGCCTGGTTCTCAAGATTAGGTTCCTCATAAAGCAATCCAAGCGCCAGAAAAAACGCATCCACATTCAGCAATGCAGGATCTCCCAGCGCCAGGGAGAAAGCCCAATCTTGAGGGTCGCCACGTAACAGGGAGATAACAATTCTAACTTGCTGAGCGGAATCACCAGAGGAACGAGGTCTCAAAGAAAGAAATAATTTACAATTATTCTTAAAATTCAGAAACCTAGATCTATCTCCAGAAAACAACTAAGGGATAGGTACTTTTGGCTCAGACATAGGACTGTGAACAACAAAATCCTGAATGCTTTGCACCCTTGCAGCAAGATGATCCACACTAGAAGTCAGACTCTGAATATCCATGTCTGCAGCTGAACTCAAAGCCACCCAGAGATTAAGGGGATGAGAGAAGCTGGACAGACTGCAGCAAAGGGAGAGGGAAAAAAAAAAATTGTACTCAGGACAATTGTACTCAGCAGCCATCGTCGGTGTGCTGTGTCCTTACATGGGCGCGGTACATCGACAACGTCTTCCTTATCTGGCAGGGTACCACTTCAGCTTTGAATGATTTTTTTTAAATAAGTTAACGACAATGACCTAAACATTCATCTGACAATTAAATACCATTCAGATGAAATTGAGTTTTTGGATGTCGTCCTTCGGAGAAGTGGTGGTGGGGTCTTAAATACCAGCATCTATCATAAACCGACCTCGACGAATATGATGCTGCACGCCTCCTCCTCACACCCAAGTCACATGATTCGTTCGGTGCCAGTGGGGCAATTTTTGCCCCTTCAGTGGATTTTCTCCACACAAGCGTTATTCGAGGAGGAGGCTAACAAACTTAAGCAGAGGTTCCTCGAGAGGGGATATAGTTGGCGAGCAATTAAAAGGGCATACCATCGAGCGAAATGGTCAGAAAGAAATTCGCTACTATATTCTAATAACAGCCGTGTAAGCGAATCTGGAGTGTTGAGATTTATTACTAATTTCAACACCCAATCTGAATCAGTACGCTTAGCCCTTACCAAGGCATGGCCTATACTAATGACTGATCCCACCATTGACAAACTGCTACCCGATAAACCTGCTATTACATTCCGGAGGGCTAGAAATTTGCGCGACCACCTGGTGCATAGCCACTACAATGGAGAGCCTCAGAAGACTTTTTTGAATAGCATCCCTGCCAGACGTAGCTGCAGGCCTTGTGGCCGGTGTGTCGCCTGTATTAACATCGATCGCAGTGATTCCTTTGTTGATTCTACTGGATTAAAATCGTTTGAAATCTTGGGATCGATAACCTGCACTTCGAGGAATGTTATCTATTATGCTACTTGTCCGTGCTCCCTGATTTATGTAGGACTTACTACTCGCCAACTCAAGGTGCGAATCAGGGAGCACGTACTTGGCATTGAGGCGGCTACCGGCCAGGAGGATGCAGCCCTCTTAAAAACAATACTCAGACACTTTAAGACCCATCACAATTGTGACAGTAGGGGACTGTGGGTCAAGGGTATTGACATCATAGATCTGGGCATTCGGGGTGGTAAAATTACGCAACGTCTGGCACAGTTGGAGGCCAGATGGATCTGGACTCTGGGGACGGTACACCCACGGGGTCTGAATGAGGGTCTTAGCTTTTCGTCCTTTCTGTGATCGCCTCTCGCTTCGCGTTTCGTACTTGATTCTGTCACTCGTGTATGTTTTTAATTTTTTTATTTTTTTGCATGTTTAATATATCCTTTTTAGGTTCTATCATGGTGTCCCTTATTGGTTAAGTGTTCCGGGAAATCTTGGAAGTATGGACTTATGATGAGGTGATCTATGAGTTGCTGTTTCGGCCCTTTCACTGGCCCATTTGCGGAGAAGCTAGCTGGGACTAAGTCTGGTGCATCGGATCATCATTCCCTTATTTAGGATAACTGACTATGTTTCATCATGCACGGAGGACAATTTGGAAAGGAGCTTCTTAAGTCGGGATATCCTCTTAGGATGAAGATTGGACTGTAATAATTACGAGTTTCTTGTTGTGTTCTTTAAGTATATACCATGTTTATTGGCAGTTTATCCATGTTCATCCAATTGATTCAAATATCTGGATGGCGGAAGCTCTATCTGTTGCATTTTTTCCGGTCATTGTAAGGGTGAATTACGCACAGACGTTTTTGCCCATTGCCGTATGGGGTAATGATTTGGCAATATATAGCGGCTAATTGTGCATTTCTGCTTATGGTTTTCCCCTCTATGTATGTTCTGCTCCATTTTATTTGTTTCTATTTACCTGTTGTGTGCCCACACTTGTTTCCCCTGTATAATATGGCGTCTTGCTGCTCGGGAGTGTACTGCACATGCGCCGGTCTTTCACTCTTTGCCCGGCGTTCGCGCTGTCTGCGCATCCGGCATCGGACTACACGGGGCCCCGTGGTTTGTCCGATGGTCGGCGGGGTGCGGCGTGGACGTCGGGTATCTTGTGGGGATCGGCGGTGTGGGTGGGCGCTCCCTGCACTGAACACCTGTACTCTTATCGCTAGCAGTGGGTAGTTAGTATTGGTTGCTATGGAGATCCCTAAGCACTTCTGGGACCATGCTGGGTTTATTTCCGGCATTCATGTGTATAAAGCGTCACTTCTGGTACTCCTTCTCCAAGCCCCCTGAGGAAGGTGTGTTACCGAAACGCACGTCGGGGTGGGCACACGGACGCCTATACGGTAATTAGCACTTCTTTTATCTTGTGATTTAATATGAGAACCATGTAGTCTGCAGCTATTATATTGTCACGGGGAGACTAGGTGAGCGAGAGCTAATAACCCGGGCCCCTGCAATTTCCCTCAGACTAGGGAAATCCTGACTGACCCTCTACCTAGAGTTTACACTGATGGTGTGCATGTCTAGGCCTCGAACCTCACCCTGTCTCCTGTTTCAACCCTAGGCTGAAACTACCGCACACCACCCAGTGAAAAGATTATACACCAATACCCACAGTTAGCACAGACAAGGATAACAGAAAATATACACCACGCCGCAATCACTCAGGAATACACTAAAAATGCACAGGGCAAAATAAATACAAATATAGGAAGGAGTAAATAAGACAAAGGGAAATACACCACCAGCAACGATACTCCAACTACTAGCTCACCACTCCAGACCGAGATAACAACGCACAAGACAGAAGCTATAATCGGCGACGCCCAATGTTTAGGAGAACTATTTAAAGGCAGTGGGCATGGCCCAGCTTCCAATCCGAGCACCAGGTAAATTAACCCCGGACCGGCTAGATAAAATCTAGCCGACGCCAATGAGAACATAGTGGTCAAAAGCAGAATTACCGCTGTCTGTCGAAAGACCTGGTCTGAACAGCGTCCGACATGACAGTACCCCGCCTTCTACGAGGGACCCCAGGGCCCTCACGGCTTATAGGACCTGGCTTGTCGGGATGGCGGCGGTGAAAAAACCTGACCAGCCGATCAACATGAACATCCGAGGCTGGTACCCAGGACCTCTCCTCAGGCCCATAACCACGCCAGTGTACCAAGTACTGTAAAGTGCGGCGCACTACACGAGAGTCAACCACCTTGGAGACTTCAAATTCCAAATTACCATCCACCAAGACTGGAGGTGGCATAGGCGCCACGTCCACGGAACCCACCACCTTCTTTAA
The DNA here is from genome assembly GCF_051348905.1 of Ranitomeya variabilis. NCBI lineage: Eukaryota > Metazoa > Chordata > Amphibia > Anura > Dendrobatidae > Ranitomeya > Ranitomeya variabilis. Next base: position 319,840,284 of record NC_135232.1, on the reverse strand, counting down.
AAGAGACCTGTGGAACACGTTGTGTATCTTATACACCGTAGGAAGATCCAATCGGTACGCTACTGGGTTAATGACAGTGGTGACCCTAAATGGACCAATAAACCGTGGACCCAATTTAAGGGATGGTATTTTGAGTCTTATGTTTTTTGTGGATAACCACACCCAGTCATCCACACTCAGGTCCGGACCTGGCACACGCCTACTGTCAGCCACACGTTTGTACCTAGCACCCACACTCAACAGGCGCTGTTTAACTCTCCTCCAGACTGATGATAATTGTGCTCCTAACTGGTCTTCCTCCGGTATGCCGGAAGAGCCCCCCCTGACTCAAAGTACAAAATTGAGGATGAAGTCCGTAAACACAAAAAAACGGAGACTCCCCAGACGACTCCTGGCGGTGATTATTGATGGCAAACTCAGCCAAAGGAAGAAACTTTGACCACTCCTCCTGGTTATCCGAAACAAAGCAGCGTAAGTACTGTTCCAAATTTTGGTTCATACGCTCGGTCTGACCATTTGACTGAGGATGAAACGCCGAAGAATGAGACAACTTGATCCCCAGCCGTGAACAAAATGCTTTCCAAAATTTTGCCACAAACTGAGACCCCCTATCAGAAACGATGTCAGACGGAACCCCATGAAGTCTGACCACCTCCTGCACAAATACCTGAGCCAGAGTCTTAGCGTTAGGCAACGAAGGCAAAGACACAAAGTGCAACATTTTTGAGAACCGATCAACAATCACCAAGATGACCGTGTTCCCAGCTGAGGAGGGCAAGTCAGTGATAAAATCCATGGAGATTTCCATCCATGGCTTACTAGGTACCTCGAGAGGAAGTAGTGTGCCAACAGGACGGGAGCGAGGCGTCTTAGTCCTGGCGCATGTGGTGCAAGCTGACACGTATGAGACCACGTCCTGTCGGATCTTGGGCCACCAAAACCGACGTGACACCAACTCCAAGGTACCCCTAACCCCTGGATGGCCAGCCAGGACAGCATCATGATGCTCCGCTAAAACCTTTAAGCGGAGATGAAGCGGTACAAACGTTTTGTTGACGGGAAGCTCAGATGGTACCTCCTCCTGGGCCTCGGCAATCTCAGCCTCAACCTCGGTAGTGAGAGCCAAAACCACAACACCCTTTTGGAGGATGGGTACTGGATCTTCCCGAGGCTCTCCCCCCGGAAAACACCTGGACACAGCATCCACCTTAGTGTTTTTAGAACCAGGTCTGTAAGTGACAACAAAGTTGAACTGCGTAAAAAACAATGCCCAGCAAGCCTGCCTAGGAGACAGACACTTGGCAGACTCCAAATAAAGCAAATTCTTATGGTCGGTAATAACAGTAACCTGATGAACCAACCCCTCCAAGAAGTGTCGCCATTCCTCAAAGGCCAATTTGATTGCCAACAACTCTCTGTTGCCGATATCATAGTTACGGGCGACAGTTTCTTGGAAAAATAGGCGCATGGACGCAAACCGCTCAAGGATAAGCCTTGTGACAGCACCGCCCCCACACCAACCTCAGACGCATGGACTTCCACAGCAAAAGGTTTCGATACATCTGGCTGCACCAGATTGGGAGCCGAAACAAACCTGTTTTTAAGAGATTCAAATGCGCACACAGCAGCCTCAGGCCAAACGGAGAAATTGGTACCCTTTTTAGTCATGTCAGTTAGCGGTTTAGCAATGATAGAAAAATCCTTGATAAACTTCCTATAGTAGTTAGAAAACCCAAGGAACCGCTGAAGTGCTTTTAGGTTATCAGGCCATTCCCAATGCAACACCGCTTGCACCTTAGTGGCGTCCATTTTAAACCCTGAAGCAGACACAATATAGCCCAAGAAAGGCAACTCCTGTACCGAAAATACACATTTCTCCAGTTTTGCATATAGCTTATTCTCTCTGAGAAGCTGTAACACCTGCCTGACATGATCTAAATGAGTATCACGGTCGCAAGAATATATGAGGATGTCATTTAGGTACACAATAACGAATTTCCCCAAAACATGCGAGAACACATCATTTATGAAATGTTAAAACACTGCAGATGCGTTAGTCAACCCAAATGGCATCACCAAATTTTCAAAATGACCCTCAGGGGTATTAAAAGCCATCTTCCACTCATCACCTTGACGGACTCTTACGAGGTTGTACGCCCCCCTGAGGTCAAGCTTGGTAAACCACTTAGCACCTGCCACATGGTTGAACAAATCCGGTATCAGTGGCATAGGATATGGATCACGAACCGTAATTTGGTTCAACTCCCTGAAATCCAAACACGGGCGTAATCCGCCATCTTTCTTCTTCACGAAGAAGAACCCTGCTGCAACAGGTGAGGATGAAGGCCTGATGTGCCCTTTGCTCAAACTTTCAGCAATGTAATCCTTTAATGCTTGTCTCTCCGGACTGGAGATGTTAAACATCCTTGCTTTATGCAATTTGGCCCCTGGTTTAAACCTGATAGTACAGTCATAGGGACGATGTGGCGGCAACTCTGAACAACCCTTCTCAGAGAACACATCCACAAAAACCAGAAGTGACTCCGGAACGCTTGAAGTCACAGCAGACACACATGTGGCCAGGCAATTCTCCTAGCAGAACTCGCTCCACTGAATTATGTCCTGAGTTTTCCAGTCAATTACTGGGTTGTGCATAGACAACCATGGAAAACCCAAAACCACCTGAGCAGGAAGATTCCTGAGCACCTTACATGTAACCTGCTCGGAATGTAAAACCCCAATGTGGAGTTTCACCTCAGCCACAAATTCGGTAATCTCCCCCTGTGAGAGAGGAGCAGCATTGATGGTGACCACGCGGATAGGATGAGGCAGTTTTTCAATCCTAAAACCTGCTGTGCGCGCAAACTCCTCATCAATGAGATTTGTGGCTGAACCACTATCCACAAAAACAGTAATTGGCAGCTCACTGCCAGTGATAATAACCTTAGCTGGGAGCATGCATTGAGAAACCACCATGGAGGATACACATAAGCTCAGATTGGTATCCTCCACACCCTCTGAGCTTAGAAGTTTTCCGCCGTTGCGTTTTTCTTAGACAGCAGAGGACAGATGTTAATAAAATGACCAGTTTTACCGCAGTAAAAACAGGCTCCCTGCTTCCTGAGCTCAGGGGCTCGACACTTCACATGTGACACCCCTGCGATTTGCATAGGCTCCGTGGGCTCACCTGCAGCAACCTCACGTGAACCTAAACCCTCTCCCATAGGCGGTGTCTCATGCTCCCCCTGACGCAAACGGCGATCAATGCGGACAACCAGACTCATAGCGGAGTCTAGAGAAGTTGGAGTCTCGTACATCAGAATGGCTTTTTTAACCCTTCCAGAAACCCCATGAATAAACTGACTCCGCAGCGCTGGATCATTCCACTGTGTATCGATCGCCCAGCAATGAAATTCAGAACAGTAATCCTCTGCAACTCGCTCCCCCTGGCGAATAGTGCGTATCTTAGATTCTGCTAGAGCCATTCTGTCAGGCTCATCGTAAATGTTTCCAAGAAAGGAAAAAAAACTCTCCACAGAGTCAAATGCAGCAGAATCAGATGGCAAAGAAAACGCCCATGCTTGAGGATCCCCGCTTAACAATGACAACACCAGGCCCACACGCTGTGCCTCATTACCCGAGGAGATCGGGCGCATACGGAAATATAGTTTGCAAGCTTCACGAAAAGAAACAAATTTACTGCGTTCCCCAGCAAATTTTTCAGGCAAAGGAAACTTAGGCTCAGAAACTCTACCTGTCGCTCCAACTTGCACATTAGATACTGCTAGTCCTTGTTGCTGCACTGCCCCCTCAACTCAGTGACTTTTAGGGACAGCGCCTCCATCTGGTGGGTTATGGAAGTCATGGGATCCATGACAAAACAAAAAAAAGGAAACCCCCTTTTTTTTGTTTTAAAGGGCCGATTATAATGTCACGGGAAGGCTAGGTGGGCAAGAGCTAATAACCCGAGCCCCTGCAATTTCCCTCAGACTAGGGAAATCCTGACTGACCCTCTACCTAGAGTTTACACTGACGGTGTGCATGTCTAGGCCTCGAACCTCACCCTGTCTCCTGTTTCAACCCTAGGCTGAAACCACCGCCCACCACCCAGCGAAAAGATTATACACCAATACCCACAGTTAGCACAGACAAGGATAACGGAAAATATACACAACGCCGCAGTCACTCAGGAATACACTAAAAATGCGCAGGGCAAAATAAATACAAATATAGGAAGGAGTAAATAAGACAAAGGGAAATACACCACCAGCAACGATACTCCAACTACTAGCTCACCACTCCAGACCGAGATAACAACGCACAAGACAGAAGCTATAATCGGCGACGCCCAATGTTCAGGAGAACTATTTAAAGGCAGTGGGCATGGCCCAGCTTCCAATCCGAGCACCAGGTAAATTAACCCCAGACCAGCTAGATAAAATCTAGCCGACGCCAATGAGCGCATAGTGGTCAAAAGCGGAATTACCGCCGTCTGTCGAACAACCTGGTCTGAACAGCGTCCGACATGACATATATCTCCTACAAAGGTATATTTTTATGATTTATGTGGCCCTCGTTCATTTATTCATCTGTTCGTTGAAAGTGCACCCATGCTTTTCTATTTAGATATGTATGTACCCTATTTTCTTTCCTCCTGTAGGGGGAAGGCATGGTTTTCTATGGTGATTCACTATAGTATGTAGGTGTTTTGATTCCCCGGCTCCGTGCACCCTTGGTATTTTACACGACTGTGCAGTGTCTCTGTATGCCATGCTGTGCCATGACCCTACCTGGTTGCTACTGTTTTATTAATAAAGTTTTTTTGATATTTTGTTATTTTTTTAACTCTGTTGGTCGTTCTTTTGGGTCTTTTTGGCCCACTCCTCCTCTCTGTATGACTGTGACTAGTTCGTATATTTTTGTCCTAGTTTATATCAGCATTACTATATTTTCACACTTTTGTTGATTTTTTTGGTACAAATCTCCATTATGCTGATTTTGGTCATCTGTGTGTTTAAATTTCAAAAAATTAAAGGCACGCATCACTAAAGTGGCATCAATTTCCCCAAAGCAGAAATATTATAATGATGCTCTGAGACCCCTGCCACCACAGGCAATAAACAACAAGGAGACCAGAATAAGAGTCTCCATTTACCAAAAATTTGGCTTGTCGTGATTCAGAAGAAGAGAACGCACAAACTAATTTGTTCATAAAATGTTTGCCAATCTCAAATTTCGTACGAACAGATTCGTGTTCGGTTTCCCAAACATTTTTACTTAAAGTCAGCAACATTCGGTCACAGTGCTGTAAATCATCACATTTCCACTAATGCTTTTGTTGTGACTTTGACTAGGATAGTGGTGCTGTATGATGAGCGAGGGGGGATGGGGAGACGTGTTTGATAAGGTGAGGGGGGTGTCTAGGTCAGAGGAGCTGGGGAGTGTTATTTTTTCTTTAATAACTTAATATGTGTACATTCTGGCAGTCATTCAGGGTGCAGAATCCATCCACAACTACATGACACAAAGTCTTCTGTGGCTAGCTGCCAAATTATCATTTCTATATCCATATAAAAAGCGGACATCTTGTTTTGCTGGCATCATTTTCTCAGTGACACATTGCAGAGAAGGTGTTCCTGCCAGTGCTGCTGCTGCTGAATGTGAACTTATCAGTTAGCTAGATCCTGTCCTGTGTGACATTGATCTTTCAGCATCTAACTTGATTGTCCTAAAACTGTGTTGCAGTCTCAGGACGCCCCATTTGCCAATCAAAATCCTTGGGCAAAAACTGTGTTGCAGTGAGAAATCTAATTTTATAATCAAAATCTTTTGTATTAATTCTGTGGTTATGCCACCAACCCACATTTCATAATATAAATCATTTGTGCTAATAAATTGTTGCAGGCACCAGGCCTCATTTCATAATCTAAATTGTTTGGGATAATAGTCTCATTTCATAATCAAAATCTTTTGTGCTAATTCTGTGGTCTAGCCACACTATATCAGCAAATAAATACAGATTGTTAATTTACTGACAGGCCTGGACCTAGGGTTGTGAAACAGCTGGTTAAAAGTGAGGAAGGGTACATACAGTATAACATGAGTGGGAAAAAGTGAGGTCGTAGTTGGAGGGGTAATAGGCAATAGGCTTGGTGTTCGACGTGTACGTGGGTTAGTAGTTAAAGTTAATGAAAGCTCAAGTGCACAAACACCATTTCATCCTATAAAAAGACCACTGATAACGTGTTAGTAGATTGGCTACTCAACTCCCCTTCTATGGCAGACGCACATTGGTTCACCTTGTAGATGAGGCTGAGAAAGAGCATGTGCTCCAGTGGATTGCAAGCACTGCATCAAGTGGCCTCTCCTCCTCTGTGCTGCGCTCGTGTTATTGCAGTCTGTGACTCCTTTGTTTTGTCTTCGGCTGCTTTCACACTAGCGTCGGTACGGGGCCGTTGCGCTGCGCTGGCCCAACGTACCGACGCATACTGTGAAAAAAATACCAGACGTGGGCAGCGGAAGCAGTCTTACAACGCTTCCGCTGCCCCATTGCAAGGTCTGGGGAGGAGGGGGTGGAGTTTCGGTAGCGCATGCGCGGTCGAAAATGGCAGACTCGACGCACAAAAAAAGTTACATGTAACCTTTTTTTTGTACCGGCAGTCTGCCAAAACACGACGCAGCCGTCGCACGATGGTTGCAACGTGTGGCACTGCGTCACAATGCGTCGCTAATAAAAGTCTATGGAGAAAAAACGCATCCTGCGGGCAACTTTGCAGGATGCATTTTTTCTCCACAACGACGCATTGCGACGTGCAGTGCCTGACGCTAGTGTGAAAGTAGCCTTCTGTGGTGGCTGTTGCTACAACTCTTAATGTTAAAAGTATAGAGTTCAATAGAACTGCACTAAATCATGGCCCTGAAAGAATTATTTCTGAATCCAATAAACTGCACAAATAAAAACAGGAGGACTCGTGCTATAAGTATAAAAATCTTACTTGTTTCCTGACCTGAGGTCCATGCAGGTATAAGTAGACTTGCTGAAGAAATGTCGATCTGATCCAATTGTCCAAATGTCACACGATAGCTGCCCCGGCCGGTGGCAGCATTTCGCTCTCTGTGTACCACTTGCAGCGGCGTTCCGGTCAGCAGGCGTCCCGTCCAATGTGTGAGTGTTAGGAGTGGCGCTCGAGAAAGACCTGCGTGTCGGAGTGAGCAATGTGACCGCGCACGTGATGCAGAGTCAAAAGTACGGATGGCGATAGGGACCAAAACTACCGGTAGTTTTCGTGTGACATTGGACAATTGGATCTGATCGACATTTCTTCAGCAAGTCTACTTATACCTGCATGGACCTCAGGTCAGGAAACAAGTAAGATTTTTATACTTATAGCACGAGTCCTCCTGTTTTTATTTGTGCAGTTTATTGGATTCAGAAATAATTCTTTCAGAGCCATGATTTAGTGCAGTTCTATTGAACTCTATACTTTTATGCTTGGCACATTGTTGTTGTCTTCCCATATAAGGGCCGGAATCAGCGCGACTACCCATATATGCTTTTCTTGCATATACACACATTTTCATTTCTGAATAACACAATCTGAGGTGGTGATTGTTGTAGTCGCTGCAGTTTCAATCAGCCCTCCAGTATTCAGCGCCACTCTTACTTTCATTTTATAACTCTTAATGTTACTAGCATGTGCCTCGGTGGTGCAACAATCAGAAGGTGTGTCCACAGCTCTTACTTTTAGAATTTACCTTTTTTAAAGCACCTAATATTTATCCTTTTCAGGTTCAATTTGCCAAATGTTCAGATGTTCGACGAATGTACCTCAACCATATTACATTCAGTGGGAGGCCAAATCAAACATACAGTTGAAACCAGAAGTTTGCATACACTATATAAAAAGACACATATGCATGTTTTTCTCAATATCTGACATGAAATCAGAATAAACCTTTCCCGTTTTAGGACACTTAGGATTACCATAATTATTAATATTTGTCAAATTCTAAGATAATAAGAGAGATTATTTTTAGGCATTTTTATTACTTACTGCAAAGTCAAAAGTTTACATACACTAAAATTACTATGTCTTTAAACAATTCAGGACTGAGCATTTGATGATGTCATGTGTTTGGAAGCTTCTGAGTTAATTAGAGACACAACTATGGATGTATTTTAATGCACACCTAAAACACACTGCTTCTTTGTGTAACATCATGGGAAAGTCTCAAGAAATCTGCCTAGATATCAGGAAGAGAATTGTTGACTTGTACAAGTCTGGCCATCGGTGGGTACAATTTCAAGATACCGGAAGGTACCTCGTTCATCTGTGCAAACAATTATATGCAAGACCTTGGGTGTGCAGTTGTGCTCACGTGCTACACATGGCAAAGCTAACAGCTTGAGCTGCACCATCTTCAATTTACTAATAATAACCTTTATTTATATATCGCAAACATACTCCGCCTAGCTTTACAAGTCAGCAGTTACAAACTTTAAGATAATCAAACAATGTATGCAAAAATAATGATGACCCTGTTCTTCAGTGCTTACAATCTACAATGCGGTGGGGGTGACACAAATTACAGGTGCTTATTTACTGTACAATGATGGCACAACCATCTTGAGGAAATGAGGGGTAGATAAAGGCTGCATGACGCTTTTGGGTATGGCTGAGTTTGATGGTGAATTATGTTCAGAGAAGTAGAGAATAGGCTATATACAGCTCTGGCAAAAATTAAGAGGACACCTCATTCTACTTAATGTGCTTCTGATTAGGTGATCACCTGAACCAAATCTTATTTAATGAAGAAAAGTATAAAAACCCTGATGTGGTTTTCACAATCCTTTTGCAATAGGAGAAGCTGGATGGCAAAACAAGTGCTAGTAATATCCCAAACGTACTAGGAATGAAAAATCTACTTTTAGCCATGCCAAAGGAGTTGAAAAGAAAAGTCTTGAATGAGGAAAAGAAGGGCTCAAATCTGGCTTTACTAGCAGAGGGATATACTGAGCGTCATGTTGCCTCCATCCTTAAAATTTCTAAGATGGCAGTCCATTACAATGATCTCAAGCAACAAACATTGGGGACAACAAAGCTACAGACCGACAGAGGGGAAAAAATGACTCTCCACTGACCGGGATGACCATCATCTTATTCAAATGACACTCAGCAACCACAGGATGACATCAAGTAACCTACAATAGGAATGGCAAATGGCAGCTGGGGTAAAGTGCATGACAAGAACAGTTTGTAACAGGCCCCTGGAGGCAGGACTCAAGTCATGTAAAGCTAGAAAAAAGCCTTTCATCAATGACAAGCAAAGGAGAGCCAGGCTGAAGTTTGCCAAAGACCATAAGGATTGGACCATAGAGGACTGGAGTAAGGTAATCTTCTCTGATGAGTGTAATTTTCAGCTTTGCCCAACTCCTGGTTGTCTACTGTTTAGGCAGAGACCTGGAAAGGCGTACAAACCACAGTGTCTTGCACCCACTGTGAAATTTGGTGGAGGATCGATGATGATCTGTGGATGCTTCTGCAAGGCTGGAATTTGGCAGGTTAATTTTTGCGAAGGACGTATGAATCAAGCTGCATAAAAGGTTATCCTGGAAAAACAGTTGATTCCTTCTGCTCAGGTAATGTTCTCAACTCTGAGGACTGGTTTTTCCATCAGGACAATGCGCCATGCCACACAGCAAGGTCAATCAATGTGTGGATAAAGGACCACCACATCAAATTCCTGTCATGGCCAGACCAATCTCCAGACCTAAACCCCATTGAAAACCTCTGGATTGTAATCAAGAGGAAGATGGATAGTCACAAGACATCAAACAAACTGCTTACATTTTTGCACCAGAAGCAGTGTGAAAGACTGATGGAAAGCATGCCAAGACACATGAAAGATGTGATTAAAAATCATGGTTATTCCACAAAATATTGATTTCTGAACTCTTCCTGAGTTAAAACATTAGTATTGGTGTTTCTAAATGGTTTCTTACCATTATTTCAGGTCTGCAAGCACTGCATTTTTTGTTATTTTGAACATTTCTCTTTCTGAAAATAAATACAAAATTTAGTGCTTGGAAATTCGGAGACATGTTGTCAGTAGTTTATAGAATAAAACAGCAATTTGCATTTTACTAAAACATATACCTATAAAGAGAAAAATCAGACAAACTGAAAATTTTGCAGTGGTCTTTTAATTTTTTCCAGAGCTGTATATAAAAAGGACTTTGATTAGGGAACATGATAGGCCGCCCTAAACAGATGAGTTTTTAGGGAGCACCTAAAAATGTGTTGTTGAAGTCATACTCCTAATTTCATGTGGGACAAAGGGTAAGAGGTGAGTTATGTAGGTAGGAGATTGAACTGAGCCGGACAAAGACCAGATCGGGAGTGTTATCGCCTTTGTGTGTATCAAAGGTTGAAAGTTGTGAGAGGCCACGAGAAGTGGCTTGAGATAAAAGCTGAGATGCAGTTGGGGAGGTGGGGCTGTTGAAGTCTCCCAGGATTAGGGATGACAATTCTGAGGGCATGAAGTGTTGCAGCAACGCATAAAACTTGTCAAGTAAGAGGGTGGGTGAGCCTGGGGAATGTATATGACTTACTCTGAAGTAGAGGGGATGGAACACCCCTATGGTGTTAACCTCAAAAGAAGAATGGCATCCAATTGGACTGCATTTATTTATTTGGTTAAAAACAGGATTGGTGGTGGCAGCGAGAAGTGTAGGGTTATCTTGCAGTTAGCAGTGATTGTACGGCGGGATATATACGTATTCCTTGCATTCTAATCTGGAGGTGGATAAGCCGTTTGCTCACTATTACTTTACAGAGAACTTAATAGCAAACCATAAAAAGAGGACTAAAAATCCTCCAAAAATTCAAGGATTAATACAGCTAAAAAGGGGCAGCAGTGCTAACCTGCCCGGGTTTTCGAACAAATTCACTATCAGTATGCAGCAAACCCATGTAGCAAAGATGGTGTAAAATACTAATAAGACAACCACTCACAGCTAGGGTTGAGCGACCTTTACTTTTATAGGATCGGGTCGGGTTTCACGAAACCCGACTTTTTCAAAAGTCGGGTCGAGTGAAATCGGCCGATCCTATAAAAAAGTCGGGGTCGGGGTCGGCCGAAACTCGAAACCCAATGCAGTGCATTGGGTTTCCAATGGTTCCCAGGGTCTGAAGGAGCGGAAACTCTCCTTCAGGCCCTGGGATCCATATTTAAGTGTAAAATAAAGAATTAAAATAAAAAATATCGCTATACTTACCCTCTGACGGGCCCTGGTACTAACCGGGAACCTTCCTTCCTTAGAATCAGCCTTCCAGGACCTTGCGGTGACGTCGCGGTGATGTCGCGGCTTGTGATTGGTCGCGCGGCCGCCCATGTGACCGCTCACGCGACCAATCACAAGCCGCGACGTCACCGTGACGTCACCGAAGGTCCTGGAAGGGCTGATTCTTAGGAAGGAAGGCTGCCGGAAAGAAGCAGGGCGTGTCCGAGGGTGAGTATATACCTAATAGGAATATACTCACTCTCGGCTTCGTTCCGGCAGCCTTCCTTCCTAAGAATAGGCCCTTACAGGACCTTCGGTGACGTCACGGTGACGTCGCGGCTTGTGATTGGTCGCGCGAGCGGTCACATGGGCGGCCGCGCGACCAATCACAAGCCTTGACGTCACCGCGACGTCACCGCAAGGTCCTGGAAGGCTGATTCTAAGGAAGGAAGGTTCCCGGTTAGTACCAGGGCCCGTCAGAGGGTAAGTATAGCGATATTTTTTATTTTAATTCTTTATTTTACACTTAAATCTGAATTCCGATACCAATTCCCGATATCTTAAACATATCGGGAATCGGTATCGGAATTCCGATTCCAGATCGCCGACTTCATGGCCGACCCCACACAGGGGTCGGGTCGGGTTTCATGAAACCCGACTTTGCCAAAAGTCGGCGACTTCTGAAAATTGCCGACCCGTTTCGCTCAACCCTACTCACAGCCTAGCAATTGAGATGTCTGGTTTGCAGCCTATTAGTCACGTTCATACTATTCTATCAGGCGGGCTGACCAGCACTATCTAAATGCATCCCATGTGGACACCCCATTATACAAGACGTACTGGGCATGGCTGCACCCTGAAAAATAAAGTGCAAAAGTGGGTGTGGCTAATAGGCTGTAAACCAAACACTCTGCATTATCTGCATGTATACAAACCTATTTTGTGCAATCATATACTGAGCAATCACCCCCTTCACCAATTAGTAGGCTGTGAGTAGTTGTCTTATCAGTATTTTGCACCTGTATTGCAGCCATATTTACTACATGGTTTTGCTTCATCCTGATAGTGCATTTGTTTGGAGACCTTTGCAGGTATGCACTGCTACCCCTTTTCAGCTGTATTAATTCTAGAATTTTGGGAGGATTTTTAGTCCGCTTTTTGTGACTTTGCAATTAAGTTAACTGTTAGGACTCGCAAGTGTGAGGACCCTTTGTTTTCCGTGGTTGTCAGGAGGGGATGTAGGAAGAAAGCGTGAGGGTTATCATGCCACCAGCACATGAACTCATTAAAAAGATGGATTTATGAGCGCCTTCTTAGTAAAATATTAACATAGTTATTAAGGTTGAAGGAAGACTTTAAGTTCATCTAGTTCAACCCATAGCCTAACCTAACATGCCCTAGCACTATCTGCAACATGTTTGTTATCCGTACAGTTAAGATTCTCAATAGTGCTGACTACTGGGTTACCAGTGTGTTCTATCCACCATACAAAAGTAAATTTTGCCAGTTGCTCTTCCCCCCCGAAAAGGGGCGCACCCATGCTGCGGTGTCAAAACATGCTGGAAGACAATCTTGATAGTGATTTTCCTCAAGACAGCAGTGAGGCACACAGTTTGCATCGCAGTGATAGGCTTCCAACCACAGAAACATTCAGTCGTCAATGTAAAAACATTAGCAGCCTTGCAGCGCTGGAGTCCTGTGTTCCAGCCCCACCAAGGGCAGCATCTGCAAAGAGTTTGTATGTTTTACCCGTGTTTGTGAGGGTTTACTCCTAGTAATTTTTTTTCTACCCACTCTACAAAGACGTGCAGATAGTAAATTTAGATTGTGAGTCCCAATGGTGACAGGGACAGTAATGTCTGTAAATGTCTGTAAATCGAATGTTGAAATATTGGTGCTATATAAGTGATAAAACAAAAAAAATGAATTTTTGAGGGGCTTTCAAAGAGACCTGTATAACGTTGACTACATGCTCCAAACAATTTCAAAGTGAGTTGTCCCCTACTGTGTGGCATTAGTAATAGAAGAAAGAACAGTTTAAGTGTGGATGAGGGCTGGATTACAATGAAGGTATGCTCCAAACAATATTTTAATTAGATTTCCCCTACAGTATAACGTTAGTAACTGACAAAATGTTTTGGGGCTTGTGGATGAGGCCTGTATAACATTGACCACATGCTCAAAATAATATAAAAGTAAGTTGTCCCCTACTGTATTATATTAGTAGCAGAAGAATTTTCGGGGGCCTGTTGATGAAGCCTGTTTAACATTGACTAGATGCTCAAAACAATTTCAAACTGAGATTTTTTCTTCTGTATCATGTTAGAAACATGAAAAAAATATATTTTTAGTGTGGATGAAGCATGTATAATCTAGAAGATTGTCTGTGGCATTGGAACACCCTCTTTCCTAAAGTTGCTGCTGGTAAGATACAGGTCTGCTGGAGAAATATGGCCAACGTGTTGTTAGATGAACTGATCAGGAAAAGGGGGCATGACAATGGTGGGAATGGGAACATACAACAGGATCAATAACAGGGCGGTATGAGATCCAGGATTCAGCCTAGGTACAACCTACAAGCGACAGGTACAAAGTTTAAGCTAGGCATAAAAGATGCCCAAAAGAAGTTGGTTGCCAAAAATGCACATAATCTAGAAGATTGTCTCAAAGCAATTTCAAACTAGGATCTCGACTGCTGTATCATGTTTGTAGAAAAAAATATTTAATGTGCCACAGCTCTGCACACAGAACAATTTCAACGCCACTAAGTGACAAGGTTGAATATGGCGGGATGTATCACCTTTTGCAACATAAAAAATAATGTCACTATCCATGTTTGGATCTGTGGCAGATCTGGCCTCTCAGATGAAAACTTTTTTTCTTTCAGGCTCTCGGGGGTTAATGCAGTTTTTCCTCAGTGGCCGCTGGTGTAATTGCATTGCTGCTAGTTTTGCTGATGTGGGTGATGACCACTGCCACCTTCCTTTTAAAAGGTCACCTGATGCATCAGCTGACTGTTGGTTGTACTGGTCCTTCTGGAGACAAACCTAGCTGGAGAAGGAACTTGCTGAGTGCTGTGGTTCTTCAGCTGAATACTGATATATAGTGCCTAACTCTGCTGTGTGGTGCATTGCTGTAGAGTAAACTTAGTGTGGAATTTTTGTTTCTTTGTCTCTTTGCTGTCTGTAACTTCCCCTGTGTTGTATTAGTGCAGCGGTGGGACCAGTGCTCTCACCTGCCAGTTCCCTACTTAGGGATTGGAGCAGGGCAACTGAGGAACTAGGTACCCTGCTCGGCAATGGGTTGAAAGAGGAATGCTAGTAAGAGCAGGGCACATCCTCAGGTGAGTGCAGGAGGTGTCCATTCCCCGTTCCCTACCGACAGGGCCCACTGTTGTTAAAGTGTCTTTGGTGTACCCTTGTGTGTTTTGCCCTTTTGTGACCGTCCCCTTGTCGGGTCGGGTCACGCCAGGACAGTCACTTCGTGATATATAATTTTTTTAATGTGCATTAGGTCTGCAGACAGCTTCAGATCACCGCCAAAAAATGACAATGTGGGATACAGCGGGCTGTATCACGTTTCTCAACAGAATTTTTTTTTTAATGTGCGTTAGGTCTGCCGACAGCTTCAAATAACAGTCACAAAATGGCAACGTGGAATACGGCAGACTGTATCACGTTTTGCAACAGAAAAAAATATCAATTTTTTTATGTGCATTAGCGTGGACTACTGGGCCTGTATCATATTTAGCAACAGATTTATTTTATTTATTTTTTTTATGTGCATGAGCTTTGCACACTGTGGAATTTCACCATCACTACATAGCAAGGTGAGATATGGCATGGTGAATCACGCTAGCAAGTGCCCCCAAAAAATATTTCTTCATGCACAACAGCTCAAATAACAGAACAATGTCACCACAGCACTAAATAGCAAAATGGGATATGGCAGGCTGTTTCACATTAACCCCTTCCCGACATTTGACGTACTATCCCGTCGAGGTGGGGTGGGCCCGTATGACCGCCGACGGGATAGTACGTCATCATCGATCAGCGGCGCTCACGGGGGGAGCGCGGCCGATCGCGGCCGGGTGTCAGCTGCATATCGCAGCTGACATCCGGCACTATGTGCCAGGAGCGGTCACGGACCGCCCCCGGCACATTAACCCCCGGCACACCGCGATCAAACATGATCGCAGTGTACCGGCGGTATAGGGAAGCATCGCGCAGGGAGGGGGCTCCCTGCGGGCTTCCCTGAGACCCCCGGAGCAACGCGATGTGATCGCGTTGCTCTGAGGGTCTCCTACCTCCCTCCTCGCCGCAGGTCCCGGATCCAAGATGGCCGCGGCATCCGGGTCCTGCAGGGAGGGAGGTGGCTTACCGAGTGTCTGCTCAGAGCAGACACTTGGAAAGCCTGCAGCCCTGCACAGCAGATCGTCGATCTGGCAGAGTGCTGTGCACACTGCCAGATCAATGATCTGTGATGTCCCCCCCTGGGACAAAGTAAAAAAGTAAAAAAAAAATTTTTCCACATGTGTAAAAAAAAATAAAAAAAAAATTCCTAAATAAATAATAATAAAAAAAATATATTATTCCCATAAATACATTTCTTTATCTAAATAAAAAAAACAAAACAATAAAAGTACACATATTTAGTATCGCCGCGTCCGTAACGACCCAACCTATAAAACTGCCCCACTAGTTAACCCCTTCAGTAAACACCGTAAGAAAAAAAAAAAAAAAACGAGGCAAAAAACAACGCTTTATTACCATACCGCCGAACAAAAAGTGGAATAACACACGATCAAAAAGACTGATATAAATATCCATGGTACCGCTGAAAACGTCATCTTGTCCCGCAAAAAAAAAGCCGCCATACAGCATCATCAGCAAAAAAATAAAAAAGTTATAGTCCTGAGAATAAAGCGATACCAAAATAATTATTTTTTCTATATTTTAGTTTTTATCGTATAAAAGCGCCAAAACATAAAAAAATGATATAAATGAGATATCGCTGTAATCGTACTGACCCGACGAATAAAACTGCTTTATCAATTTTACCAAACGCGGAACGGTATAAACGCCTCTCCCAAAAGAAATTCATGAATAGCAGGTTTTTGGTCATTCTGCCTCACAAAAATCGGAATAAAAAGCGATCAAAAATGGTCACGTGTCCGAAAATGTTACCAATAAAAACGTCAACTCGTCCCGCAAAAAACAAGACCTCACATGACTCTGTGGAGCAAAATGTGGAAAAATTATAGGTCTCAAAATGTGGAGACGCAAAAACTTTTTTGCTATAAAAAGCGTCGCTGGTTTCACACTTGCGTTTTTGTCTGCAGCGTTTTTTGCACAAAAAACCGCATGCGTTTTTTCCCTATATTTGACATTGAAAACGCATGCGGTTTTTTTGTACGCGTTTGGTCGCGTTTTCAAACGCATGCGGTTTTTTTCTGCATGCGTTCATTTTCAGAAATACAACCTGCAGTATTTTCTTGCGTTTTTAAGCACATGCGTTTGTTTGCGTTAAAAACGCATGCATTTTTATCGAAAAAAAACAGAAAACACACTGAAAAGCCACCCACCACCATCAAGGTGATAAAGGGATCCAAACCCTAACCCTAACTCTACCCCTAACCTCACCCCTAACCGTTTAATGAACATTTTCTGACAGTCATAGTGCCACGTATTTCAGTGCCACGTATTTCAGTGCCACGTATTTCAGTGCCACGTATTTCAGTGCCACGTATTTCTGTGCCACGTATTTCAGTGCCACGTGTTTCAGTGCCACGTATTTCAGTGCCACGTATCACGTATTTCAGTGCCACATATTTTAGTACCACGTATTTCAGTGCCACGTATTTCAGTGCCACGTATTTCAGTGCCACGTATTTCAGTGCCACGTGTTTCAGTGCCACGTGTTTCAGTGCCACGTATTTAAGTGCCACGTATCACATATTTCAGTGCCACGTATTTCAGTGCCACGTATTTCAGTGCCACGTATTTCAGTGCCACGTATTTCAGTGCCACGTATTTCAGTGCCACGTATCACATATTTCAGTGCCACGTATTTCAGTGCCACATATTTCAGTGCCACGTATCACGTATTTCAGTGCCACGTGTTTCAGTGCCACGTATTTCAGTGCCACGTATTTCAGTGCCACATATTTCAGTGCCACGTATTTCAGTGCCACGTATTTTAGGGCCACGTATTTCAGTGCCACGTGTTTCAGTGCCACGTGTTTCAGTGCCACGTGTTTCAGTGCCACGTATTTCAGTGCCACGTATTTCAGTGCCACGTATTTCAGTGCCACGTATTTCAGTGCCACGTATTTCAGTGCCACGTATCACGTATTTCAGTGCCACGTGTTTCAGTGCCACGTATTTAAGTGCCACGTATCACGTATTTCAGTGCCACGTATTTCAGTGCCACGTATTTCAGTGCCACGTATTTCAGTGCCACGTATTTCAGTGCCACGTATTTCAGTGCCACGTATTTTAGTGACACGTATTTTAGTGACACGTATTTCAGTCACGTTTAGGGTTAGGGTGAGGGGTAGGGTTAGGGTTAGGGCTAGGGTTGGAGGTAAAGTTAGGGTTAGGGTTTGGATTACATTTACGTTTGGATTAGGGTTGGGATTAGAATTATGGGTGTGTCAGGGCTAGGGGTGTGGTTAGGGTTACCGTTGGGATTAGGGTTAGGGGTGTGTTTGGGTTAGGGTTTCAGGTAGAATTGGGGAGTTTCCACTGTCCAGGCACATCAGGGGCTCTCCAAGCGCGACATGGCGTCCAATCTCAATTCCAGCCAATTCTGCGTTGAAAAAGTAAAACAGTGCTCCTTCCCTTCCGAGCTCTCCCGTGCGCCCAAAAAGGGGTTTACCCCAACATATGTGTTATCAGCGTACTCGGGACAAATTGAACAACAACTTCTGGGGTCCAAGTTCTCTTGTTATCCTTAGGAAAATAAAAATTTGGGGGGCTAAAAATCATTTTTGTGGGAAAAAAAAGATGTTTTATTTTCACGGCTCTGCGTTATAAACTGTAGTGAAACACTTGGGGGTTCAAAGTTCTCACAACACATCTAGATAAGTTCCTTGGGAGGTCTAGTTTCCAATATGGGGTCACTTGTGGGGGGTTTGTACTGTTTGGGTACATCAGGGGCTCTGCAAATGCAACATGACGCCTGCAGACCAATCCATTTAAGGCTGCATTCCAAATGGCGCTCCTTCCCTTCCGAGCTCTGTCATGCACCCAAACAGTGGTTCCCCCCCACATATGGGGTATCAGCGTACTCAGGACAAATTGGACAACAACTTTTGGGGTCTAATTTATCCTGTTACCCTTGTAAAAATACAAAACTGGGGGCTAAAAAATCATTTTTGTGAAAAAAAAAAAGAATTTTTATTTTCACGGCTTTGCGCTATAAACTTTAGTGAAACACTTGGGGGTTCAAAGTTCTCAAAACACATCTAGATAAGTTCCTTGGGAGGTCTAGTTTCCAATATGGGGTCACTTGTGGGGGGTTTGTACTGTTTGGGTACATCAGGGGCTCTGCAAATGCAACGTGACGGCTGCTGACCAATCCATTTAAGTCTGCATTCCAAATGGCGCTCCTTCCCTTCCGAGCTCTGTCATGCGCCCAAACAGTGGTTCCCCCCCACATATGGGGTATCAGCGTACTCAGGACAAATTGGAAAACAAATTTTGGGGTCCAATTTATTCTGTTACCCTTGTAAAAATACAAAGCTGGGTGCTAAAAAAATCATTTTTGAGAAAAAAAATAAAAATTATTTTCACGGCTCTGCGTTATAATCTGTAGTGAAACACTTGGGGGTTCAAAGCTCTCAAAACACATCTAGATAAGATCCTTAGGGGGTCTACTTTCCAAAATGGTGTCACTTGTAGGGAGTTTCAATGTTTAGGCACATCAGGGGCTCTCCAAACGCAACATGGCGTCCCATCTCAATTCCAGTCAATTTTGCATTGAAAAGTCAAATGGCGCTCCTTCCCTTCCAAGCTCTGCCATGCGCCCAAACAATGGTTTACACCCACATATGGGGTATCAGCGTACTCAGGACAAATTGGCCAACATTTTTTGGGGTCCAATTTCTTCTCTTACCCTTGGGAAAATAAAAAATTGGGGGCGAAAAGATCATTTTTGTGAAAAAATATGATTTTTTATTTTTACGGCTCTGCATTATAAACTTCTGTGAAGCACTTGGTGGGTCAAAGTGCTCACCACACATCTAGATAAGTTCCTTAGGGGGTCTACTTTCCAAAATGGTGTCACTTGTAGGGAGTTTCAATGTTTAGGCACATCAGGGGCTCTCCAAACGCAACATGGCGTCCCATCTCAATTCCAGTCAATTTTGCATTGAAAAGTCAAATGGCGCTCCTTCCCTTCCAAGCTCTGCCATGCGCCCAAACAATGGTTTACACCCACATATGGGGTATCATCGTACTCAGGACAAATTGCACAACATTTTTTGGGGTCCAATTTCTTCTCTTACCCTTGGGAAAATAAAAAATTGGGGGCGAAAAGATCATTTTTGTGAAAAAATATGATTTTTTATTTTTACGGCTCTGCATTATAAACTTCTGTGAAGCACTTGGTGGGTCAAAGTGCTCACCACACATCTAGATAAGTTCCTTAGGGGGTCTACTTTCCAAAATGGTGTCACTTGTAGGGAGTTTCAATGTTTAGGCACATCAGGGGCTCTCCAAACGCAACATGGCGTCCCATCTCAATTCCAGTCAATTTTGCATTGAAAAGTCAAATGGCGCTCCTTCCCTTCCAAGCTCTGCCATGCGCCCAAACAATGGTTTACACCCACATATGGGGTATCATCGTACTCAGGACAAATTGGCCAACATTTTTTGGGGTCCAATTTCTTCTCTTACCCTTGGGAAAATAAAAAATTGGGGGCGAAAAGATCATTTTTGTGAAAAAATATGATTTTTTATTTTTACGGCTCTGCATTATAAACTTCTGTGAAGCACTTGGTGGGTCAAAGTGCTCACCACACATCTAGATAAGTTCCTTAGGGGGTCTACTTTCCAAAATGGTGTCACTTGTAGGGAGTTTCAATGGTTAGGCACATCAGGGGCTCTCCAAACGCAACATGGCGTCCCATCTCAATTCCAGTCAATTTTGCATTGAAAAGTCAAATGGCGCTCCTTCCCTTCCAAGCTCTGCCATGCGCCCAAACAATGGTTTACACCCACATATGGGGTATCATCGTACTCAGGACAAATTGCACAACATTTTTTGGCGTCCAATTTCTTCTCTTACCCTTGGGAAAATAAAAAATTGGGGGCGAAAAGATCATTTTTGTGAAACAATATGATTTTTTATTTTTACGGCTCTGCATTATAAACTTCTGTGAAGCACTTGGTGGGTCAAAGTGCTCACCACACATCAAGATAAGTTCCTTAGGGGGTCTACTTTCCAAAATGGTGTCACTTGTAGGGGGTTTCAGTGTTTAGGCACATCAGGGGCTCTCCAAACGCAACATGGCGTCCCATCTCAATTCCAGTCAATTTTGCATTGAAAAGTCAAATGGCGCTCCTTTCCTTCCGAGCTCTGCCATACGCCCAAACAGTGGTTTACCCCCACATATGGGGTATCAGCGTACTCAGGACAAATTGTACAACAACTTTGGGGGTCCATTTTCTCCTGTTACCCTTGGTAAAATAAAACAAATTGGAGCTGAAATAAATTTTGTGTGAAAAAAAGTTAAATGTTCATTTTTATTTAAACATTCCAAAAATTCCTGTGAAACACCTGAAGGGTTAATAAACTTCTTGAATGTGGTTTTGAGCACCTTGAGGGGTGCAGTTTTTAGAATGGTGTCACACTTGGGTATTTTCTATCATATAGACCCCTCAAAATGACTTCAAATGAGATGTGGTCCCTAAAAAAAAATGGTGTTGTAAAAATGAGAAATTGCTGGTCAACTTTTAACCCTTATAACTCCGTCACAAAAAAAAATTTTGGTTCCAAAATTGTACTGATGTAAAGTAGACATGTGGGAAATGTTACTTATTAAGTATTTTGCGTGACATATGTCTGTGATTTAAGGGCATAAAAATTCAAAGTTGGAAAATTGCAAAATTTTCAAAATTTTCGCCAAATTTCCATTTTTTTCACAAATAAACGCAAGTTATATCGAATAAATTTTACCACTAACATGAAGTACAATATGTCACGAGAAAACAATGTCAGAATCGCCAAGATCCGTCAAAGCGTTCCAGAGTTATAGCCTCATAAAGGGACAGTGGTCAGAATTGTAAAAATTGGCCCGGTCATTAACGTGCAAACCACCCTTGGGGGTGAAGGGGTTAAACTAGTGAAAAAATAAGATTTAGAGCACTATATTCGTGCATGGAGCACAATAGAAGCAGTTCACAACATACTTGTATGACTTGTGTCCTGCTGTCTTTGTCTGTGTACTTAAGTAATGGCAAAAAAATATTATTGCTGGAAGGTCGATTTCACAGCCACACAGGACACTACCTAGCTAAACTATCTGAGTTAAAAACAACCGCCTAGCTAACTACCTAAAATCTAGCTGCAAACAGTGCCAGTGTGAGGAGCAGCCTCTCTGTGCTGTTACAGTGTCAAAATGGCACTAAAACAAAATGTCCTCTCTTTATATGGAGAAGGACATGTGATTTCAGCAGCCAATGACATAAGCAGTTTTGTTAGGATATTGTGGATGTTTCCTGCACTCTGATTGGCTAGCCGCAATGTGCACCCACAAATTTAGAAAAAAAAGTGACAGTTTACATGAACACTACACCTCTGAACTTTGCAAACCCCCTACCCTCATTAAGCTTATGCTCCACGCTCATGATACACCACCATTATCATAGCCAAAGTGCTGAAAATTCTTTAGTGGCAGCGCAAATATTTTCCCTTACTTTTTACCGAATGTTACTGATTTTTTTTTTCCAGATTTTATAAAATTTTGCTTGTGTTTCCGATAACGAATCTGAATGTGCCATATTCATGCGGAATTTATTTTTGGCAATTGTTTTCCAAACAAATTCACTCATCACTAAGAGTAACCTCTGTTTTAACTTATTTTTCAGAAATTAGTAATACACATGAAAAAAGCAACTTTGTAATACAGTATTAATTAGAGTCCGCTTAGTTTTCTTTCTGGACTGACCGGTTGGTCTCAAATATCTTAGTTCTCAATCTCATGATTAAAATTTTACTTCAGTGAATACAGATTTGCCTATGACTGAGATAGTAGATGACAGTTAGTGTTTATAAACTTCAATGAGAAAGTGTAACTGTTGTTTCAGGAAAACTTGCAGCAGATTGTCTACGTCTTCTTCTAGGTCCTTGCCTCTCCATAGAATTTTAAAAGCACAAACTGTTTTCTCCTTTCTCTTCAAGGCCTCCTTCACACGTCCTGATGTTACTGGTAGGGTTGAGCGACTTTTACTTTTTTAAGATCGAGTCGGGTTTCGCGAAACCCGACTTTCTCAAAAGTCGAGTCGAGTGAAATCGGCCGATTATCGCGCAAAGTCGGGGATCGACTGAAACACGAAACCCAATGCAAGTCAATGGGGAAGCATAGTCGGCAGTGAGTGGAGGCCAGGAAAACACCTACAGTGCCCATTTTAATGCCAAAAACATCCATTCTTGTTACTGAAGCTTGTCAATCTTAATTTACTTTATAATAATAGTTAGGCATTGGAAATTGGGGGTCATTTGGCTAAAGTTGTGGGGGTAGGGCTGGTTCAACTTTTTAGTGGGCCCAGGAAACGTTGACTACGTCACGGCGGTGGAGCAGGGAGAGGTAAGTATTTCAACTTTGCAAGTGCTGTGATCCTGAGCAAGCAGGGGGGCCCACTCGTTCGCATTGGCACTGGCACAGGGCCCCTCAAAGTACGGTGGTGTGTTTGCACGGCGGGGGCGCCTCCCACCGGCAGCGACACTTTTGCATACTATGAGGGGCCCTGTGCCAGTGACGTCGCCAACGAGTATGCCCCCCCACCTGATGAAGGAACCTGCACTTTCATCTGCACCTTCCTCTTTGTCCCCATGTAAGGTGGTATAGTATGCGGGAAGGGGAACCTGACTTTCAGCAGGGTCAGATTCTGGCTGTGTAGCGTGCAAGGGGAATGTAGTGGTCTGGGTCAATGTACCAGCAGACTCATCTAGCACTGGCTGGGCAATGGGCAGGATGAGGAGGAAACACAGATATAGGCCCAAATAATAAAGTGGCCTAAATGCAGTTCAAAATTGGTAACAGGACTAACCAGGCGGCATTGCTTTGTTCAGTGGAGGACAACTGTAATGAGAGGCTGACACAGTGAGTAGGCCCAAATAAGTAAGTAGGCTAAATGCAGTTCAAAATTGGAAACAGTAGTAAACAGAACAGCAAGGAGCTGCAGACACCGTTAGTAGGCCCACCCAAACTAGTAGCCCAAATGCAGTTTAAAATACTAAATACAGGCCGAAAGCCTGAAGATTGAAGCTCAGGAGAAAAGCACAGGAGAACACCAAGGCGCGGCAGACACCTTTAGTAGGCCCCAACCAAACTAGTAGGCCAAATGCAGTTTAATATCTGATATAGGCCGAAAGCCTGAAGATTGAAGCTCAGCTTTGTTCAGTGGAGGACAACACCAAGGTGCGGCAGACACCGTTAGTAGGCCCCAACCAAACTAGTAGGCCAACTGCAGTGTTACATTACCAACTACTTAATGAGAGCCTGAAGATTGAAGCTCAGGAAAGTAAACTTGGAGAACACCTTGGAGCTGCAGACACCGTTAGTAGCCCCAACCAAACAAGTAGGCCAAATGCAGTTTAATAGCTGATCTAGGCCGAAAGCCTGAAGATTGAAGCTCAGCTTTATTCAGTGGAGGAGACAAGCAAGGGGCAGAAGACATCGTTACTAGGGCCCAAATAAACGAGTAGGCCAAATGCAGTTTAATATCTGATCTAGGCCGAAAGCCTGAAGATTGAAGCTCAGCTTTATTCAGTGAAGGAGACAAGCAAGGGGCAGCAGACACCATTACTAGGGCCCAACCAAACGAGTAGGCCAAATGCAGTTTAATATTTAAAATGTAGGCCAAAAGCCTGAAGATTGAAGCTCAGGAAAACCAACACAGGACAACACCAAGGTGCGGCAGACACCGTTACTAGGCCCACCCAAACTAGTAGGCCAAATGCAGTTTAATATTTAAATTGTAGGCCGAAAGCCTGAAGATTGAAGCTCAAGAAAACCAAACAGGAGAAAACCCAGGAGTGGCAGACACTGTTACTAGGCCCAACCAAAGTAGTAGGCCAAATGCAGCTTAATATTTAAATTGTAGGCCGAAAGCCTGAAGATTGAAGCTCAAGAAAACCAAACAGGAGAAAACCCAGGAGCGGCAGACTCTGTTACTAGGCCCACCCAAACTAGTAGCCCAAATGCAGTTTAAAATTCTACATACAGGCGGAAAGCCTGAAGATTGAAGCTCAAGGAAACCAAACAAGAGAAAACCCAGGAGCGGCAGACTCCGTTACTAGGCCCACCCAAAATAATAGCCCAAATGCAGTTTAAAATTCTAAATACAGGCCAAAAGCCTGCAGATTGAAGCTCAGCTTTTTCAGCGGAGGACAGCGGTATTGAGTGGCGCAGACAGACAAAGTTAGTATGTGTTAAATAAAAAAGTTGGCTCTATGCAGTTTTAAATTGGTTACAGGGGTACACAGGCAGCATTGGTGTGGTCAGTGGAGGACGATTGCAAGGAGGGACCGCAGACAGACTTCCTAGGCCTAAAATAAAAAAGCAGGCTCTATGCAGTTTTAAATAGGCTACAGGGGTACACAGGCAGTATTGGTGTGGTCAGCGGAGGACGATTGCAAGGAGGGACCGCAGACAGACTTCCTAGGCCTAAAATAAAAAAGCAGGCTCTATGCAGTTTTAAATAGGCTACAGGGGTACACAGGCAGCATTGGTGTGGTCAGCGGAGGACGATTGCAAGGAGGGACCGCAGACAGACTTCCTAGGCCTAAAATAAAGAAGCAGGCTCTATGCAGTTTTAAATAGGCTACAGGGGTACACAGGCAGCATTGGTGTGGTCAGCGGAGGACGATTGCAAGGAGGGACCGCAGACAGACTTCCTAGGCCTAAAATAAAAAAGCAGGCTCTATGCAGTTTTAAATAGGCTACAGGGGTACACAGGCAGCATTGGTGTGGTCAGCGGAGGACGATTGCAAGGAGGGACCGCAGACAGACTTCCTAGGCCTAAAATAAAAAAGCAGGCTCTATGCAGTTTTAAATAGGCTACAGGGGTACACAGGCAGCATTGGTGTGGTCAGCGGAGGACGATTGCAAGGAGGGACCGCAGACAGACTTCCTAGGTCTAAAATACAAAAGCAGGCTCTATGCAGTTTTAAATAGGCTACAGGGGTACACAGGCAGCATTGGTGTGGTCAGCGGAGGATGATTGCACCAAGGGGCAGACACAGTTAGTAGGGCCAAAAAAGTAATAGGCAAAATGCAGTTAAAAATCGGTTACAAGAGTACGCAGGCGGCCTAGCTTTGTTCAGTGGAGGACAACTGTAAGGAGTGTCTGACACAGTTAGTAGGCCAAAATTATAAAGTGAGGTTAATGTGTTGCCACAAAAAAAATTCACAAATAAACAGGTGGCATACCTAGGTACAGGGATTGGCTCCTCTGCTGACTTGCAGACAGTGGTAGTTGGCGCAAAGTATTAACTGGTGTAAATGTAGGACAGGGCCCCTGAATATTTTTAATAGCATCAATCATGTCAATAAATTGTTATTGGCAGTGCCATTGAAGGATTTAACAGCACAGACTAAATAGTGGTGGAGCAGTGAGAGGTAATTTTGCAAGTGGTAGAGCACTGTTTGAGCTGGGTGGGGGAACACTCTCTCATGGGCGGCGGTACTGGCCCAGGGCCCCTCATGTTACGATGGCGTGTCGGACGTTGGGTGTGCACCACCACCGCCAGAGACACTTCATTTGTTGAGGGAGGATTTAAAGTGATCCTTCACGGTTAACTCAGTGATTTCCAAATTAATATATATGGTGTTGCCGGCAACTGAAAATGACCAGACGGAGACATGTGTCTCTGTATGGGGGATCGAGCTGATCTCTGGCCCCCGTTTATTCTGCATGACTATATCACAGTCATAGAAATTACACTTCAACCAATCAGCATAAGAACACGCTCACGGTTCTTAGCCTATAAGAATACAGGAACAATCTGTGCGTCAAAGTTTTGTAGAACAATACACCCTCAGTCTCATGTTCTGTCCAAGTTGCAACAATCAAGGTCTCATACCCTCAGTCTCATGTTCTGCCCAAGTTGCAACAATCAAGGTCTCATACCAGCGGTAAAGTTTAGCCTACTAACAAAATTTATATCAAAACAACAAAATGGAGTCGAAAAGCACAAAAATGGAGATTCTTTCTTAATTTCTTCCTTCACATTCCCCCCTAGATAAATTTTGTTAATTAATGTCCAGCATCAGAGATACTATCCCAAGCTCTAAGCTCGAGGGGTATACTGGTCTTCACATGGCTGCTGCGGCGTACCCGTCCCCCCTGTATACTAGAATTTACGAATAACAATTATTGATAACAGTAGTGGGGATCTTTGAAGATAGCCATGCGCTTGGCTTCAACATCTTCATCAGGTAACTTTGTGAAATCTGTGTAGAGAAGAGCAGGGGTGGCAACACTTTTGGTTTCATCATTAGTTGTCTTAGTGCAGAATTTCCTAATACACACAGAAATACACCAAAAAACAAGTTTTAGTATTACATACATAACAAGGATAAAGGTAAATACTGGCAGCCATTTTAAATACAGTTATATCTGCAAGCATAGGAAAAACTTATTGTTTCACAGTATAAGTATAGCAGTACAAAAAGGTATAAAGAGATATTTTCACCTTGACAATCCCCCCTAAATACTAAGTTTTTTTCCCTAAAGAAAGATCCTTCGAGACTGTCCATGTGATGGGAAAAGGGGAGGTGGATTTCTTCATCCAGACACCTCAGAAACTCTCCCCTAACGAGAGGCCTCCAGGCAGCTGAACCCTTCGCTAACCTCACATGGAGTTCTCCCACTGTCCCTAAACTAAATCTCTTAGCATCATCTGAGAATGGGGGGTTTTGTCTACTCTCTTGAGGGGGACATACTTAGGGATCTCCCCTGGACCAGTACCATTGTACTCTGGTGGGTCTACTTCTTGATTGAGGAAGGTGCCAGTCGGGATTGCTTTCACTAACTACCTAGGCCTGCCTAGGTGCACTTATACGTCCATCATATTATCATTATTTATTTGTAAAATGAGAGAGGTTGGTTCTCAGGGTCAGCCAATTGTTTTTGCATAGCTAGTCAGAGGGCCTCCAGGGATAATACTCCTGTATCTGTCTTACCCTACCTGATGTGGTTGGTTCTCTGGTGGTGGGGGCGACATGACATGCTGGTCTACAGCTCCTTCCCAAAAGGATTACTGTCAGCCTACTCCCAAAAGTTAGTGTCTCCAGTATCCACCAACCACAATCCTGTGTCAGCTTATGTCACTGCATGTGATCTTGTCTGGACAGGATTCAGTGTAATTCTCTTAGGTCGGGTTGCAGCACGGGTCATACAAGTGTTAGGGCCCAAATCCTCAACTATATCCTAAAAGGCATCACAGCTATAATTGACAAATCTTTGTTCACTGTAATATATACATATATATATTTGATCCATTCAACATTTTTATTAATCTGCACCTGTGGGATTATAGAAGCAAAGTCGGCATAAATCTGGTTCTGGGCTTTAAACTGGTCAGGCACCCCCCTTGGCACTCCAATAGCATCAATATATACTAGTGGATCTTCTTCATAACTCATGTGGAGCTGATCGAGACTTCTCTTTCTGGTAGGTTCATCAGGTATCTTTGGATCCCAAAAATAAAATCTTGAACTGCATAACTAGTTTAACAAGGGTGCATTGACCTATCCAGGCATTAGGCAACCTAGGACGGAGCTTACCATCTCCACATAACCAATAAATGTCGTACATATATTCTGTATGTTTGATTAGTAAATCAGTATCTAGAGAACTGCTCCCTTTGTAGAAACCTGTCTCGAAGATCCCTACTAGTGTACCTGTGGTGTCGTGGGAATTATAGCAGGTGTAATTGTCAGCTAATACGGTTACTTCTCCTGGGACCTTTAGTTTAGGTTCCTTATGAAATAGTGGGACGTAATCTGGGCAATCAGTGGACTTTAAACCTTTCAACGGATTCATGACACAGGCAGTGGTGTTGTCATCAGGGAAAAGCAATGCATATGTGTATTCGCAGCAGAACAAGCAATACATCCTACAGAGATACTCTGGACTCTTACATTGTATCTCACCCATTCTAACCATAGATTTTTCCTTGGGGCTGTTTGTGTTTCTATGGAGAAAACCTCTTGCCAACTGAGACCTGGAATGGGGATCACTTCATTGACTACATTTTGCAAACGCTCACCTGGGCCTAAATTCCCATGGTATCCACTACTAAATACATAATTATAATGCCTTCCCAGTACAAATGTCTGCAGGTCAGCAGATTGGGGGCTTTCGAGATTTAGGAGGAGGGGGTGACAACTTTTACCCCATTTACAGCCCCTAAGTGGTTGCAGAAGGGCTGTAGATGCATTTTCTCACGGAGACCCCTACCCGTTCTATCCTTAGGGAACATGGCTTCGCTAGGTTTATATCCCCAATCATCTCCCGTATTCCAGGCAGCATCTGTCCAATAATAACAACTATTGTTGTCATTTCTGGTAACACACATATAAAACTGGATGGTCCCCTCTACCACCCGTTCAGTCTCGGGGCACTTGACTACATTACAGAAATCAAATCGCCAGATATTCACCGGGGCTGTCAGGTTTACCCAGAGAATAGTGGGACCAGAATTCTTATTTTTACAATAGGGAACAAAGAGGTAGGGGCGAGGATAGCCCTCAGTTCCAGGATCAAAAACAATAGCAACATTTCCCTTCAGTCACTACTGTGACAAAACACTGGTTCGGTCTCTTTTACAGTGTGAAGCGTGGATCCAGGTGCTCTTTCCTTCAAGTTTTACTGCAGTGGGGGGTGACCAGGATCACCGTGTGAGGTCCTTCAAATCTCGGCTGGAGACAATCTCTGCGCACAAACTTTTTCACATACACCAGGTCTCCTGGCACAAAGGGATGGTGTCCAGGAACCTTGTCTGGGTCTGGAAGAGAACTGAAAACGGTTAAATGCACTTTGGCAAGGTGTCCATGTAAGGCCTGCACATAGCTAGTCAAGTCCTGGTACTTGAGCTGCAACTGTTGTGGAAAGAAACATTCAAGATTGGGGCCCCTGCCAAACAGAATCTCATACGGTGACAGTCCTGTCTTCCTGTTTGGGGTATGTCTTATTAAAAACAAAGCTAGAGGGAGGCATTCTGTCCATGGTTTACCAGTCTCTGCCATTGCCTTCTGGATTTTAAGCTTAAGAGTTCCATTTAGTCTCTCCACTCTTCCACTACTCTGCGGATGGAGTATGCAATGCTTGACTTACCCCCAGTGCTGCCATTACCTCTGACATGATCTCTCCAGTAAAATGGGAACCCTGATCGCTTTCAATGACTTCAGGAACTCCATACCTGCATATGATCTCAGCCATCAGTTTCTTCGCCGTTGTCTTTGCCGTAGCTTTGGCAACTGGGTAGGCTTCTGGCCAACCTGAAAATAAATCAATGCAGACCAACACATACTCATACGTCCCTACCCTGGGTAACTGAATATAATCAATCTGCAGTCTCTGGAATTGGTTAAATGGCCGGGGAGTGTGTTTGGATGGGGTTTTCACTGTCCTACTCTGATTATGTGTGGCACATATCATGCAGCTCTGTACCTGCCTTTCTGCGCAGGTGGAAAACCCGGGGGCAATCCATTGTCTCTGTAGGGTGTCACACATGGCCGTCTTCGAGTGGTGCACATTCCCGTGCAGAACCTGTGCCATCATTGGGTACAGTACCTGTGGTAGGCAGACCTTTTCACCCCTCCCCCATAGTCCAGTGACGGTATCAGAGCAAGCCCCTATCTTTTGCCACCTATTTTTCTCCTCCTTACTTGCCTGTTCTTGTAACCGGGCTAAGATGTCTTTCAACACAAATGGAGATGGTGGGGTGTCTAGGTGATGTACTTGAGAGGCTACAGGAGTGCTTGCTGCTTTCTTCGCAGCCTGGTCTGCCAGTGCGTTACCCTTTTGTCCGTCCATCAGTGCTTTTGGTATGTGCCTTTACCTTTATAATGCCTGTTTGGGTGGGAATCTGTAGTGCATTCATAAGTTGCTGGACTGCCTCAGCATATTTAAAGGGGTGGCCATTTGCTGTCAGGAAAGTCCTGGCTCTCCAGATAGGCCCATAACCGTGTGTAATGCCAAAAGCATACCTGGAATCAGTGTAGATATTTACAGTCTTACCTTCTGCTTCTTGTGCAGACATATGAGCTGGCATTAACTCTGCCTTGATTACCTCATGTTCTGAGACCACAGCATATCTGGTACAGAAGCGTCCTTGGTCATCTTGGTGATGGGATCCATCTACAAAAAGCTCAAAATCAGCATTAGAATAGGCACACTAGAGACCAGCCGTTTCCTGAGACATCAATTTCAGACAATCATGTGGTTTGGAAACCTAATCTTGTTCCTCTGGATCCATTTTAGAAAGAAAAAGAGTCCTTTTTCATGTCACCTACTCCTCCCCCCTTTGGATCCAGGGGAACTAGGGGAAGAGTAGCGGGGTTCAGGACAGCGCACCTTTTTAAAATAGCACACTGAAGTCGCAGCTGTCCAGCCATGGACATGTGGCTAGGTTGTACTTGGTTAAGGATACTATATACATCGTGTGGGGTGGCCATAGCCTCTCCTGGTTGCAAGGGGCCATAAGTGGCAAGGTAGGCCTGACACTCTTGGGCTATGACTGGCCCCCCTTTGGCATAACTGTCCACGTCAATTGTCATCCCTGATAAATGAATGCAAACAGAACTGGCAATCTGGGTGTAATGGAATGCTGAAAAAGACATTGGCAA
Organism: Ranitomeya variabilis; assembly: GCF_051348905.1. Classification (NCBI taxonomy): domain Eukaryota; kingdom Metazoa; phylum Chordata; class Amphibia; order Anura; family Dendrobatidae; genus Ranitomeya; species Ranitomeya variabilis. Next base: position 319,808,917 of record NC_135232.1, on the reverse strand, counting down.
GATCGATAACTATGAACCAAGCGGCATCCTGAGATATCTGGGACAAAAGAGTATGTGGCTTAGGCACCACCGGAGTTTCTGGAACAGTAACTGCATTAAATGCCTGTAGATCTTGTACCAGCCGGTACACAGGGGGTTGGCCGGGTGGGGTCTTTTTCTTAACGGGAAACAAGGGTGTGTTACATGGGGAAACACAGGGTATCAGGGCACCATTATCGAATAACATTTGTATTTGCCCCTTGAGACACTGCTCCTGATCATATTTCAAAGGGTATTGATGGACTTTAGAAAAAGGGGCACCAGGTTTGAGAAACACTTTTACTGGTTCTACAGGCATTATTGGGGGAGAATCTGGGTCCACCAGGACCACCATAACCGCGGGAAGGGCAAGCAGGATACACATCTCTTCACATTCATCTGCAGAGGAGTTATATAACGTAAGGACCATCTGACCATCATCTTGGAATTGTATTCTGGAGCGGAACTGTAATAATAAATCTGCCCCCAGTAAATTTACCGGACATGAGGGAGAGATTACGAACTGAGCAGTAACTTCAGGGATAGGTCCCACAGGGATAGGTTTTATAAGAGTATATTTATTGGGTCTGTCATCTACTCCAATTAAAACAAGCTCTTAATCTGAGAATTAACATGGGGCTGGGGAGGGAGATTCCCAGACAGGGTTAAAAGGGATATTTTAGTATGAGACTGGATTTGTGTAAGAAGGGGAGGGCTGGAGCTGATAAGGAGCGCTGCTGTGAAAGGGGGGGCTGTATTTGGAACGGGGGAATTGCTGTCAGCGTTTAGCAAATGAAAGGTGAGAGCTACAACTCCGGGTCTTCTTGAACAGACCTCTCTACGCTGAGAATTAGTAACTCCGCATACATCACAGATCCACGCAGCCGGATCATAGGGTGGAGGCGCACTAAGTTTTGGCAACCCACAGAGCTTACGGTCGGGAGAAGAGGCTTGATTTCCTGGGGAGGGACCTTATCATCAAGCAGGGAGACCCCCTGTTCCAGATCATCATTTTTAATTGTTTGTCTTTCTGACACATTATTCTCAAACGCTTTCTCAATACCTTCCTGCACCACAAAACATCCAGACTTTATCATAGGAGTAGACAGCTTTCCTTTTTCAACGTAACGGTAACAAAAACAACTAGAATTCACTTTCTCTGTTGATCCTCAATTTGCTATATATCAACCACTCAACTTGCTTTTACCAATCACTTACAAATTTCCTTCTAAAACTAGACACTAGATTTCACTTCCAATTTTCCAGATTATATTTCTTTGTACTTCAAACAATATTGTCGCCTTAAACAAGACACAGATCTACCAGAGAAAATACAGAGAACACCGTTACAGTATGTGCTCTCTCCATTCCAAGGACACAGACATAAGAGAGATCACAGCATTCCTCTACACAGAGAAAAGAGACAAGCAATAGCGCAGCTACGCGACCCCTCCCATCGGATATTTCAAAGACAAACACAAACGAAATACAGTAGTTCTCAGACTTAATTAATTTCTACAAAATCTTCATCGCACAATTCACATACCAGATTGAGAATATTTTCCCTGCATTCCTGACAGATTTCTTTTCCCTTCTTTGGGTTAACAATATCTAATTTTTATCACACAATTCAAAGTCTTCTTCTTCCACGAACTGATTCTCCTTTAAAGCGAAATACCCCTTTTTTAGTCGTGTATAGTTACCAGAGCAGCTGTGTGGCCTATTCCACTCAGGGTTTTTACCTGTCCCCCTCTGGGACAACCCAAAATCGCGGTACTCAGTGAAAGGAGGAGGGCGTCTTAGACTTAACCCTCCGGACACCCCTGGAAATATTTAAATCAATATATTCCTGAGTTACGCATCCTACCCAATCTTCGATCACCTCACCGCGCCTGATTCTAACAGTGATCAGGAATTCAGGGTATTTTGACTGTAAAGAGAATTACATCACTGGTTAATCCGGGGTGTCCGTCCCTTATGAGGTACGGTTCAAGCACTGGGCTTCCAACGGAACTACACCTCTATATGATTCCACCCAAGAATCATCCCACCTCCGGGGACAAACCTCAGATCCTCTTTGCAGCAACAAACACAGGAAAACCACACCAAACGGTCAGTCTGGACAGTATAACTGCCAACTTACCGTGGTAGTTGTGGGGGATGATCAGTCCCAATTTTCCAGTGCCTGTGTCCGGCCCGAGGATCCTTTGTCTTGTTGTCCTCCGGGGGGCAGAAGCGTTCCTGCTTGGATCCCGGGTTTCGGCACCAACTGTTGAGGGAGGATTTAAAGTGATCCTTCACGGTTAACTCAGTGATTTCCAAATTAATATATATGGTGTTGCCGGCAACTGAAAATGACCAGACGGAGACATGTGTCTCTGTATGGGGGATCGAGCTGATCTCTGGCCCCCGTTTATTCTGCATGACTATATCACAGTCATAGAAATTACACTTCAACCAATCAGCATAAGAACACGCTCACGGTTCTTAGCCTATAAGAATACAGGAACAATCTGTGCGTCAAAGTTTTGTAGAACAATACACCCTCAGTCTCATGTTCTGTCCAAGTTGCAACAATCAAGGTCTCATACCCTCAGTCTCATGTTCTGCCCAAGTTGCAACAATCAAGGTCTCATACCAGCGGTAAAGTTTAGCCTACTAACAAAATTTATATCAAAACAACAAAATGGAGTCGAAAAGCACAAAAATGGAGATTCTTTCTTAATTTCTTCCTTCACACATTGTACTATGAGGGACCCTGTGCCAGTGCCGTCGCCCAAAAGTGGGCACACCCACCTGTTCAGCCAAACGGCACTAGCACGGGTGCTTGCGCCAAGTGGTGACCACGGCCCCATGGGGGGAGTCAGCCCATTTAGGGAGGTGTAAAAATGGCCTATGGTGGACATACAGCAGCTGCAAATGGAGAAATTGGAGCAGTCAGTAAGACGAGTCCAAAAGCAAGACCTTTTAACAGGAAAGCTAGGTGTCAGCAGGGAAAGGTGGGGCAAAATAATTTGAAATCCATGATTGGTTCATTTTAATGAAGGTTAGATCATCAACATTTTGGGTAGCCAGAGGAGTCCTTTTTTCGGTCAGTATTGAACCAGCAGCACTGAATACTCTTTCTGATAGCACACTAGCAGCTGGGCAAGCGAGCTCCTGTAAAGCATATTCTGCCAATTCAGGCCAGGTGTATATTTTGGATGCTTAGTATTCAAATGGGAATGACGTGTGAGGGAGAACATCGATAAGGGAGGAAAAATAGTTAGTAACCATACTGGACAAATGTTGTCTCCTGTCACTTTGAATTGATGCTGCAGTACCTGTCGTGTCTGTGGTCATTGCGAAATCACTCCACAACCTGGTCAGAAAACCCCTCTGTCCAACGCCACTTCTGATTTGTGCTCCTCCAATACCTCTGCCATGTTGCCCCCTGCAGCTCGTGTGAGAAACATCAACGCCGCTGTGTGCTGGGAATGCCTGAACCAAGCGGTCTACAAGAGTTGCTTGTTTGGTAGCCAATAGTTGCTCAAGGTTCTCATGTGGCATGATATTTTGCAATTTCCTTTTATAGCGTGGATCCAGGAGGCAGGCCAACCAGTAATCGTCATCGGTCATCATTTTGATAATGCGGGGGTCCCTTTTTAGGATACGCAAGGCATAATCCGCCATGTGGGCCAATGTTCCAGGTAACAAGTCAATGCTTTTGCTGGGTTGAGGAGCACTTTCTGGCAAATCAACATCACTTGTCTCCCTCAAAAACCCTGTACCTGACCTTGCAAAGCCACCAGTTTCTATTGCCCCCTAAGAAGCTTCCTCCTCCCATAAATATTCATCCCCATCATCCTCCTCATCCTCATCCTCCTCCTCATCGTCCACCATCTCGTCCAGGAGACTTCCCTGAGCAGACAATGGCTGACTGTCATCATGGCTTCCCTCGTCCTCGGCTGCAGACGCCTGCTCCTTTATGTGTGTCAAACTTTGCATCAGCAGACGCATTAGGGGGATGCTTATGCTTATGATGGCGTCGTCTGCACTAACCAGGCATGTGCATTCCTCAAAACACTGAAGGACTTGACACAGGTCTTGTAGCTTTGACCACTGCACACCTGACAACTCCATGTCTGCCATCCAACTGCCTGCCCATGTATGTGTATCCTCCCACAAATACATAACATCACGCCTCTGTTCGCACAGCCTCTGAAGCATGTGCAGTGTGGCGTTCCACCTTGTTGCAACATCAATTTTTAGGCGGTGCTGGGGAAGCTTCAAAGATCGCTGATGGTCTGCATACTGCTGGAATGTACGGGCGAACGGCGGAAATGCGAGCAAAGACTTTGCACCTTCAGGAGCAAGGCGGGTAACCCCAGATAACTTGTCAGGAAGCACTGCACCACCAGGTTCAAGGTGTGAGCCAGGCAAGGAATGTGTTTCAGTTGTGAAAGGGCTATAGCAGCCATAAAATTCCTTCCGTTATCACTGACTACCTTGCCTGCCTCAAGATGTACAGTGCCCAGCCATGACTGAGTTTCTTGCTGCAAGAACTCGGCCAGAACTTCCGCAGTGTGTCTGTTGTCACCCAAACACTTCATTTCCAACACAGCCTGCTGACGCTTACCACAAGCTGTTCCATAATGGGACACCTCGTGTGCAACACTGGCAGCTGCGGATGGAGTGGTCGTGCGACTGCGGTCTGTGGATGAGCTCTCGCTTCTGCTGGAGGACGAGGAGGAGGAGGGGTGGCGAACGCCTACAGCCCACTGTTTCCTAGACCGTGGGCTAGGCAGAACTGTCCCACTGGGGCTGTCCCCTGTGGACCCTGCATCCACTGTTGTGAATTAGACTTTTTTGGCTCCCCCTTGTGGTCACTAGTGGTATGACTCTGAGATTGTCTTTCCCTAGTTTGGCACCCACCTGGGTCGTTAGTCCAGGGGTGTTGCTATATGAACTTCCTGAATTCTTAGTATGGTGCCTGGCATCGTTGTAATCAGTCCTTTCTGTTTGCTCCTGTCTGCTGGTCCTGGTTCATGCAAAATTAAGCTAAGTCCTGCTTCCTTGTTTTTTGGTTATTTGTATTGCTTTTATTTTTTGTCCAGCTTGTACTAAATGTGATTCCTGATTTTGCTGGAAGCTCTAGGGGGCTGGTATTCTCCCCCCGGGCCGTTAGACGGTTCGGGGGTTCTTGAATATCCAGCGTGGATATTTTTGATAGGGTTTTTGCTGACCGTATAAGTCATCTTACTATATTCTGCTATTAGTTAGTGGGCCTCTCTTTGCTAAATACCTAGTTCATTCTTACGTTTGTCTTTTCTTCTTACCTCACCATTATTATTTGTTGGGGGCTTGTATCCAACTTTTGGGGTCTTTTCTCTGGAGGCAAGAAAGGTCTATCTTTTCCCTTCTAGGGTTAGTTAGTTCTCCGGCTGGCGCGAGACGTCTAGAACCAACGTAGGCACGTTCCCCGGCTGCTGCTATTTGTGGTGCTAGGATTAGATATACGGTCAGCCCAGTTACCACTGCCCTATGAGCTGGTTTTTTGTGTTTGCAGACTTGGTATTTATTGCAGAGACCCTCTGCCATTGGGGTCATAACAATCCACCACATTAACCCAGTGTGCCGTGATGGAGACGTAACGTCCCTGGCCATGCCTACTGGTCCATGCATCTGTTGTGAGGTGCACCTTTCTACTGACAGATTGCCTGAGTGGACAATGCAGTCTTTCACATGCTGGTGGAGGGCTGGGATGGCTTTCCTCACAAAGAAGTGTCGACTGGGTAGGTCATAGCGTGGTACTGCGTAGGCCATCAGGGCTTTGAAAGCTTAGCTTTCAACCAACCGGTAGGGCATCATCTCTAACGAGATTAGTCTAGCAATATGGGCATTCAATCCCTGTGTACGCCGATGAGAGGCTGAGTACTTCCTTTTCCTAACGAGAGTCTCTTGTAGGGTGAGCTGGACTGGAGAGCTGCATATGGTGGAACTAGCAGGATGGTGGTGGACATGGCAGACTGAGAGAGAGTTGGTGATGGTATTCTTGCTGTTGGCCTACATACAGTGTTTCCTACCAAGAACCTGGTGATTCCCTGACTGCTTTGGCCTTGCGACGATACCTCCACATTTGCTGCAGGTGGTGTCGTAAACGGTGGGCTTACAGTGAGGGAAGGAATGTTGCGTTGCTGACTAGCTTTATTGTGAGCGGGTGCAACAACGTTACGGGACGTTTGGTAGTTAGTCCAGGCTTGCAAGTGCATGGCGGTTAAATGTCTATGCATGCAAGTTGTATTTAAATTTTTGACATTCTGACCTCTGCTATAGTTCTTTGAGCATTTCTTACAGATCACTTTGCACTGATCATTCGGATCTTGGTTAAAAAAGTGCCAGACTGCACTCTTCCTGCTATCGAATACCTTTTCAGGCATTGCACACTGTGCTACTTTAACCGGATGGCCACGCTGTCCTACAACTGTTTTTGGTTTTGACACACGTTTTTGGCCAGATACGGGCCTGCCAGATGAAAGCTGTTGCGATGTTGATGCCTGCTGCGGCTCCTCCTCCTCCGCTTCAGAGCTACTGCCAGCGGCACCCTGTTCCCCCAATGGCTGCCAATCGGGGTCAACAACTGGGTCATCTATCACCTCCTCTTCTATGTCCTGTGCACCTTCCTCTGTGTCATCATGTAAGCCGGTGCTATAGCGTTCGGGACGGGGCACCATAGTCTCATCAGGGTCAGATTCTGGCTCGGTACACTGCGAGCGCAATGTTGTGATCTGAGTCAATGGAACAGCATAATAATCTAGCTGTGGCTGTGCATCTGTGCACTCCATGTCCGATTCATCTTGTAATGGGCATGGCCTGTTAACAATTTCCCTTTCTAACCCAGGCACGGTATGTGTAAAGAGCTCTATGGAGTAACCTGTTGTGTCGCCTGACGCATCCTTCACTGTTGTTTTGGGGGAAGGACACAAGGAATCAACTTGTTCCTGACCGGGAGCATCCACCGTTGACTGGCTACTTTTCAATTTTGAACTATCAAAAGAGGAGGCGAAAGAGCTAGAGGCAGAGTCAGCAAGGAAAGCCAAAACTTTTTCCTGCTGCTCCGGCTTTAACAGCAGTTTTCCTACTCCCAGAAAAGGTAGCGTTCAAGGCCTTGTGTAGCCGGACGATGATGCTGGCTCAACAACTCGAGACTTAGGTGCTATTTTGATTTTCCCTCTACCACCCGATGCTCCACCAGCACCACCACCACCACCATCAGCATTACCAGATGGCAATGACCGCCCACGGCCACGACCTCTTCCACCAGCCTTCCTCATTCTTGGGAAAATGTAACCAAACTAACAACCATTATATGGTACTGAAAAACAAGGTAGAAGGTGTATGTTAACTTGTTGTGAATATAAATCTCCCTTTTTATGTGTGGGTGAGTGCTGAATAAATCAGGCCCACTGTATGACAGTATAGTTTCTGTGACAGAAAATGACTGACAGAGATACCACAGACAGGACTGGCACAGATGCACAGATTTGCCAATATTAATCTCCCTTTTTTTATATGGGAGACTAGTGAATAAATCAGGCCCACTGTATGACAGTATAGTTTCTGTGGCAGAAAATGACTGACAGAGATACCACAGACAGGACTGGCACAGATGCACAGATTTGGCAATGTTATTCTCCCTATTTTAAACATGGGAGACTAGTGAATAAATCAGGCCCACTGTTTTACAGTATAGTTTCTGTGGCAGAAAATGACTGACAGAGATACCACAGACAGGACTGGCACAGATGCACAGATTTGCCAATATTAATCTCCCTTTTTTTATATGGGAGACTAGTGAATAAATCAGGCCCACTGTATTACAGTATAGTTTCTGTGGCAGAAAATGACTGACAGATACCACAGACAGGACTGGCGCAGATGCACAGATTTGCCAATATTAATCTCCCTTTTTTTTATATGGGAGACTAGTGAATAGTGTTGAGCGATACCTTCCGATATTCGAAAGTATCGGTATCGGATTGGATCGGCCGATACCGGCAAAATATCGGATCTCGCCGATACCGATACTAGGGTTGAGCAAAACGGGTCAGCCATTTTCAGAAGTCGCCGACTTTTGGCAAAGTCGGGTTTCATGAAACCCGACCCGACCCCTGTGTGGGGTCGGCCATGAGGTCGGCGATCTTCTGAATCTGGTATCGGAATTCCAATACCGAGTTCCGATATGTTTGCGATATCGGGAATCGGTATTGGAATCCATATTTAAGTGTAAAATAAAGAATCAAAATAAAAAATATTGATATACTCACCCTTGGATGCGCCCTGGTACTAACCGGCAGCCTTCCTTCCTATGAATGAGCGCGTGAATGACCTGCGGTGACGTCGCGGCTTGTGATTGGTCGCGTGAGCGGTCACATGGGTGGTCACGCGACCAATCACAAGCCGCGACGTCATCTAAGGTCCTTCACGCGCTCATTCTTAGGAAGGAAGGCTGCTGGAAAGAAGCAGGGCGCGTCCGAGGGTGAGTATATACCTAATAGGAATATATGAAACCCGACTTTGCCGAAAGTCGGCGATTTATGAAAATGACCGATCCGTTTCGCTCAACCCTAGTTACTGGCACTGGAAAAACCAGTACTGGCGTTATCCGTGTCCGTGTGCATCATTAGTGTATCAGTATATAATTAGTGCCTTGCATGTGTAGCTTACTGTACGTGGATTAACCTAATAATAAATAAATTAATTAAAAAAATGTTTAGTCCCCTCTATTTTTGATAATCAGCAAAGGTAAAGCAGACAGCTGAGAACTAATATTGTCAGGCTGGGAAGGTCCATGGATATTGGGTCCTTCCCAGCCTAAAAATACAGTCCACAGCCACCCCAGAAGTGGCACATCACATTAGATTCACAATACCAACCCAGTAATAAAACAGAACTCACATACCAAAAATAGTTTATTAAAATATACCCTCTCCCACTCTTTCCCTGGTTCAGAGAATCCAATGTAGTGCACAAATGGAAACCTGATAAACATAAAAAGAGAAATAAAATAAGACACTGTCCCTCATTCACCAATTTATTATTTAAAAAAAAGTTCCTACGCAGGTCTGCCGTAGTTCAGCGCTTCCCATGACATTTCCCGAATCTGCCCCACACCTCATTCAGCGAGACACAGCGACTGTGAAGAGCGGTGACGTCAAAAATGTTACTGCTCCGTGTAAACATGGACATGTGCTCAGTTACATAGAATATAATTTGTGTAAGTGTCTCCAGTACGAGTGAAAACTGTTAACATAGGTTCCAGAAATACTAATGTGTTATGGGAACCTTATACAGATTTTACCTGTGAATTAAAAGAGAAAGATGAACCCAGGAAGAGAAAGAAGTAGTGATGAGCGAACGTGCTCGCCACTACTCGGTACTCACCCGAGTATCACTATGCTTGGCGTACTCAGCGAACACCGAGTATTTCCAGGATTATTCGGCGGGAGCTTGGGTCTCCGCCCTGCAATTTTGGCTCTCTTTAGAGTGCTAATGACCATGCAGGGATTGTCTGCCATGCACTGTAGTGCTGAAGCCATATTTGTTGTGGTATTAGAGTGATTGGCTGGCCGCACAGCATCATCAGGCCTGTAAGCGACCTGGCGTTGCCCTGCTCACCGCATTCTGCTCCGGACTCAGCTAGTGTAGGGAGAGCTGCTGCTGAGATTGGGTCAGAATCGTTTAACTTTTAATAGTTAGTGTGGGTCTGCTATTGTTCAGTCCACAAATCCTGATAAACCAACAGTCCTTTTTAGGGCTAATTCGGGGGTACATAGATTGCAGCGCTAGGTAGGCAGGGGAGTCTATGTGCACACATCCACATCAGTGCAAGGCCTGAAGGCACTGTACAGTATGTGAGTACATAGATCTCACTGCATACCTCAAAAAGCTTCATTACTGTCTGCTGCTGCTTATTTTATATATACCTAGCTGCAGTTATCTGTGGCAATTGTTTTTTTTTTTTGGGGGGGGAGCTTATACCTGCTCATTTTGTTATACATCAATCCATAACAGCTTTTTTCTACATTAATTTGCTTGGTCATGCTGCAAACTACAGCCAGGTCATTGCAATACAAGAGCATTAAGAACATTTTTTTTTTCCCAGGAATAAGTTATGAGTGCGCAAAAAAATCTGTCCTTTGTTTTGGTACTATCTAATATTTTGTAGTGTTTTACAACATTTTTGGACACAATTTTACTGCCCTAAAAATATGTAGCTGGCCCAAAAATATTTAGCTACAGTTCTTTCACAGTTTTATCACTGTGAGTTGTACGCCACACGCATCACATATCATTGTGCAAAATATCTTACAATTTTAGTACTCCAATTTTTTTTTTTTAGTGTCATAGCCAACTTATTGACACAATTTTGGTGTGCCCAAAAAAATCAAAGGCACATTTCGATCAGTCTGTTATCTCTTGCTGATGCCTGGTGTATCTGTGGTGTCAAAATCCTTGCTTTGCAGGCATATGTTGCATTGTGCTGTCTGCTAGCCTTGGTCTACTCAGTATTTAGTGTTTTCCAAAATTACAAAAAAGCATTAAAAAAAATGTATACAGTTTGTTATTTCAGTCAGATGCCTGGTGTACCTGTGGTGTAAAAATCTTCCCTTCGCAGGCATACATTGCATTGTTCAGTCTGCTAGCTTTGGTCTACTCAGTATTTAGTGTTTTCCAAAATTGAAAAAAAAATTAAAAAATGTATACAGTCTGTTATCTCTCAGATGCCTGGTGTGTCTGTCGCGTAAAAATCTTCGCTTCACAGGCATACAATGCATTGTTCTGTCTACTAGACATGGTCTACTCAGTATTTAGTGTTTTCAAACATTACAAAAAAAACATTTATACAGTCTGTTATTTCCGTCAGATGCCTGGTGTATCTGTCGTGTAAAAATCTTCACTTCGCAGGCATATGTTGTGATGTGCTGTCTGCTAGCCTTGGTCTACTCAGTATTTAGTGTTTCCAAAATTACAAAAAAGCATTAAAAAATGTGTAGAGTCTGTTATATCCGTCAGATGCCTGGTGTACCTGTGGTGTAAAAATCTTCCCTTCGCAGACATACATTGCATTGTTCTGTCTTCTAGATTTGGTCTACTCAGTATTTAGTGTTTTCAAACATTACAAAAAACATTAAAAAACATTTATACAGCCTGATATCTCCGTCAGATGCCTGGTGTTCCTGTGGTGTAAAATCTTCGCTTCACAGGCATACGCTGCATTGTTCTGTCTGCTAGACTTGGTCTACTCAGTATTTAGTGTTTTACAAAATTACAAAAAAATGAAAAAAATGTATACAGTCTGCTGTCTCCATCAGATGTCTGCTGTATCTGTGGTGTAAAAATCTTCACTTCACAGGCATACGTTGTAATGTGCTGTCTGCTAGCCTTGGTCTACTCAGTATTTAGTGTTTTCCAAAATTACAAAAAAGCATTAAAAAAATGTATACAGTCTTCTGTCATCTCCGTCAGATGCCTGGTGTATCTGTGGTGTAAAAATCTTTGCTTCGCAGGCATACATTGCATTGTTCTGTCTGCTATCTTTGGTCTACTCAGTAATTAGTGTTTTCCAAAATTACAAAAAAATTTAAAAAATGTATACAGTCTGTTATCTCCATCAGATGCCTGGTGTATCTATCGTGTAAAAATCTTTGCTTTGCAGGCATACATTGCATTCTTCTGTCTACTAGCCTTGGTCTACTCAGTATTGAGTTTTTCAAAAATTACAAAAAAATTATAAAATATTCTTACAGTCTGTTATCTCCGTCAGACGCCTGATGTATCTGTGGTGTTAAAATCTTCGTTTCGCAGGCATACGTTGCATTGTTCTCTCTACTAGCCTTGGTCTACTCAGTATTTAGTGTTTTCAAACATTACAAAAAGTGAAAAATACTTATCCAGTCTGTTATCTCCATCAGATGCCTGGTGTACCTGTGGTGTAAAAATCTTTGCTTCACAGGCATACGTTGTCTACTCATTATTTTTTGATTAAAAATCATTTTAAAAAAATAAATTTTTATGCAGTCTGTTATCTGTTAGGAGTCGAGTTTCCTCTGCTGCACAGGGGGAATCTCGATCCGTGTCTGCTGCAGTCTCCCATTCTCCATCGGCCGCAGTGGAGTCTGCTCAGCGGAGACGTCGGTCCCAGCGTCTCACTGGGACTGATTCTGTGCAAAGGGTTGCTGCTGCCTCTCCAGGCTCTGCTATTGTACCCTGCACTGATCTGCGGCGAGCAGGCTTTTCTGGAACTAAGTCCTGCTTTGCACACACTGAGCATGCCCAGGGTAAGATCTCTCAGTGGAGATCAAGGGTCACATGCTCAGGTACTGCAGCTGTTGTGAATTCTGTTTTTGGGCTCCCTCTGGTGGTTACTGGTGGTACTGGTTGAATGGTGTCTTGTTTTTTCCAGTGCACCTGTTTCCATTAGGAAATTGGGAGTCTCCTATTTAGTCTGGCTTCCCAGTCATTGTAGTGCCGGCAATCAATGTTATCAGAGCACCTTGTTGCTTGCTTCCTGCTCCAAGTCTGCAAGTCAGCTAAGTTGAATCTTTGGCTTTTTGTGTTTGTTTTGTCCAGCATGCATTTACATATCTCATGCGGCTGGAAGCTCTAGTGATCTGGAATTGCTACTCCGGTGTCATGAGTTGACAACGGAGTTAAGGTAATTCCAGGATGGCTGTTCAGGGTTTTGAGGTGACCGCGAAGTCCTCTTTTGTATATTCCGCTAGCTAGTCAGAGGGCCTCACTTTGCTGAATCTATATTCATACTGCGTTTGTGTTTTCCTCTTACCTAACCGTTATTATATGTGGGGGGCTACTATAACCTTTGGGGTTTCCCTGGAGGCAAGTCAGGTCTGTGTATTCCTCTATTAGGGGTAGTTAGTTCTCCGGCTGGCGCGAGGTGTCTAGAGACAACGTAGGCACACCCCCTGGCTACTTTTAGTTGCGTGTTAGGTTCAGTATCGCGGTTACCTAAGATACCATCCCTCCTAGAGCTTGTCCGTTTTTGCCTAAGTCCCTGCCATTGGGAATAATGACAGTATTGCCGGCCTAATGTATTAAGAGTATTGGCTGAAGAAAGAGAGAAAAAAGAAGTTTCTGACACTTTTTTTTTTTTTTTTACTCAGAAGTTCTGTCTAGCCATAATTGCAGTCTGTTGTTTTTTTTTTCTCTCCTCTTAACCCCTGAATGGCTCAGATCTCTGCTGTTGAAAAATGGATATCCAGAGTTTAGCTTCAAACCTAAATGCTCTCGCTTCTAAGGTTCAAAATATCCAAGACTATGTTATGCATGCTCCTGTGTCTGAACCCAAGATCCCTATACCTGAGTTCTTTTCTGGAGATAGATCTCGTTTTTTGAATTTTAAGCACAATTGTAAATTGTATCTTTCTCTGAGATCTCGCTCCGCTGGAGATTCCGCTCAGCAGGTTAAAATTGTTATTTCCTTGTTGCGGGGTGACCCCCAGAATTGGGCATTTGCATTGGCACCAGGGGATCCTGCGCTGCTCAGTGTGGATGCGTTTTTTCTGGCACTGGGGTTGCTCTATGAGGAACCTAATTTGGAGATTCAGGCTGAAAAGGCCTTGATAGCCCTCTCTCAAGGGCATGATGAAGCTGAAATATATTGTAAAAAATTTCGAAAATGGTCTGTGCCTACTCAGTGGAATGAGTGCGCCCTGGCGGCGAATTTCAGAGAAGGTCTCTCTGACGCCGTTAAAGATGTCATGGTGGGGTTTCCTACGCCCACAGGTCTGAATGAATCCATGACTATGGCTATTCAGATTGATCGGCGTTTACGGGAGCGCAAACCTGTGCACCATTTGGCGGTGTCTTCTGAGCAGGCACCAGAGATTATGCAATGTGATAGAATTCTGTCCAGAGGTGAACGGCAGAATTATAGGCGCAAAAATGGGTTGTGCTTCTACTGTGGTGATTCTGCTCATGTTATATCAGCATGCTCTAAACGCACAAAAAAGGTTGATAAGTCTTTTTCAATTGGCACCTTACAATCTAAGTTTATTTTGTCTGTAACCTTGATTTGTTCATTGTCATCTATCACTGTGGATGCCTATGTGGATTCTGGATCTTCCTTGAGTCTTATGGATTGGTCCTTTGCCAGACGCTGTGGGTTTAGCCTAGAGCCTTTGGAAGTTCCTATCCCTCTGAAGGGTATCGACTCCACACCTTTGGCTAGGAATAAACCACAATTCTGGACACAAGTGACTATGTGTATGACTCCTGACCATCGGGAGGTGATTCGCTTCCTTGTCTTGCATAACTTGCATGATGTCTTAGTGCTTGGATTGCCATGGCTGCAAACTCATAATCCAGTCCTCGACTGGAAAACAATGTCTGTGTTAAGCTGGGTATGTCGGGGGGCTCATGGGGAAGTACCTTTGGTTTCCATTGCTTCATCTACTCCCTCTGAAATTCCGGCATTTTTGTCTGATTTTTGTGATGTTTTTGAGGAACCTAAACTTGGTTCTCTTCCCCCTCACCGGGATTGTGATTGCGCTATAGAATTGATTCCTGGCAGCAAGTTTCCCAAGGGTCGTTTGTTCAATCTGTCTGTGCCTGAGCATGCTGCTATGCGAGAGTATATTAAGGAGTCCTTGGAAAAGGGACATATCCGTCCATCCGCATCCCCTTTAGGAGCAGGTTTTTTTTTCGTGGGTAAAAAAGATGGCTCCCTGAGGCCCTGTATTGATTATCGCTTGTTGAATAAGATTACAGTCAAATATCAGTATCCTTTGCCACTATTGACTGATTCATTTGCTCGTATTAAAGGGGCAAAGTGGTTCTCTAAGGTTGATCTTCGGGGTGCGTATAATTTGGTGCGGATTAAGCAGGGAGATGAGTGGAAAACTGCATTTAATACGCCCGAGGGTCATTTTGAGTATTTGGTAATGCCTTTTGGTCTTTCTAATGCTCCTTCAGTCTTTCAGTCCTTTATGCACGATATTTTCCGTAAATACCTGGATAAATTTATGATTGTGTATTTGGATGATATTTTGATTTTTTCGGATGACTGGGAGTCGCATGTTCAACAGGTTAGGAAGGTTTTTCAGGTTTTGCGGTCCAATTCTTTGTTTGTAAAGGGTTCAAAGTGCATTTTTGGGGTTCAGAAGATCTCCTTTTTGGGGTATATTTTTTCCCCTTCTTCTGTTGAGATGGATCCTGTCAAGGTTCGGGCTATTTGTGATTGGACGCAGCCTACTTCCCTGAAGAGTCTTCAGAAGTTCTTGGGCTTTGCTAATTTCTATCGTCGACTTGGGTTTTCAAGTGTGGTTAGACCTCTGACTGATTTGACTAAGAAGGGTGCTGATGTTGCCAATTGGTCCTCTGCGGCTGTGGAGGCCTTTCGGGAGCTTTAGCGCCGCTTTTCTTCTGCCCCTGTGTTGCGTCAGCCTGATGTTTCGCTCCCTTTTCAGGTTGAGGTTGATGCTTCCGAGATTGGAGCAGGGGCGGTTTTGTCGCAGAAAGGTCCCGATTGCTCAGTGATGAGACCATGTGCATTCTTCTCTCGAAAGTTTTCGCCCGCCGAGCGAAATTATGATGTCGGTAATTGGGAGCTCTTGGCTATGAAGTGGGCATTTGAGGAGTGGCGTCATTGGCTTGAGGGTGCTAGACATCAGGTGGTGGTCTTGACTGATCACAAGAATCTGATTTACCTTGAGTCTGCCAGGCGTCTGAATCCTAGACAGGCGCGCTGGTCTTTGTTTTTCTCCCGGTTTAATTTTGTGGTTTCATACTTGCCGGGTTCGAAAAATGTGAAGGCAGATGCTCTTTCTAGGAGTTTTGAGCCTGACTCCTCTGGTGATTCTGAGCCTACGGGTATCCTTAAGGATGGAGTGATTTTGTCTGCTGTCTCCCCAGACTTGCGGCGTGCTTTGCAGGAGTTTCAGACTGATAGGCCTGATTGTTGTCCGCCTGGGAGATTGTTCGTTCCAGATGAGTGGACCAGTAGAGTCATCTCAGAGGTTCATTCTTCTGTGTTGGCAGGCCACCCTGGAATTTTTGGTACCAGAGATTTGGTGGCCAGATCCTTCTGGTGGCCTTCCTTGTCTCGGGATGTGCGTACCTTTGTGCAGTCTTGTGATGTTTGTGCTCGGGCCAAGCCTTGCTGTTCTCGGGCTAGTGGATTGTTGTTGTCCTTGCCTATTCCGAAGAGGCCGTGGACGCACATCTCTATGGACTTTATCTCGGATCTCCCGGTTTCTCAGAAAATGTCTGTCATTTGGGTGGTGTGTGACCGTTTTTCTAAGATGGTTCATTTGGTACCCTTGCCCAAATTGCCTTCTTCATCGGAGTTGGTTCCTTTGTTTTTTCAGAATGTGGTTCGTTTACATGGTATCCCGGAAAACATCGTTTCTGACAGGGGATCTCAATTTGTGTCCAGGTTCTGGCGAGCGTTCTGTGCCAGGATGGGCATTGATTTGTCTTTTTCGTCTGCGTTCCATCCCCAGACTAATGGCCAGATGGAGCGAACTAATCAGACCTTGGAGACTTATTTGAGGTGTTTTGTGTCTGCTGATCAGGATGATTGGGTCGCCTTTTTGCCGTTGGCAGAGTTTGCCCTCAATAATCGGGCCAGTTCTGCCACTCTGGTTTCTCCTTTCTTTTGCAATTCAGGGTTTCACCCTCGTTTTTCATCTGGCCAGGTGGAATCTTCGGATTGTCCTGGAGTGGACACTGTGGTGGATAGACTGCACCAGATTTGGAGTCATGTGGTGGACAATTTGAAGCTGTCTCAGGAGAAGACTCAGCAGTTTGCTAATCGTCATCGTCGTGTGGGTCATCATCTCCGTGTTGGGGACTTGGTGTGGTTGTCTTCTCGTTTTGTCCCTATGAAGGTCTCCTCTCCTAAGTTTAAGCCTCGGTTTATAGGTCCTTATAAGATTTTGGAGATTCTTAATCCTGTATCTTTTCGTTTGGATCTACCAGCATCTTTCACCATTCATAATGTCTTCCATCGGTCGTTGTTGCGGAGGTACGAGGTACCGGTTGTTCCTTCTGTTGAGCCTCCTGCTCCTGTGCTGGTGGAGGGTGAATTGGAGTATGTTGTGGAGAAGATTTTGGACTCTCGCATTTCCAGACGGAGACTTCAGTATTTGGTTAAATGGAAGGGATACGGTCAGGAGGATAATTCTTGGGTGACTGCCTCTGATGTTCATGCTTCTGATTTGGTTCGCGCCTTTCATAGGGCGCATCCAGATCGCCCTGGTGGTTCTCATGAGGGTTCGGTGCCCCCTCCTTAAGGGGGGGTACTGTTGTGAATTCTGTTTTTGGGCTCCCTCTGGTGGTTACTGGTGGTACTGGTTGACTGGTGTCTTGTTTTTTCCAGTGCACCTGTTTCCATTAGGAAATTGGGAGTCTCCTATTTAGTCTGGCTTCCCAGTCATTGTAGTGCCGGCAATCAATGTTATCAGAGCACCTTGTTGCTTGCTTCCTGCTCCAAGTCTGCAAGTCAGCTAAGTTGAATCTTTGGCTTTTTGTGTTTGTTTTGTCCAGCATGCATTTACATATCTCGTGCGGCTGGAAGCTCTAGTGATCTGGAATTGCTACTCCGGTGTCATGAGTTGACAACGGAGTTAAGGTAATTCCAGGATGGCTGTTCAGGGTTTTGAGGTGACCGCGAAGTCCTCTTTTGTATATTCCGCTATCTAGTCAGAGGGCCTCGCTTTGCTGAATCTATATTCATACTGCGTTTGTGTTTTCCTCTTACCTAACCGTTATTATATGTGGGGGGCTACTATAACCTTTGGGGTTTCCCTGGAGGCAAGTCAGGTCTGTGTATTCCTCTATTAGGGGTAGTTAGTTCTCCGGCTGGCGCGAGGTGTCTAGAGACAACGTAGGCACACCCCCTGGCTATTACCTAAGATACCATCCTTCCTAGAGCTTGTCCGTTTTTGCCTAAGTCCCTGCCATTGGGAATCATGACATGCAGCCAAATCTATTGGTCCTTCTAAGAAGGTCCTGTAGGTATGCAGTCTCTGTAGCAGTCTCTCATTGGTCCTTTTAGGAAGGTCCTGTATGTGCTGCAGCTATTTTAGGCTCGCATGGCCGCACAGCCATGCGCTAGTATCTTCCAAAGTTATGTGCTTTGCGCCACTGTGGTCATGTGTTTGAATGTGTTCAGGGACCTGGCTGAAATAAGCCCCTAGAATGATGGCACCTTCGGCGAGGAGATTGTGTTTGAATGTATTCAGGGACCTGGCTGTAATAAGCCCCTAGAATGTTGGCACCTCCGGCGAGGAGTGTTGTGTGCATGCATGACCACTGACTGCTCTCATCTGGGTATATGGAATTGAGCCGCCATTCACTTAGCAGCAGGTTCTTTCCTGCACGGTGGATCCCGGGTTGCAAATGCACCAATCCCATCAATAAAAATATTCGGTGCGTTCCGCAAACCCTAACAGTATGCTAGCGCCAGGATCTGGCTAAGTAATGGCAGATGAACAGCGATTGCAGGGGTACATCCAGCTGCTGGAGGGTCGATTGACGTCTCTTGAGCATGCAACATCAGCAGTGGATGTTACCGCAATAGCTGTTCAGCTAGCGTGGCTGCATCAGCTTTACCCACTGCCACCTCTGTTCCAACCATATCTCACCTCCCATTGCCTGAGAGATACTCTGGGGACAGTAAGTCCTGTAGGGGTTTCGTGAGCCAGTGTGGTATACATCTCGAGCTCCTGGCTGCACGTTTTCACACAGAGCGGGCAAAGGTAGGATTCATAATCTCTCTCTTGTCGGACAGGGCGTTGGAGTGGGCTACGCCGCTGTGGGAGCGCAATGATTATGTGGTGCGGAGTGTTCCTCGGTTTCTGGACACTCTGAAACAGGTCTTTGTAGAACCTCAAGTCACCCATGATACAGCGCTCCAGCTGCTGGCTTTGACTCAGGGTTCAGACATGGTCAGCCATTTTGCGGTTCACTTCCGGACGTTAGCGTCTGAGTTAGAGTGGCCAGATAAAACCCTCATTCCCGTATTTTGGAGGGGGCTGGCTGACCATGTGAAGGACGCTTTGGCTACTAGGGAGATTCCCGCCACACTGGAGGAGCTCATAGCTGTATCAACTCGCACAGACCTTCGTTTTCACGAGCGAAGGTTGGAGCGAGCCCAGTGTAGGCAGAGGTTTCGGCTGGCTCCCACCTTCGCCAGACCTCTGGAATCTCCAGTCCAGGCATCCGAGTCACATGAGGCCATAGAGGTGACACGAGCGGGACCCAATTCCCAGTCCGCTCGTGCACATAAGGTCTGTCATGTTTGCCGGCAGTCAGGACATCTTGCCTCCAAGTGTCCTCAGCGGTCGGGGAAACGTCAGCGTCTAGTGGCAGTAGGAGGAGGTACACTAGACGCGGCGATGTTTGCCTCAAA
The DNA here is from genome assembly GCF_051348905.1 of Ranitomeya variabilis. Lineage (NCBI taxonomy): Eukaryota > Metazoa > Chordata > Amphibia > Anura > Dendrobatidae > Ranitomeya > Ranitomeya variabilis. Next base: position 319,789,485 of record NC_135232.1, on the reverse strand, counting down.
GTTATCCTTCAAGGGGACAATTACCTTTGGCCCATCTACTCTTATGGTAGAGCTATGCGTGGACTCTGGGGCGGAGGGTAATTTTATGTCATCCGCTTTCGCCCAGCATCACGCAATACCCCTGGTTATGCTCGCCAAACCAGTAACCGTTCGAGTGGTAAATGGGTCGACATTACCCTCTCAGATTACCCACCAATCCATTCCTATCATGCTTTCTGTGTCTCCGTCACATCAGGAGATTATCTCCCTATTAGTCATTCCTGAGGGAATTGATGAGGTCCTGTTGGGGATACCATGGCTACGCTACCACTCTCCTCATATAGAGTGGTCCTCAGGGAGAATTTTGAGGTGGAGTAAATCCTGCGAGGGTAGATGTCAGAGGGAGTGCACAGGTTGCTACAACACAGGTACCCGCAGATCTTTCCTCTCTCCCCAAACACTATTGGCCCTATGCAGACGTGTTCTCCAAAAGGGCTGCAGAGACCCTTCCGCCTCACCGTCCCTATGACTGTCCTATTGACCTCTTGCCTGGTGCTGAGCCTCCCCAGGGTCGAGTTTACCCATTATTTCTCCCGGAGATGGATGCAGTGTCTCAGTACATCCAAGAGAATCTGGCAAGAGGATTCATTAGGGAGTCAGTGTCACCTGCAGGGGCAGGGTTCTTCTTTGTACAGAATAAGACAGGAGACTTACGTCCATGCATAGATTACAGGGGTCTTAACGCTATCACCGTTAAGAACAAGTACCCATTACCCCTGATTTCTGAGCTTTTTGATAGGCTACGGGGAGCAAGGGTATTTATAAAATTAGATCTGAGGGGTGCCTACAACCTGATTCGCATCCGTGAGGGGGACGAATGGAAAACGGCTTTTAACACCAGGTATGGGCATTATGAGTATCTGGTGATGCCCTTCAGGCTCTGTAATGCGCCAGCCATTTTCCAAGACTTTGTGAACGACATTTTCCAGGATATGCTCACCACCTCGGTCGTAGTCTATCTGGATGATATTCTCATCTACTCTCCAGATATTGACTCCCATCGGAGAGATGTTTGCAAAGTCTTTGACCTCTTATGGGCAAACTCCCTCTACGCCAAGTTGGAGAAGTGTGTGTTTGAGCAGGAGTCCTTGCCTTTCCTTGGTTATATCATCTCTTCCCTGGGTTTGGCTATGGATCCTGCCAAGCTACAGGCTGTGATGGACTGGCAGGAACCCCATTCTCTTAAAGCGGTGCAGCGCTTTATGGGGTTCATAAATTACTATCGCCAGTTCATTCCACACTTCTCAACTTTGGTAGCTCCCTTGGTTGCCCTCACCAAGAAGGGAGCAAATCCCAAGTTGTGGTCAGAGGAGGTCTCCAAGGCCTTTCTCTCGATTAAGTCACACTTCGCTAGCGCTCTCATCCTACATCGCCCCGATGTAGATAAGCCATTTATCATGGAGGTGGATGCCTCATCCGTTGGTGCTGGAGCAGTCCTTTTCCAAAAGGATGCTCAAGGTCGGAAGCATCCTTGCTTCTTTTTCTCCAAGACCTTCACACCATCGGAGAGGAATTATTCCATCGGGGACAGGGAGTTGCTAGCCATGAAGTTGGCTTTTTCAGAGTGGAGACACCTCTTGGAGGGAGCTCTCTTACCCTTCCAAGTGTTCACTGACCACAAGAACTTGGTGTATATACAGACGGACCAGCGGCTGAATTCTCGCCAGATGTTCCCTGTTCTTCTCCCGGTTCCATTTTACTCTTCATTTTCTCTCCGGGGAGAAGAACATTCGTGCCGACGCTCTCTCCCGCTCCGTAGTGTCATCTGAGGAGGAGGAGCTTCGGCTTATTGTCCCTTCTGAGAGCCTGAGAACTGTGGCTCCGGTTTCGCTTGAGTCCATGCCCCCGGGCAAGACTTTCGTACGAGCAAATTTGCGACCGGAGGGTCTCTCTTGGGCTCACTCGTCCAGAGTGGGTGGACATTTTGGGACCAAGAGGACATCTGAGCTTTTGGCGAGGACGTACTGGTGGCCGCATATGGCTCGTGACGTCGGGGACTATATTCGGGCGTGTGTCTCCTGCGCCCAGAATCGGTCTCCTCGGCAACGGCCTGCTGGGTTACTTTACCCCATGCCGGTGGCAGACAGGCCCTGGGAAATGGTCGGGATGGACTTCGTGGTGGGCTTACCCAAGTCTCGTAGCTGTACCGTTATCTGGGTAGTCACCGATCATTTTTCTAAGATGGTGCATTTGGTGCCGCTTCCACGGTTACCTTCTGCACGGGCCTTGGCGGCGTTGTTCATTAAACATATTTTCCGCTTACATGGAATGCCTGATAAAATTGTCAGTGACCGGGGTCCCCAGTTTGCATCTCGGTTTTGGAGAGAGCTCTGCCGTTTACTCAGCATAGAGCTGAATCTCTCCTCTGCATATCATCCCGAGATAAATGGGTTGGTAGAGAGAATCAACCAGACTCTGGTGACATACTTGCGACATTTTGTCTCTGCTAGGTAGGATGACTGGGCATCTTTGCTATCTTGGGCGGAATTTGCCTTGAACAACGCCGTAGCCGATTCCACTGGTCAGACTCATTTTCTCTTCAATTACGGCCAGCATCCGCTTGTCCCAGTGCCCATGCCCATGTCATCCACCGATTCTAGGGTGGCAGACTGGGCGGTGGAGGCACGTGACATCTGGGATCACACACAGGATGCCATCCAGGCCTCCAAGGAGAGAATGAGGGTTTCGGCCGATACACACCGGCGCCCCGCTCCGACCTTTGCTCCTGGCGACTTAGTGTGGCTCTCCGCCCGTAACATCATGCTGCGAGTTGAGTCTACTAAGTTTGCGCCTCGCTACATTGGCCCGTTCAAGGTTCTGGAACAGGTCAACCCTGTGGTCTACCGTTTGGCTATTTCTCCACGCCTTGGTATCACCGATACTTTTCACGTTTCCCTCTTAAAGCCTGTTCATTTGTCCCGGTTTTCTGAGTCATCTGCCGGGACATCGGGTTCTTCCACAGATAAGTTTGAGGTGAATGCTATCGTGGGGTGCAAGGTGGTACGAGGCAAGAAATTTTATCTGGTGGATTGGAAGGGTCACGGTCCAGAGGATAGAACCTGGGAGCCTGTGGGGCACATTCTGGCTCCGCTGCTCATTGCAGCGGTCCCAGCGTCTCACTGGGACTGATTCTGTGCAAAGGGTTACTGCTGCCTCTCCAGGCTCTGCTATTGTACCCTGCACTGATCTGCGGCGAGCAGGCTTTTCTGGAACTAAGGTCCTGCTTTGCACACACTTAGCATGCCCAGGGTAAGATCTCTCAGTGGAGATCAAGGGTCACATGCTCAGGTACTGCAGCCAAATCTATTGGTCCTTCTAGGAAGGACCTGTAGGTACGCAATCTCTGTAGCAGTCTCTCATTGGTCCTTTTAGGAAGGTCCTGCACGTGCTGCAGCTATTTAAGGCTCGCATGGCCGCACGGCCATGCGCTAGTATCTTCCAAAGTTACGTGCTTTGCGCCACTGTGGTCATGTGTTTGAATGTGTTCAGGGACCCGGCTGAAATAAGCCCCTAGAATGCTGGCACCTCCGGCGAGGAGATTGTGTTTGAATGTATTCAGGGACCTGGCTGTAATAAGCCCCGAGAATGCTGGCACCTCCGGCGAGGAGTGTTGTGTGCATGCATGACCACTGACTGCTCTCATCTGGGTAGTTAGCCTGTGCCTCTGTGAGTCTAACAGGGCACAGAGCTTTGCTTTCGCGGCTGCTCTGTGAAACTAAAAGAGCTGGTTCGTATCGCCATATTGAGCCGCCATTCACTTATCAGCAGGTTCTTTCCTGCACGGTGGATCCTGGGTTGCGAACGCACCAATCCCATCAATAAAAATATTCGGTGCGTTCCGCAAACCCTAACATTATCTCTGTCAGATTCTTGGTGTATCTGTTTTCTCCAAATACTTGCTTTTCAGGCATACTAATCACATATCATTTTTCTCCAAATAAATCCATTTGTATTGAGCTTTCCAAATACTTCAGTAGTCCATTTAAAATGGGCAAGGCAAGGGGCAAGAGATGGGGAAGTGGACATGATGCTGATGGTGCATGCAGAGGACGAGACCGTGGCCAAGTTGAAAATGGGCCACAACAAAGACCCACATCTTCGCTCTCTACCTTCCTGTCCCAGTTTCTAAGGGACGGCAGCACACCACTATCGAAGCCAGAGAAGTGTGAAACAGTTGTTGGTTGAATAGCGGATAATGCTTCCAGTCACTTAGCCACCACCACCATGCTTTCCACACGGTCAAGTCTGAGTAGCCGTGAGTATGGACTGGATATTACTCACCCTGATCCTTCTTCCTCCCACCATGCCGAGTGCCCTTAGACAACTGATCCCACACTTGGACACTCCGAAGAGCTGTTCAGTTTTCCCTTTAAAGATTCCGGACTCTCGGCCGGTCAACTTGAAGTGCGGCCAGATGAGATTGCATGTAGCGTTGTCCAAAGCTTTGAACAACCACGGTCACACGAAGGCGATGGTGGGAAAGTGTCACAATAGGTGGACCATGATGAGAAACAATTGTCAGAAAGTCATGAGGAGGAGCACGGTGCGGATGTGGAAGACGAGGTGGTGGATGACATAGGACTGACCCAACCTGGCAGGAGGACAAGCAGAGTGAGGACAGCAGCACCCATGGGGAAGGAGGCATATCACCCCAACAGATAGGAAGAAGCAGTGTGGTGGCCACAGACAGAAGGCGTGCATCCATTCCCCATAACACCAACATGACGGAAGTTGCCATTCCAACTGTTAGATCTTCCCGAGTCTGGTTAACTTTTAAATACTCTGATGATAGCCCCAAACAGGCCATTTGTAGCACCTGCCATGCCCGCATCAGCAGGGGTAGCAAAACTGCCAGCCTGACTACCAACAGCATGATTAGGCACATCGCAGCAAAGCATCCGACTTAGTGGGCCGAAATCCAGGCTCCAAGAACACTATCTGCAGGTGACACCACTGCTTCTTCCACTGTTTATCGTACAAGCCAATTCCCAGTTCACCATGCCTGTGAAGATACCTTGGGCCCTGCACCTGTTGTTGCCCACAGTCAACCAGCACCATCATCAAGCCTGTCCACGTCCATGTCCAGCCCAGCCTTCAGTTTTCAATACCCCAGTCATTGGAATGCAAGAGGAAATACCCAGCCAATGCCCCACAGGTCACAGTGATAAATTCTAACATTTCTCATCTGCTTACGCTCGAAATGTTGCCTTTTAGGCTCATTGAGATGGAAACTTTCCACAACCTGATGGTGGCTCCCATCTCAAGGTACTCGGTCCCCAGTCGCCACTATTTCTCCAGTTGTGCCGTACTGGCATTACACCATCATGTGTCCCACAAAATTACCCGTGCCCTCAACAATGCTGTTACTGGGAAAGTCCATCTAACCACGGACACATGGACAAGTGCTTGTGGACAGGGATGGTACATCTCACTCACGGCACACTGGGTTAACATAGTGGAAGCCGGGACCCAGTCGGACCTTGGGATGGAACACATCCTCCCCATACCGAGGATTTCTGGCCCTACATCTATCAGGGTTGCCCCCACAGTCTACAGCTCCTGCACCTCCTCTTCAGCCTCCATCTCTGAAATGAACACATTAGTCAGAAGCTGGAAGCACTGAAGCACTGCCTCAGCCAAGCGGCAACAGGCTGTGCTGAAGCTTATCTGCTTAGGTGACAAACCGCACAATGCTGAAGAGTTGTGGACACCGCTGAAAGAGCAGTCAGATATTTGGATGACACTGCTGAACCTACAGCCAGGCATGGTTGTGTGTGACAATGGCCAGAACCTGGTGGCGGCTCTGAGGCAAGGTGAGCTCACACACCTACCTTGCCTGGCCCATGTGATTAACCTCGTGGTTCAATGTGTTCTCAAAAGTTACCCAGAGCTGCCGGATCTGCTAGTGATAGTACGCTGTCTGTAGTGTCTGTCTGCCCATTTTAGAAAGTCAGCTACAGCTTCAGCTACCCTTGCCATGCTTCAGCAGCGTTTGCAGCTTCCTGCTCACCGACTGCTGTGTGATGACCCCAAGTATTGGAACTCTACACTGCATATGTTGGAAAGGATTTGTGAACAGAAGAGGGCAGTTATTGACTATCAGCATCAACAAGGCTGTCGATATCCAGTTCAGACTCCACACATAAGACCTCAGGAGTGGATATGGATGTCAAACATATATACCATCCTACAAAACTTTGAGGACTGCACCAAGATGGTGAGTGGCGATGATGCCATAATTAGCGTCACCATGATGCTACTCTGCATTCTGAAAAACTCTCTGCTCACATTTAAAGGGAAGGCATTGCAGGCAGAGCACGAGGATATGGAGCAAGGAACCATACTGGGTGATTACATTCAGCCCAGCCTCATGTCGTCCCAGTGTGGATTGGTGGACAATGAGGAGGAGGAGGAAGAACAGGAGCTACTTTCATGTGCTATAAACGGTACGACAAGCACAACTGTCATACCGTCTGTTCAGCGAGGATGGCCTGAGGACAGGGAGAAGGACGAGGAGGAGGAGGACAGCATGGTTAGTCATCCTGTTGGTGAGGACATGGAAGTCTTGCCTGTTAGCAGTCTGGCAAGCATGGCTGACTTTATGTTTCGCTGTTTCCCGTGACCTTCTCATTATTAAAATATTCGTTACATTCATTACTGATTGGTGACACTTTTAGACCCATGCTACAAAGAAAACTTTCAATCTCTTCTTCCAGAGGAGGACAGGTGTACTGAAGTGTTGCAGTACCAGAGGGCCCTTGTAGTGGAATTACTTAAAAAATACCCATCTGAGAACACTGGCAGCAGACGTCAGAGTTTGTTGTACAAGCGAGAGAGACAGAAGTACAATACAGCTCAGACAGGGGAACAATGGCAAAGTTCTGGGACAGTTTTCTCAGACCCTCCCATCATGCTGGCACAGAGGCAAGGGGTGCTGTCACAAGAAGTACAATGTTTGGGAAGATGCTGAGAGAGTATCTTGCAGATCGCACAAACATCCTCCTGGACTCCTCTGTGCCTATTAATTATTGAGTATCCAAGCTGGACACATGGCATGAACAGGTTCTCTATGCCTTCGAGGTCCTAGCCTACCCTGCTGCTAGTGTTCTGTCAGACCGGGTTTTTAGTGCCACTGGTGGAATTATAACTGAAAATGATGACAGGCTGGCTCTTATAAAAATGAACAAGGGCTGGATTGGGCAAGACTTCTGTACACCACCGAATGGAAACAGTGAAACATAACCTCAAATACATTGCCTTTTTTGTAGCGGTGTATTTTCATGCACCTCTTCACAATCACACATGGGTATATGCTTCCTGATTTGGTCTGTTTGGTGTTATCCTCCTTCTTATCCTCATCCTCATCATCCACAACCACTAGAACACCAGGGTGAACGTATTCCGTGATGCAAAGGTCACTCAATTTTTGTGCAAGAGTGTTTTTATCATGCTCGTTACTAATTTGAAACCAAAACAAATGTTCCTCCCCCAGGGGGAAATGTCATAAAAATATGCTTCCCATTTATTCATATATTTTCCATTTTTCCTATCTCTGGACCATCCTCTTATGACCAAGTGCATACCTCTCCAATATAAAAATATTGAATGACTATTATATTATATTTTTATTTATATCCTTGTCTCGTCTCTAAGCTGTTGCTAGGGACCAACATATCTCGTTGGACACATTCTGGCTTCATAGCTATGAACCTGTGTTCGCCCCTCCCTTTTGTTATTTTCTTTCATAGGTGGATTCACATTCTTTATTCATTTGTTTGATTTCAGTATGATTGATCATTATTATGTCTCCTCATTCTCCGCCACTAGATCACCAGGGTTACCGTGTTCTGTACTGCTACAGGCAGTCCAATTTTTGGCAAGGGTGTCTATGATGCCCATAAAATATTGTTAAAAAATGTACCCCCCATGAGGAAATGTTTGTCAGCCCATGCACTTCGTGTATGGGCATTACAAGTCTAGGAGACACGTTCCTTTACATTGGGCTTAGTTTTTAATTGTGCTAGTAAGGCAGGAGAGTCTATGTGCACATATCCACATCACTACAAGGCATGCAGGCACTGCATGTGAGTCTATAGATCTCCCTGCATACATCAAAAGGCTCCCTTACTGTCTGCAGCTGTTTATTTTATATGTACCTGCAGGTATCCGTGGCCATGATTTGTTTTTTTGGGGCACCTTATACCTGCAAATTTTAGTACAAATCAATACAGAGCCCCATTTTTTACAACATTTATTGGCTTGGTCACACGGCAGACTACAGTCAGGTAATTTTAATACAAGAGCATTAAATAAAATCTAACAATTTAAAAAGGTTGTTTTTGTCCCAGGCATCAGATGTGAGTGTGCATAAAATTCTGGCCTTTTTTTGTGTACTATATATTTTTTGTAGTGTCTTACAACATTTTTGGACAACAATTTGGTGAGCAAAAAATATTTAGCTACAGTTCTTTTATTTAGCACATTGTATGCCACGCGCATCGCATATCATTGCGCTAAATATTGTACAACTTTAGTACTCCAAATGTTTTATTTTAGTGCCATAGCCTACTTATTGACACAATTTTTGTGGTCCCAAAAAAACAAGGCCACATTTTTGTTACTCTGTTATCTCCATCAGATGCACGGTGTATCTGCGGTTTCCAAATCCTTGCTTTGCAGGCATACATTGCATTTTTGGGTCTGCTACCCTTGCTGTATACAAATTTTTTTGTTTTAAAAATTTTTTAAAATACAGGCCACATATTGAAACAGTCTGTTATCTCAATCACAGTCAGGTCTATCTGTGGTCTTCAAATCTTGGCTTTTCAGGCATACATTCCAGTTTGTGGTCTGCTACCCTTGGTGTATACAGTGTTTTTTTTTCTTTTTAAATTTACCCCCCATGGGGAAATGTTTTTCAGCTCCTTTAAACTGGGCCCACTTTTTAATGAGGCCTTCCTCCACATCTCATCATCCACTGCCACTAGATCACCAGGGTTAATGTGTTCCATGCTGCTACAGCCAGTCAATCTTTTGGCAAGGGTGTCATACAAAAATGTTTTAAAAATGTACACCCATGGGGAAATGTTTGTCAGCCCATACACTTAGTGTGTATGGGCATTATATGTCTAGGAGACCCGCTCCTTTGTAGTGGGACAGTTTTTTAGGAGGCCCTCCTCCATGTTTCTTCCAAGGGGGGGATTGGGGTGCGTGCAAATTTGAATCAAGGTGGCCCTTGCATTAGCATTAAGTGAATAAGGAAACTGTGTGGCAGGACCAACTGAAGACTGTGAAGTGGGTTTTCCTGTTGCCATCCAGTATCTGGGTTCAAAGGCTTATTGGGGTGCATGTGAGTTGATAGCAGGGCAGGCCTAGCATTCAATGCAAAAAAATTTTCAGGAGGCCCTAATGTACCTCTCGTGAAAGGGGTATTGGGGTATGCTGTAATTCTTGGCTGCCCAGCTACTCACTGCATAGGCAATAGCAGCATAGGAGAACCACTGTTTAATAATGGCCCTTTAAGAATATTAATGCCTCCTGATGCCCCTCTAAAAATAGGCTTTGCGATTTTAAGAGTCCCTCCTTCATAAATGAAACAAGATGTGTCTCCCTATGTGTCACACAACACAGCTAGGGTTGTTAAATGTTACAATGACATTTCCCAGTGAATGCATTTGTATTGGTTGAAAGCAATGTTAAAGTTGTAAAACGTATCAAAAATGCTGTTTGTAAACATAGCCCAAGTGGTGGAGGAGCATTTTGGTCTGGGGTTAATTGCCTTGTATACAAGTCATTACCCTGGAAAGGATGTACCTTAACATATTTCCCAGCAAAATCCATTTTGATTTCCTTTTTGTATATTTTTTGGTGCACCTGTAAAAATGAAACTCTGACAATATTGCTTACAGCTGTGACCTAGGAGTCAGAAATGCTTCCAGGGGCTATCCCCATGATGTTCCGTGTCATTCGAGCAGTATTTCCATCATTTTCAGATTTTTTTAGACCTTATTTGGACCCCGGGAGGGATCGCGGTAAAAATACTCGGGTTTCCAGTAGACTTACATTGGGCTCATTGCTTGGGTCGAGTACCCGAGTATTTCAATTTGCTCCACCCGAGCAACAAGCACCCGAGCATTTTAGTGCTGCTCACCCATCATTAGAAAGAAGCAATTTTTATGACAATATATATTAAATAGTTGCTTGTTTGCATGTGTACTGTTCATTTATAAAAAATAAAAACGTAAACAAAGGTTATTCTTTAAGGTTTGTTCACACTGCATATTATCATAATTTTCAAATGTCTATTTCTAGAAGAAACAACAGATAGCTTTTGAAGAACATCATACAATTTTTGTCAGATTCATGACATCCATTTACAAACACATTATTTTTTTTTTTTTTAATTGTTAATACAATTTGCAAATTTATCAAGAAAATGTATGTTAAATTAGATAAAACAGGGTGCTAAGCAATGCCTTATAGAGATGAGCAAATACATTGAAGTGGAATTGAATTCTACTCAAATTTTACAAGAATCCTCTGTGCGATAATTTATTTCCATGCGGATTCAGCAAAATGGCAGCTATTGGCTGCCATTTATTTACCCTGCTAAAGGCCATGAAAATGTAAAAAAATAAAGTAATAATAAATATTTCAACTCTACTTGCTATTCACCTCTTCAGCCCGTCCATTGTCACACATCTGGTCCTCTTTGGATCAGATTACCATTGCTCAGTTTGAATTCTCCAGGCAGCTCATCCTGGGCTTGAACTTCTGTGCCTGATGAGACCTGGGAGGGTTCTGCGCATTTGTGTACAATGTCATGCCACATGCCATGATGTCATGACGTTTGGTACGGGCTTGCAAGGAATTTAATGTGAGTGGCGGCAATCTGAAGATACTATGAGGTCTTCAAGGTAACGATTAGGAGTGTAAAGGTACCGTCACACTAGGCGAGGTTGCAGCGATATCGCCAGCGATCCGTGACGTTGCAGCGTCCTGCATAGCGATATCGCTATGTTTGGCACGCAGCAGCGATCTGGATCCTGCTGGGATATCGCTGGTTGCAGGGAGAGTGGACGAACTTTCTTTCGTCGCAACTCTCCCGCTGACACCGCTGGATCGCCGTGTGTGACGCCGATCCAGCGATGTCTTCACTGGTATCCATGGTAAACATCGGGTTACTAAGCGCAGGGCCGCGCTTAGTAACCCGATATTTACCATGGATACCATGGTAAAAGTAAAAAAAAAAACACTACATACTCACCGTCTGTTGTCCGTCATGTCCCCTGGAGCTTGCCGTACTGACTGTCTCAGCGCCGTCCGGCCGTAAAGCAGAGCCCAGCGGTGAACCTGCAGTAACAGCGGTTCACCGCTGGGCACCGCTGTTACGGCCGGCCGGCGCTGAGACACAGTCAGTGCGGCAAGCGCCGAGGGACATGAAGGACGACAGAAGGTGCGTATGTAGTGTTTTTTTTTTTTTTTACATGGGGACTTCGGCATCGCTGAAGACAGTTTCAGCGATGCCGAAGTCGCTTGGTCGCTGGAGAGAGCTGTCTGTGTACCAGCTCCCCAGCGACCACACAGCAACTTACCAGCGATCACGTCGCTGGTCGCGATCGCTGGTAAGTTGCTTAGTGTAACGGCACCTTAAGGGCCAGAGATGTGAGTGATAAGGTAGGTATAAGTATTTTTTAAATTTGTCTACATATTATTGAAGAGACCCAAAGTATAATAACAAACATTTAATTTGTGGAGAATACCTTCTCCATTAATTAAATTTTCTGGTAAGATCCATAAGAACAGGAAAATGTAAATTTGTCCTTATCCGCTCATCACTAATACATAATACCGTATAACATCTTGCTGCCATATACTACATTGAAACTGTTCAACAGGATAACAAAATGAGACAGTTCCTATTTATCCTGTTGAAAAACAGGATCCTGATGGTAACCTGTCATGTCTGTTTCTTGCTACAAATTACAGAATGCTTTGAGTGATAAAAACATGGATGCATCTGTACATTATACAGTATGCATGTTTGTGCATCACATCTATGTTTGAAACCAATTGTCTTGAGTAATTCAGTTATTAGAAGACTGTATATAATCTACACCAGTGGTAATATTTGTGTATCCATAAGATTGTCGATTCTGCGTTAGAATCGTCATTAGATGCAGGAATTGTGAGTTGTTTTAGAGACAAGACTTAACTGTTCTTCAGTCTTCTTTCATAATTGTAAAATCATTTTCTTTGTTTTGTTAATTAGATTGTTGGTTACATCAATTACTAGCAAAGACTCCCTGTTGAGTTCAATAATTGCAATTTTCACCTAGCTAATTGGCTGTATGCTTATTAACAGCCTCGTCCCCTGTGAATGTGTTCATTGAAGAAAGGGGTCTAGGGAGCATAATGCATAATTGCACAGCGTATTTCAATGGCAATTAAAAGTGTTAGAAAAACATAGTCTTAGAAATAGAAATGGTTGAATTAACCATTCTATTAATGTTACAAATTATACAGCTATGGCTTCCCTATCAGTCCACATTTCCTGGTAAAGCCATTAAATGTACACAGTGTACATGTACATGTAAAGGGTGCATAAATCTTAGAATGGCTGTTAGCCGACAAATATTTCTCTATACCTTCACATACATACACACAAGTCTAAATATGTTTGCGCTATGTAGAGGGAATAAGCCACTGTCATACACTATACATAGCCATATTGATTTGATGCTAAGTGGAATCATGTTGAATTTTTGGGAATTGGAACAATTTGTCATTTGCTCTTTGTGAATCAGCAAAATGAACACCACCATTTTACACAAAGCATAAGTTTGCCTCTGCCACAGAAAGTTCGATAGGGTAGCCGGCTGGGCTTAACAATTATGCCTTGCAATTATCAAATGGTGCTCACAGTGGCAATCAGGAAGTGTTTAGAACCTGTAGTCTCTGAAGAAAAGAAAATAATACATAGGTTTAATTGATAGGGGGAGAAAGAGTGAGGACAGCTGATATAATTATAATAATAATCTCTTTATTTATATAGCGACACCATATTCCGCAGCACTTTACAGGTTGCACACATTATCATCGCTGTCCCCAATGGGGCTCACAATCTAAATTCCCTATCTATATGTCTATGATTGATAGTGATTATATAAGGTCGTGTTCACATAATGGGTTTCCAATGCGTTTTTTGCTGCAATCACTGCATTTTAACAACATTTTCATTTTATTTACACATTTTTTTAACTCTGCATGCAGAAATAAGCTAACATTATTGCTAAAAGAAAATAAAGTAAATGCTGCTGTCTGACAAGACAAAGTATGTGTTTCATATTATTTTTGTACACAAAACACTAGTCTAGTTCAGTGGTCCCCAACCTTTCCTACCATTAGAGCCACATTCAGTTCTGAAAGATGATTTTTTTAATTTATTTTTTTATTTTACTCACTTTTATAGCACCATTACTTCCACAGCACTTTACAGATATTATTGGCACTGACCCATTGAGGCTCATAATCTAAATTCCCTATCAGTATGTCTTTGGAGTGTAAGAGGAAACTGGAGTACCTGGAGGAAACCCACGCAAACACGGGGAGAACATACAAACTCATCAATTTATCAAGCTGGGAAGGTCCCTGGTTATTGGGCCTGCACCAACCTAAAAATATTAGCCTGCAGCCACTCCAGAATTGGCACATCACATTAGATGCACCAATTCTGGAACATTGCCCTGTTCTTCCAGAGTGCCCTGATGTGGTGGAAATCAGGGAAATGGTAGTTGGGTTGATGACAGCTTTGATTTGTCAAAAATTACAGCTGCCATCAACCCCTGGGGTTAGTAATTTTTTAAATTGCGAACTTCCAATTTTGTCAATTTGCCACAGCACTTTGAATGCTAAGAAAGATATTTCACAACAGCTTCATCCATTTGATGTATTGAATGAGCACAATCTGAATTTGGACTTGGACGAGATGAAGGCTGAAGAGGAGAAAATATGATTGAAATGCCTAGCTGTGTTGATGACACTGTCTGCCATGGTTGTAAGGGCACAAGCAACAGCAGCAGAAATGATAGCGGGATTCTGAGTCATGACAAGTCTAGAGGTGTGAATCAATAGAATGGACAAATAGCTTAGGACATTTCCCATACTGAGTAAACTATGAATCAAGTCACTGATTCTGATGATGGTATGGTGTACAGCAGAGGTGTCAAACTGCATTCCTTGAGGGCCGCCAACAGGTCATGGTTTCAGGATTTCCTTAGCATTCCACAAGGTGCTAGAATCATTCTGTGCAGGTGATTAAATTATCACCTGTGCAATACAAGGAAATCCTAAAAACATGACCTGTTGGTGGCCCTCGAGGAATGCAGTGTGACACCTCTGGTGTACAGGACCTGGAAATCAGATCAGGATAATTAGGAGGTGATGTCATTGGAGGAGCAAAGTTCTGGCCACAAGATCTTCTGGTGCAGATGTGCTTCTTATGTAGTCAGTTGTGATGAGTCTTGCTGTATGTCATCTCAGATGTGGGAATTCTTTTCCACATTACAGGTTCACCAATCTATTGCAGATTTCAGGCTCTGCATTAAGAAAAAGTGCCATGGATATTTCGGCACAAAATCAGCTCTCCATTAATGATGAGCGAATTTGTTCGAAAAACACTCATCACACATAATTTCGGCACGAAAATGGCACATTCGGATTCGTCATCAGAAACACAAGCAAAATTTTATAAAATCAGTAACATTTGGTAAAAAGTGAAGGAAAATAATTGCTTTACCACTTAAGTATTTTCAGCACTTTGGCTACCATAATGATAACATATCATGAGCGTGGGGCACTTGTTTGATGAGGGGAGGGGGCCTGCAGAGCTCAGAGGCACAGCTTGCTTGTAAACTGTAATTTTTTTTCTAACTTTATGTGTGCACACTGCGGCTAGCCAATCAGGAAGCATCCACAATGACTTGACACAACGGCTTTTGTCGTTGGCTGCTGATATCCCGTCTCTTTCCATATAAAGAGTGGACATCTTGTTTTAGCGCCATTTTGACAATGTAACAGTGCAGAGAGGCTGCTTTAGATGCTATCAGCAGCTAGATTTTAGGTAGTTAACTAAGCAGTTATTTCTTAAGGCCCCGTCTCACATAGCGAGATCGCTGCTGAGTCACAAGTTTTGTGACGCAACAGCGACCTCAGTAGCGATCTCGCTATGTGTGACACGTATCAGCGACCAGGCCCCTGCTGCGAGATCGCTGGTCGTGTCGGAATGGCCTGGACCATTTTTTGGTCGTTGAGGTCCCGCTGACATCGCTGAATCGGTGTGTGTGACACCGATCCAGCGATGTCTTCACTGGTAACCAGGGTAAACATCAGGTTACTAAGCACAGGGCCGCGCTTAGTAACCCGATGTTTACCCTGGTTACCAAGAAAAAAAACAAAACAGTACATACTCACCATCTGATGTCCGTCAGGTCCCTTGCCGTCTGCTTCCTGCTCTGACTGAGATCTGGCCGTACAGTGAGAGCACAGCACAGCAGTGACGTCACCGCTGCGCTCTGCTCTCACTGTATGGCGGCACTCAGTCAGAGCAGGAAGCAGACGGCAAGGGACCTGACGGACATCAGATGGTGAGTATGTACTGTTTGTTTTTTTTGGTAACCAGGGTAAACATCGGGTTACTAAGCGCGGCCCTGCGCTTAGTAACCCGATGTTTACCCTGGTTACCCGGGTGCTGCAGGGGGACTTCGGCATCGTTGAAGACAGTTTCAAAGATGCCGAAGTCGTTCCCCTGATCGTTGGTCGCTGGAGAGAGCTGTCTGTGTGACACCTCCCCAACGACCACACAACGACTTACCAACGATCACGGCCAGGTCGTATCGCTGGTCGTGATCATTGGTAAATCGCTATGTGAGACGGGGCCTTTAGTCAGATAGTTAATCTAGGTAGTGTCCTGTGTGGCTGTGAAATAGACCTTCCAGCTTTTTTTGTTGTTGCCATTATTGAGGTTCACAAAGACAGCAGGGCACATTTCATACAAGTGTGTTATACACAGCTTCTTTTGTGATCCATGCACCAGTATACTGTTCTAAATGTTATTTTTCTACTAGCTAAATGTGAAACAGCATGCCATATCCCACCTTTTCATTTAGTGGTGTGGTGTAGTGTTGAGCGATACCGTTCGATACTTGAAAGTATCGGTATCGGAAAGTATCGGCCGATACCGGCAAAGTATCGGATCTAATCCGATACCGATACCCGATACCAATACAAGTCAATGGGACTCAAGTATCAGACGGTATCCCTGATGGTTCCCAGGGTCTGAAGGAGAGGAAACTCTCCTTCAGGCCCTGGGATCCATAATAATGTGTAAAATAAAGAATTAAAATAAAAAATATTGCTATACTCACCTCTCCGACGCAGCCTGGACCTCACCGAGGGAACCGGCAGCGTTCTTTGCTTAAAATGCGCGCTTTTACTTCCTTCCGTGACGTCACGGCTTGTGATTGGTCGCGTGCCGCCCATGTGGCGGCGACGCGACCAATCACAGCAAGCCGTGACGTAATTTTCAGGTCCTCAATGCCTAATTCTAGGCATTCAGGAATTTAAAATTACGTTCCGGCTTGTGATTGGTTGCGTCGCGGTCACATGGGCGACGCGACCAATCACAAGCCATGACGTCACGGGAGGCAGGAGACGCGCGCATTTTTAAAATTACGTCACGGCTTGTGATTGGTTGCGTGCCGCCCATGTGACCGCGACGCGACCAATCACAAGCCGGAACGTAATTTTAAATTCCTGAATGCCTAGAATTAGGCATTGAGGACCTGAAAATTACATCACGGCTTGCTGTGATTGGTCGCGTTGCGGCCACATGGGCGGCACGCGACCAATCACAAGCCGTGACGTCACGGAAGGAAGTAAAAGCGCGCATTTTAAGCAAAGAACGCTGCCGGTTCCCTC
The DNA here is from genome assembly GCF_051348905.1 of Ranitomeya variabilis. Classification (NCBI taxonomy): domain Eukaryota; kingdom Metazoa; phylum Chordata; class Amphibia; order Anura; family Dendrobatidae; genus Ranitomeya; species Ranitomeya variabilis. Next base: position 319,772,469 of record NC_135232.1, on the reverse strand, counting down.
GGTGAGGTCCAGGCTGCGTCGGAGAGGTGAGTATAGCAATATTTTTTATTTTAATTCTTAATTTTACACATTAATGTTGTTTCGATACCGATACCCGATACCACAAAAGTATCGGATCTCGGTATCGGAATTCCGATACCCGCAAGTATTGGCCGATACCCGATACTTGCGGTATCGGAATGCTCAACACAAGTGTGGTGACATTGTTGTGTGACTTGAGCTGTTTTGCATGAAAAAAATTTTTGAGGGCAGTTGCTACCGTCACTCACCATGCCATATCTCACTCCACCATATCCAATCTGTTGGCCACAGAAATGCTGGAGGAGGAAAGGGTGATGGGCAAGCACCTATCGGATGAAGAGAATATTCCTCCCCTCTCTGTTGTTTGTGGCTGGCAGGAGGGGATGGAGGAAACGAACCTCATAGTTACCCAGCCGCCAACACAGCATGGGATTGGACCTCATAGTATAGCCCGACATATGAGTGCCTTTTTGCTGCGCTATCTGCAACATGATACCCATATAGTTATGATTCGAAATAGTGCTGACTACTGGGTTGCCACTCTAATGGGAGAAACTCATGAATGGTTGCTGCATATTAGAAATATCAATATATACTTTTATGCCTAGAATATCGCTCAAGTTGTGCTGACCTAAATAATGGACAAAAATGCGGACTAGTCATCAACCATGTGGACTAGTTATCTCTCCATGGGTAGCCACTCTGTTAGATCTACGTTATAAGACCAAATTTTTCCAGATGCTTTCCACCCTGGAAAGGGAAATGCGATTGCTGGAGTATCGAAACATCCTTTTACACCACCTTAAGAGAGGTTTTCCCCAAAACAGCAGTGAGGCCCACAGTGTGCATCGCAGCTCTAGACTTCCAACCTCCAGCATGTCAATTCATCAACGCCAAAACATTAGTAGCAGCAGTAGCAGCTACAGTAGTGTAAGTGGAAGAAGCAATTTCTGTGAGGCCTTTGACACTTTTTTAGACCAGTTCATGCACCAGCACAACAGAGTCCAAGTCTTACATGTGGTGAATGAATGGAGAGGATGGTGCAAGAGTATCTAGAACTGATCAATCAATACCATCAGGGAGGGTTTGGATGCTTTCACATTTTGGTCTTCAAAAATGGATGAGTAGCCTCAGCTCACCTCACACGCCTTGGAGGATTTATCATGCCTGGCAGACAGTGTTCTCAGAATGTGTCTTGGGTCCTGCTGGTGGTGTCCTGATGGATAAGCGCAGCCAGCTGTCCTCTGAAAGTGTAGACCACCTAACTTTAACCCTTTAACCCCGGAGCTTTATTCGGCTTTGTGTTTTTGTTTTTGGCTCCCCTCCTTCCCAGAGCCATAATTTTCTTATTTTTCCATCAATATGGCCATGTGAGGGCTTATTTTCTGCGGAACGAGTTGTACTTTTGAACGACACCGTTGGTTTTACCATGTGGTGTACTAGAAAAAATTCCAAGTGTGGTGAAATTGCAAAAGAAAGTGAAATCCCACACTTCTTTTTTGTTTGGCTTTTTTGCTAGGTTCACTAAATGCTAAAACTGACCTGCCATTTTGATTCTCCATGTCATTACGAGTTCACAGACACCAAACATATCTAGGTTCTTTTTTACCTAAGTGATGAAAAAAATTCCAATCTTTGCTAAAAAGAAAATTGCGCCATTTTCTGATACCAATAGCGACTCCATGTTTCATGATCTTGGGTTGGGTGAGGGCTTATGTTTTGCACACCAAGCTGCCATTTTTAATTATGTCATTTTGGTGCAGATACGCTCTTTTGATGGCCCATTATTGAATTTTAATGCAATGTCGTGGCGACCAAAAAAAGTAATTATGGCGTTTTGAATTTTTTTATCGCTACGCCATTTAGCGATCAGGTTACTCCTTTTTTTATTGATAGATCAGGTGATTTTGAATGTGGCAATACCAAATACATGTAGGTCTGATCTTTTTCTTGTTTTATTTTGAATGGGGTGAAAGAGGGGTGAAGAACTTTTATTTTATTTTTTTCATATTTTTAAAAACATTTTTTTTTTACTTTTGCCATGCTTCAATAGCCTCCATAGGAAGCTAAGAGCTGGCACAACTTTATTGGCTCTGCTACATAGAGGCAATGCTCAGATCGCCTCTATGTAGTAGAATTACAGCATTGCTATGAGCGCCGTCCGCAGGGTGGCACTCACAGCAACAGGCATCAGCAACCATAGAGGACTCAAGGAGACCTCTGGTTGTCATGACAACGCGCCGATGACCCCCGAACACATAATGAGGGTCACTGGTGCATATATTTCCGGCTGGATGGGAGGGAGGGATTGTTAAACGCTGTTGTCAGAGACTGACAGCAGCATTTAACTAGTTAATAGGTGTGGGTGGATTGCGATTTCACCTGTGCCTATTGCTGACACGTCCGGGCTTTGATGTGGGCTTACCACCGGAGCCCACATCAAAGCAGGGGGTTCTGCCATCGGATGTACTATTCCATTCAATGGCAAAAAGGAGTTAAACAAGATGAACAAGTCATGGATCTCCAAGGACTTTTGCATCCCAATTGCAAACTGTACAGACTAGGTGAGGTTACATTTTATAGTGTGCTGCATTAATCTCACGTAACTGCACTCTGCGATATCTTTAGTGTGGCTTCTGTGCCTGCTGTTGCTGCAGATATTAACACAAATTTGTGGAAATGTGAACAGTCATGGTTTTGCTGGCTTAGCTGTATTGGAAGACGTGTCAGTCCCTTTTATACTATTTCAACTCTCATTAAATTTATGCCACTTCAGTGCTGTCAGGCCCACATTTTTTAAAATGTTAAGACTTCTTCCTCCTGGGTGTCCATCTACTGGATTGGGTGTTTTGGAAGACCTGTCAGTCCCTATTATACTATTTCTACTGTGGTGAAATTGATGCCACTTTGTTGGTGTCTGCCACTAATTTTTGTAAATGTGTAGACTCCTGGTTGGGTGTCCTTCATGTGTGTTGCCTGTAGCAGTAGGCCTCCGAGACATTCAGGCCCTCACTTCATTGGTGTCAGCTACCTGTGTTACTTACCTTTAGATTTTTCTGACAATAGTAGTCTGCGAAATTTATATGATATTTGTGCCACCTGATTGTGGCTGAGCATGAAAGCGGGTTGAGCTGTTGCATGTGATATCAGGGCTTCCATCACAGGTGGCCTACACTGATCCCTCACCCAAATTGTTTAACTGTGATGTTCAATTGAAAGCTGTAAATTCTGACCTAGACCCTCATACCTCATGCCTGGCTGATTGCTGCAGTGCCATGCTATAATTTGTACTATGGGTAAATTGAGTCCTTTTTCCTGGTGTCTTTCCATAATTTGATGTGTTTTTGGAGCCTTTAGAAGGTGTTGTGTATGTGTTTGTTTTTGCCTCCCATTGCCTTGAATGGCATTCGATTATGTTCGGGGAATATTTGACGAATAAATCAGCGAATATTGCAAATTCGCCGATCGTAATCAGAACCGAACATTGATAAATTTGCTCATCTCTAATCTTTAACACTTCTAGTATGTTAAACTGACCATATCATTGAATAGCGGCTGGAGAGCTGAATAAAACATACGGTACTTTTTATGTTTGTAAAGTTAAGGTTATAATTTATGATAAGCTTAACTTGATGTTACCTGAGATTTTTCTCTGAGGGTATGTACTTATTCCTCTGTATGATGTTCATTAATCATAATCAACCAATCATAAGCAACATACATGGTAAAAAAAAGAACTTGCCTCAACAAATGCTTAGAACAGGTTTTATCTTGTGTGAGACATGTAATGATGACAAACAGTCTGCTCTCACTGATCTTATTGTATTACAAAATGCGGGGATTATAGCAGAGATAAGTGTTATTATTAATACTTCTTCAGCTTTCTTCTCATGGCATTCTATGTGGGTAGACGGGCTGTACAGCAGTGCTGACAGCGCTTTGAGAAGAGAGCTGCTAGAAGTGTTTGTAAGGAGGTAAAGCACAAAACCAGTGAAGAGAATAGACTGTGTATCATAGCATGACTTACACAGGAGAAAACTTAACTTAAGTTATTGAAGGGGTGAGTTATTCCTACATGATCCCAATGCTAATGATCTGATAATAACCAGTTGGGCTTATCATAAATGATAACTTAAACTTTACAAGCCAATATCTTCACAATGGACAGGTTAAATAAAAAAAAACAAAAAACTACGTTTTACTCAGTTCTGCAGCCACTATTTCAGGGAGTGGTCAGTTTAGCATGCTCAAATTAGTGAAAGTTATTTTTTAACAATTTCCTATACATTTTATAGATTAAGAAAGAATAAGGAAAAGGCTACATGGTGACATGAAAATTTTGACATTGCGTCAAATTGATTATTTTTGCTTGCAAGTCATAAGTAACATACAGCTTTACCCTAAAGGCTTCAATATAAGTCAAGTACAACTTGATTCTTTCATGCTACCTGTCAATAATTTGGCTGTTTTTCTGAAGCCAAATTACAGTTCTAAAATAATAATTAAAAGCAAGACGAAGACAGCAAGCCACAAAAATATTTTTCATTGTGTACCTTGCTTTTGAGACTTATCATTGTGCAACTAATGTCAGTGTGTAACCCTAGCCCCCCTCAAAAATGAAGTCAACAATGTTTGAGGCAATATTTCCTAATAACTAGCATTTGATGTCTTAAAAAGTAACTAAGCCTTGTAACATATATTATATATTTTGATGTCCCTTTAATTCAGATCAGTGGGAGATTAGGTCCTTAGACCCAACTAATTGCTAAGCCACAGGTAACAGGAGTGCATAGCTTGTGCTTCAGCTTGCAAACAGCCTATAGGTGCGCCTGTCACATGATCGCAGGGCTCCTATGGATTGTCTTGACCACATGGGGTCTGCATTAGACCACTGTGGTTGTCATTATCAAACTGCTATGAGCACTGCCCCATGGCGAGCGAACATTTCTGCTAAGGTCCTGCTATGTGTAGCACAAGCAGTATGAAGCTCGTAGCTTCAAGTCTCCTAAGAAGTCTATTAAAGCAAGTAAAAAGTGTGAAAAAAGTTTTTAAAAACATTTGGTATCGACGAGTTCAGAATTGCCCTATCAAAATATGAAAATAATTAACAGATTGATAAATGGCATAAATTGAAAAAAAATTAAAAAGCAAGAATTATGTTTTTTTGCCACCCCAACAGTGCAATAAAATGCAATAATGGGGGATCAAAAGATCGTATCAACCCGATGCCTCTACCTTGTGCCAGTCATTACACTGGCTACCCATCCAATCCAGAATCCAGTACAAAACTACTACCCTCATCCACAAAGCACTCCATGGCTCAGCACCACCCTACATCTCCTCTCTGGTCTCAGTCTACCAACCTACCCGTGCCCTCCGCTCTGCTAATGACCTCAGGTTAGCATCCTCAATAATCAGAACCTCCCACTCCCGTCTCCAAGACTTTACACGTGCGGCGCCGATTCTTTGGAATGCACTACCTAGGTTAATACAATTAATCCCCAATCCCCACAGTTTTAAGCGTGCCCTAAAAACTCATTTGTTCAGATTGGCCTACCGCCTCAACGCATTAACCTAATTATCCCTGTGTGGCCTATTAATAAAAAACAACAACATAATCACGTTCCTCCATCATGTTCTCATACACTTTATGCAGTTAATAGCCTCTGTGTCTGTACTGTTACATACTTAGGCAGTTAACTGGTTCATGCAGCTTTACATGAACACCCGAGCCTTACACTATGGCTGGTCCAAATAACTAAAGCAATTGTTACCATCCACCTCTCGTGTCTTCCCTTTTCCTCATAGATTGTAAGCTTGCGAGCAGCAGGGCCCTCATTCCTCCTGGTATCTGTTTTGAACTGTGATTTCTGTTATGCTGTAATGTCTGTTGTCTGTATAAGTCCCCTCTATAAGTTGTAAAGCGCTGCGGAATATGTTGGCGCTATATAAATAAAATTATTATTATTATTATTATTAACCCAAAAATGTATTGATATAAAAAGTCAGTTCGTTGTACAAAAAATAAGCCCTCATCCAGCCCCAGATCCCAATAACTGGAGTCTCAGAAAATGGCGCCATTTTTTTTTTAGCAAGCTTTGGGTTTTTTTCACCACTTAAATAAAAAGAACCCAGACATGTTTGGTGTCTGTGAACTAGTAATGACCTGGAGAATCATAATGGAAGGTCAATGTTAGCATTCAGGTTTTTTTGTGGTAAAAAAAAATATTGTGGAATTGCACTTTTTTGCAATTTCACAACATTTAGAATTTTTCTCCTGTTTCCCAGTACGCGATATGGTAAAATCAATGATGTGTGTAGAACTTGTCCTGCTAAAAACAAGCCCTCACATGAGCATATTGATGGAAAAATAAAAGGGTTATGGCTCTGGGAAGTCAGGAAACTGAAAAACAAAAACACATAAATTGAAAATGACAGGGTGGATCAGGGGTTAGTAGAATGCATAGTCTATGGACCTGGACCTCCAACAATTATCTTGCAATTAAATGGACATTAAACTATTTATAAAAAAATGTTAAGATTTAGTTACTCTTTATTAGACATTTGAATTTGAAAAAAATGTCAGTAGACTTATGGCTTCCTTGAATGATATGGTTACAATGAGAAACACTTGTTGAAATGTAATATAGTTATGTCCTTTGCTTTCCTTAGTGCTAATCGAGTCTCATTGTTCCTCAAAGTATATATGAAAGGATTAAGCAAAGGAGTGAGGATAGTATACAGCACAGACAGTAACTTATTGATGCTAGAAGCCCCACTAGTGGTTGGCCGAACATAGACAAAAATCATTGTGCTGTAGTAAATAGATACAACTGTGAGATGGGAAGCAAAGGTTGAGCTTGCCTTTCTTCTTCCATTCCCTGAAGTAATAGCCAATACAGTGGTAAGGATTCTGAAGTAAGATAACAATGTAACTAAACATGACCCGACTAAAATTACAGAAGCTAAGAGGAAAATCAAAGTCTCTGTTTGATGGACATTGGTACATGATAGCTTAAGAAGTGGAGTGATGTCGCAGAAAAAATGTTGGATATGGTTAGGGCCACAAAACTGCAATGTGGAAATAAAAAGGATAGAAGACATAGTGGATATGAATCCTGAAGACCAGCAAGAACTAACCAAAACAGTACAAACCTTAGCAGTCATGATATTGTGATAACGTAAAGGCTTACATACGGCTACAAACCTATCATAGGCCATTATGGCAAGCAGAAAGCATTCAGTAGATCCTAGAGATCCAAAAAAATATAACTGAGTTAGACAAGCCACAAATGATATTGTGCTGTTTCCTGTCACTGAACCGTGAAGCATTTTGGGCAAAGTGACAGAAATGTAGCACATTTCCAAAGCAGCTAGATGACTGAGAAAAAAGTACATTGGCGTGTGAAGTGTTCTTTCAAACCTGCAGATGATAATAATTATGAGGTTTCCAGATAATGTTAATCCATAAATGATAGCGAAAGATATCATAAAAATAACTTGTCCAACAGACGTATCCCAAAGCTGCAAAAGGAAAAAGACTGTAACCTGAGTGTTATTTATACTTTTCATCTCCATGATACTAAAAGGCAAAATAGAAACAATTGTAATGGAAGCATACTTTGCTTAAATATTGCACAAAAACACATAATGTAAGGTCTTTTTTAACATAAAACGTCCCTATTGTGAAATGCTCCCACTTCATAATAAGCTCAGTGAATAGTACTGTTGTGTTGATACTGCAGTCAGTTTGGTGTAACTTTTTGTTAGGCACCTGTAGGACGCTTTATGACCACACTCGGAGCACCCTACAGCTTATAGGGATTAAGATTGACCATTCAATACTCCTCTGGATGCTAAATGTTGAGTAACAACATTGCTTCTAGTGTAGACTATGACTCCAAAAATGACGTCATGGAAGAATTTTATCTTTTGGGTACAATTTTGTTTTGTGGTTCTGTTCATAAATCAATTAAACAAATCAGTATGCAACTAGAAGCAAGAGGAGATGCAGTAGTATCCTGTTCATATTCACTCTTTCGGTACCCTATAATGCACATCCATAATGCATGTGATAGAACAGTAATTACCGATTCAAGTCTCTAAGTATGCTCAGTATTCTCATCAGGTCATTTGTATTGTGTTTTGTTGGTTTTGTTATTGTCTCTCTTGGATATCCTCATGTTATAACTGTTGGGTAATTTGTTGTGGTCTTTATTAGCTTCAAGGACTTCCTTCTAAGAGACCTGACCAATAAAAATCCTTCAGTTCCCAATCTTATTTGCATTCCAGGGATCTATGAAAGCTGATTGACTAAAGGCCCCGGCACATATTTACCAACGATCACGACCAGCGATACGACCTGGCCGTGATCGTTGGTAAGTCGCTGTGTGGTTGCTGGGGAGCTGTCACACAGACAGCTCTCTCCAGCGACCAACGATCAGGGGAACGACTTCGGCATCGTTGAAACTGTCTTCAACGATGCCGAAGTCCCCCTGCAGCACCCGGGTAACCAGGGTAAACATCGGGTTACTAAGCGCAGGGCCGCGCTTAGTAACCCGATGTTTACCCTGGTTACCAAAAAAAACAAACAGTACATACTCACCATCTGATGTCCGTCAGGTCCCTTGCCGTCTGCTTCCTGCTCTGACTGAGTGCCGCCGTACAGTGAGAGCAGAGCGCAGCGGTGACGTCACCGCTGTGCTGTACTTTCACTTTCACTTTGCGGCGCTCAGTCAGTGTGGGAAGCAGACGGCAAGGGACCTGACAGACATCAGATGGTGAGTATGTACTGTTTGTTTTTTTTGGTAACCAGGGTAAACATCGGGTTACTAAGCGCGGCCCTGCGCTTAGTAACCCGATGTTTACCCTGGTTACCAGTGAAGACATCGCTGGATCGGTGTCACACACACCGATTCAGCGATGTCAGCGGGACCTCAACTACCAAAAAATGGTCCAGGCCATTCCGACACGACCAGCGATCTCACAGCAGGGGCCTGATCGCTGGTACGTGTCACACATAGCGAGATCACTACTGAGGTCGCTGTTGCGTCACAAAACTTGTGACTCAGCAGCGATCTCGCTAGCGATCTCGCTATGTGAGACGGGGCCTTAACTCTATGAGAGCTGAAGTAAGTAGTGAATACTGTAGATCAAGGATAAGTGTCAAATTATTTATTTTTAAATAGCACTGCCCGTAGGTAAGTTTTAATATTTTGATGAATTGAATTTGAGTACAAAATTTAACAGCTTAAAAATAAATGTCCCGTATGCATTGTGTAGAAAACTAAACAAATATATGTTACTAAATTATCCTTTATGTGCATTATGACATTAATGTGCCAAATTACTTTAAAAAATCTAATATGCACTAAGTATCAATGTACAAGGGAGTTTCAGTTAGGCTAGATTCACATTGCGTTAGGGCAATCCGTTTAGCGCTAGCGCTAGCGGATTGCGCTAATGCAATGTTTATTTAGGGGCCGCGTTAGGGGTCGCGTTAACGTCCCCGCTCTCGCTGATCCCCGATCTGCGAGAGCGGGGGACGGACCGCGGGCGCGTCGCGGACGCTGCAAGCAGCTTCCGAGGCGTGCCACAGAAGAATGGCACATCGCTAGCACGAGCCGAAAAAGGCACGCGCTAGCGATGCGCTACAGGGAAACTTCACATTGCTGTCAATGGGTGCGCTAACGGACCCGTTGCACGGCGTTAATTGCGACATTTTCGCCGTGCAACGCTGTCCGTTAGCGTGCACACATTAACGCAATGTGAACCTAACCTTATCCATACACATCTTCTGCTTATTAGTATTCCTGTCAAACAAGATATCTATTGTAGTGCTGTGGTGTCCACGCTCTGCAGTGAGAAGGCAGTGACCCAGCAACAGTTCAAAATAAAGTCTTGTTTAATGTACAGCATACTCACAAACAGAAAGTAAAACGGATCCTTCGGATCGCAGCTGGGAAAACAAAGACTGTCCGTGACCGGTTGCCGAGGGCTATGGCACTGCCGTGTGCGCTGAAGGTGCCAGGCTTCCTGGCTCTGCTTGGTCCTGTGTTGCCTCACACAAGTAGTGCTGCTCTGCCGAGCTGTTTGCTCTTCTTGTTTGCAAAACAAAACTGACACACCCCAAACCCTTCCTGTAGGGTTTTTCTATCTAACTGGAAACTGTGGCCATAGTCCAATTGCAAGACCTGGCCAGTAGGAAACGGATCAGCACCATTTCCTTCCTGCAGTCCGTTTAAAAAATAAAAGCCCATACCAGCTTTTCCTGAACAATACCTAAGCCAGATAGTTTGACCAAGTCCATTTTTACTTTTATTTTGCCCTGTGACTCACAGGCATACTGCTGTGACCACAAGGCACTCCAATGGGTCTAAAAAGACTGTGTCCACATCCTGGGGGATACATATCGACCCTCGCACGTGATCCCCCTCCCTGCCTCACACTATCTATCCCATATCTATTTACCTATCTGTCTATCTATCTTTCTTTCAATCTATCTATCTATCAGATTCCGTGATCTGTTATTTTCATTTATGGTTTCATCATGGATAACAGCCACCTCAACAGAAGTAAATGGCTATGATAAATGTATTGATAGCTTAAGATGAAAAACATCTATACCCCAGTGAAATTGGAGGATTTTTTATTTAGAAAAAAATGAAATGAAAAGAAACAAAATACAAAGACTTTATAGAAATGAGGGATGAGAAATACTTCCATAGCATATCATTATCATGCAGGTTATTACAGAAACCAATCTTATCCTATAGCTTTGTTTTCCCTCACTTATTCACATGCACGTATGAATGAGTTGCATACTTACAAAGATAGACGTAAGCCTGGGAACTAGTGTTGAGCATTCCGATGCTGCAAGTATCGGGTATCGGCCGATACTTGCTGTATCGGAATTTCCGATACCGAGATCCGATATTTTTGTAATATCGGATATCGGTATCGAAACAACATTAATGTAAAAAGGTGTAAAAGAAAGAATTAAAATAAAAAAAATCGCTATACTCACCTGTCCGACGCAGCCGGGACCTCGGCGATTGTAAGCGGCAGCGTTGTTTCTTTAAAATTCGCGCTTTTACTTGCTTACGTGAATTCCCGGCTTCTGATTGGTCAGGGCGGCCATGTTGCCGGGACTCGGACCAATCACAGCAAGCCGTGACGAAATTACGTCACGGCTTGCTGTGATTGGTCCGCGTCCCGGCAACATGGCCGCCATTAACCAATCACAAGCCGTGACGTCACGGGAGGCTGGACACGCGCTTATTTTGAAAAGCGCGCGTGTCCAGCCTCCCGTGACGTCACGGCTTGTGATTGGTCACGGCGCCATATTGCCGGGATGCGGACCAATCACAGCAAGCCGTGACGAAATTACGTCACGGCTTGCTGTGATTGGTCCGCGTCCCAGGAACATGGCCGCCATTAACCAATCACAAGCCGTGACGTCACGGGAGGCTGGACACGCGCTTATTTTGAAAAGCGCGCGTGTCCAGCCTCCCGTGACGTCACGGCTTGTGATTGGTCACGGCGCCATATTGCCGGGACGCGGACCAATCACAGCAAGCCGTGACGTAATTTCGTCACGGCTTGCTGTGATTGGTCCGAGTCCCGGCAACATGGCCGCCCTGACCAATCAGAAGCCGGGAATTCACGTAAGCAAGTAAAAGCGCGAATTTTAAAGAAACAACGCTGCCGCTTACAATCGCCGAGGTCCCGGCTGCGTCGGACAGGTGAGTATAGCGATATTTTTTATTTTAATTCTTTATTTTACACATTTATATGGTTCCCAGGGCCTGAAGGAGAGTTTCCTCTCCTTCAGACCCTGGGAACCATCAGGAATACCGTCCGATACCTGAGTCCCATTGACTTGTATTGGTATCGGGTATCGGTATCGGATTGGATCCGATATTTTGCCGGTATCGGCCGATACTTTCCGATACCGATACTTTCAAGTATCGGACGGTATCGCTCAACACTACTGGGAACACATTGCACAGTGGTTATTGCACATGCTACTTTAGATCATATTATGCTTTACCAGAAAGGCACTGCTATATATATGTATATATATATATATATATATATATATATATACATATATATATTATGTGTATGAGTATTTTAAGCCATATACACAAGGGTATACCAGATAGGCACATCCTCTTATTAAGTAACTACAACAATAGCATTTGGACTACGGTAATTGCATCCCAAAAGAAATCAATCTTTGGAGACTCAAATATTTATCAAATATGAACATATAGGATTATGTATAGTTTATTTTCAAAGTATAAAATCTGTGCCTAATTTTTTTTTAGTGGTATTTTTTTTATAAGACACGCCTTAAATGTGGACATGATCTTCCGTTTCAGTAAGTCCAGGTCACACTTAACGTATGAAAAATCGGTCCGAGTCTCCCTGCTTAGAGTCGCACAAGTGTTCTCCGTATGGTGATCCATGCAATGCGTTTGCAATGCGATGATGCGATTTTCTCGCACCTATGTATCCGTATGACATCCGTATGGCTTTATATTTCTCACTGCTTTTCCTCATTGAATTTAATGGCTCAATGGGCTGAAATGAGGAAAATGTGGGTGTATTTTTGTCACAAGTCACACTGATGGTCCGTGTAGTGTCCGATGTTTTCTCGCACCCATAGACTTGCATTGGTGAGACTCGGGCGATGTACGCGTACATATTTCACTCGTACGTTGAATACATCTGTGGAAAAAATGGTGATGGGAGCTGCCTCATAGATTAACAGTGATCCGAGTGCTATGCAATGTTTTTTCGCATAGCACTCATCCGCATTCAATGCTAGTGTGACCCGACCTAACTCACAAATAAATTAAACCAGAGAAGAGAATAGACAGAAACTCATTCATAAGTGTCCCTCTCTCCATTTTTTCTCCATTTTACTCCTCTTTTTTGAAATGATGAATAAGGTGTTGCTATGCAATGACTTACATAGTTTGTAGATATTCCCACTGATTTGTAAAATTCTGCTCTATATAAATAGAAATAAAATTATTACATATCATTTTCTGAGACGGGAACATCACTTTCAAAACCAGTTTGTGCATTTTTTTATTACAGTTTTGTAATAATCTAGTTGAAGTCATTTTGTTGGACAGTCATCTGAAATCAAGATTAATATAGTGAGTAGAGATGAGCAAACTATGCAAGGTTTGGTTCGGAATATCGAACAGTTCACCAGACATAAAAGAACCCAATTAAATTCAATGGGAAGCAAAACCAAATGTATAGACAACACCTTCAGGGGGGGCCAAAAAGCTGCCAAAGCAGGTGAAATTAAAGGCAGACACCAGGAAAAGTGGCATCAATTGACCCAGAGTACAAATAGTATAATTGTGCAGAGTGGATGCATTGAATAGGGTCTGGGAAAGCGCTTGGAGTGACAGGTGTAGGCCTGGTGCTTTGAGGACCCTGCCAAATTCAGGCAACACACATGAAGGGGACCCAACTTGGAGTCCAAACATTATCAAAAATTATTGCCACACACCATTAGGCCGGTTTCACACGTCAGTGGCTCCGGTACGTGAGGTGACAGTTTCCTCCCGTACCGGAGACACTGACACACGTAGACCCATAAAAATCAATGCATCTGTTCAGATGTCATTGATTTTGTGCGGACCGTGTGCGGACCGTGTCTCCGTGTGCCAAACACGGAGACATGTCAGTGTTCGTGGGAGCGCACGGATTACACGGACCCAATAGAGTCAATGGGTCCGTGTAAAACACGCACCTCACACGGACATTCTCCGTCTGGGGTCCGTGTGGCGTGCCGGAGACAGCGCTACAGTAAGCGCTGTCCCCCCCACATGGTGCTGAAGCCGCCATTCATATGTTCCCTGTAGCACCGTTTGCTACAGAGAAAATATGAATGATAGTGTTTAAACTAAAGATCCATGTGTCCGCCGCCCCCCCACCCCCTGTGCGCCCCCCCCGCTGGTCAGAAAATACTTATCCGGGTCCCCCGTCGGCTGTCGCTCCTTCCTGGTCTGGCCGCGCCTCCTACTGTATGCGGCCGATTACACTCATGAATATGTGGCTCCACCTCCAATAGGGGCGGAGCCGCCTATTCATGAGTGTAAATGAGCGGCCCCACGTGACCGCATACAGTAAGCCGCGGCCAGACCAGGAAGGAGCGACTGCCGACGGGGGATCCGGGTGAGTATTTTCTGACCAGCGGGGGGGGCGCACAGGGGGTGGGGGGGCGGCGGACACATGGATCTTTATTTTAAACACTATTCTTCATATTTTCCCTGCAGCAAACGTTGCTGCAGGGATGATATGAATCGCAGCTTCAGCACCATGCAGAGTGGGTACCACACGCTCCGTGTGGTACCCACTCGCCATACGGGCGGCACACGTGTGCCGCAGGTATGGCCTCCGTGAGTTCCCAGGCACACGGACACGGATAACTCCGGTACCGATTTATTCCGGTACCGGAATTATCTGGACGTGTGGGACAGCCCTTAAAGTGGCATAAATTTCCCCAGAGTAGAAATAATATAATTGCACAGCATTTTGACAACTTTTCTTACTGGAAGGGCTGCTCAACTCCCTTTCTTTGGCAGATACACAGTGATATTATTATTATTTGTTATAGCACCATTTATTCCATGACACTTTACATGAGAAAAGGGGTATACATAATAAAAACAAGGACAATAATCTTAGACAATACAAGTCACCGACTGGTACAGGAGGAGAGAGAACCCTGCCCATGAAGGCTCACAGTCTATAAGGGATGGGTGAGGGTAGAGCTGGTCGTACAGCAGTATGGTGGAGTGATGGTTACTGTAGTTTCTGTATGTCGGAAAAGGTGGTTCTTCAGGTTCCCTCTGAAGGTTTCCATGGAGGGTGAGAGTCTAATATGTTGGCATAAAGAGTTCCAGAGTAGAGGGGATGCAGGGGAGAATTTTTGTATGCGATTGTAGGAAGAGGAGATAAGATGGGAGGAGAGCAGGAGATCTTGTGAGGATCATATGTTATGTGCAGGTAAGTACCAGGAGACTAAGTCACAGGTGTATGGAGGAGACAAGTTGCGTATGGCTTTGTATGCCATGGTTAGGGTTTTGAGCTACAGTCTCTGGGTAATGGGGAGCCACTGAAGAGATTATCAGAGAGGAGGGGCCAGGAAATAGTGGGCGGATAGGGGGATTAGTTGGGCAGTCAAATTTAGGATAGATTGGAGGGGTGGAAAACAGGTAGCAGGCAGGCCATAATGCAGGAGGTTGCAGTAATTGAGCCGGGAGATGAGTACATGGACTAGGGTTTATGCAGATTCTTGAATGAGGAATGTACAGATCCAGAAAAAATTTTTGAGTTGTGCAGTATAGACCAAAAGTTTGGACACACTTTCTCATTTAAAGATTTCTCTGTATTTTCATGACTATGTAAATTGTACATTCACACTGATGGCATCAAAACTATGAATTAGCACATGTGGAATTATATACTTAACAAAAAAGTGTGAAGCAACTGAAATTATGTCTTATATTCTAGGTTCTTCAAAGTAGCCACCTTTTGCTTTGATGACTGCTTTGCACACTCTTAGGATTCTCTTGATGAGCTTCAAGAGGTAGTCACCGGGAATGGTTTACACTTCACAAGTGTGCCCTGTCATATTTAATAAGTGGGATATTTTGCCTTATAAATGGGGTTGGGACCATAAGTTGTGTTGTGCAGAAGTCTGGTGGTACACAGCTGATAGTCCTACTGAATAGACTGTTAGAATTTGTATTATGGCAAGAAAAAAGCAGCTAAGTAAAGAAAAACGAGTGGCCATCATTACTTTAAGAAATTAAGGTCAGTCCGTCCGAAAAATTGGGAAAACTTTGAAAGTGTCCCCAAGTGCAGTGGCAAAAACCATCAAGCGCTACAAAGAAACTGGCTCACATGAGGACCGCCCCAGGAAAGGAAGACCAAGAGTCACCTCTGCTTCTGAGGATAAGTTTATCCGAGTCACCAGCCTCAGAAATCGCAGGTTAACGGCAGCTTAGATTAGAGACCAGGTCAATGGCACACAGAGTTCTAGCAGCAGACACATCTCTACAACAATTGTTAAGAGGAGACTTTGTGCAGCAGGCCTTCATGGCAAAATAGCTGCTAGGAAACCACTGCTAAGGACAGGCAACAAGCAGAAGAGATTTGTTTGGGCTAAAGAACACGAGGAATGGACATTAGACTAGTGGAAATCTTCGCTTTGGTCTGATGAGTACAAATTTGAGATCTTTGGTTCCAACCACCATGTCTTTGTGCGACACAGAAAAGGTGAACGGATGGACTCTACATGCCTGGTTCCCACCGTGAAGCATGGAGGAGGAGGTGTGATGGTGTGGGGGTGATTTGCTGGTGACACTGTTGGAGATTTATTCAAAATTGAAGGCATACTGAACCAGCATGGCTACCACAGCATCTTGCAGCAGCATGCTTTCCCATCTGGTTTGCGTTTAGTTGGACCATTATTTATTTTTCAACAGGACAATGACCCAAAATACACCTCCAGGCTGTGTAAGGGCTATTTGACCAAGAAGGAGAGTGATGGGGTGCTACGTCAGATGACCTGGCCTCCACAGTCACCAGACCTGAACCTAATCGAGAGGGTTTGAGGTGAGCTGGACCACAGAGTGAAGGCAAAAGGGCCAACAAGTGCGAAGCATCTCTGGGAACTCCTTCAAGATAGTTGGAAGACCATTCCCGGTGACTACCTCTTGAAGCTCATCAAGAGAATGCCAAGAGTGTGCAAAGCATTCATCAAAGCAAAAGGTGGCTACTTTGAAGAACCTAGAATATAAGACAATTTCAGTTGTTTCACACTTTTTTGTTAAGTATATAATTCCACATGTGTTAATTCATAGTTTTGATGCCTTCAGTGTGAAGTTACAATTTTCATAGTCATGAAAATACAGAAAAATCTTTAAATGAGAAGGTGTGTCCAAACTTTTGGTCTGTACTGTAGTTGTTAGGAAGTAGAAAGGGCATGGATATTTGTTTTGAAGGAGAGAACAGAGTCCCGGCTTTACCCTGAGGCAACGAGCTTGCGGGATTGCTCTCTTCTATGCCTTGTAGATGAGGGCCAAAAAAAGCATGTGCTCCAGAGGATGGCAAGCGCTGCATAAAGTGGCCTCTCCTCCTCTTCCACCACCTTAGCATCATACATGGTACAGTTCTCAGAGGTGGCACCCCAAATACTCATTTCCCTCTTCGTCACAACTCTCCAACCACTCAACTAACTGTGGAGAACCACAGATAGGTGAGTCCGCAGAGCTGTACACTCATTCTATTCCATGGGCATCAGAGGTCTGCTCCAAAGATTCACATACTCAAGAGGAGGAAAGCATCTGCATCGATGCCCAAAATTTTTCTGAGTAGAATTCAGACCCTTGTCACCAGACGGAGGGGATCATGATAAGACTCAGATAACTGAGGTGCATGAGGTCTGTATTGTGCTGTTAGGGCAGGAAGAGAAGGAGGAGACACTCTCAGAGAGAGAATTGGGAGAACACAGAGGAGGACGAAGAGATTGTAGATCCCACTTGGTGTAAACCCAATGGCACACAGCTGAGTAGATCAGCAGAGGAGGTTGAGGAGAAGGAAGACAAGGAGGTTTCATTGTGGTTTCCTTCACAGATGGAGTGATGCAACCACGACAAGCCTTGCATTCTCAACCACAACACTAACTAAGGCCAGCAGCCGTCACATGTCTGCAGTTCACATGGGCAGCAAGGGTTGCCTAGCCTGGGCCTTTTTTTAAGAATGAAAAGGATGACTCAACTCATGTTTGTAAAAAAAGGCTCATTAGAGGCAAAAATTTCAACTGCAATCACTGCTTCTTCCTTCTCCGTCACCGTGGCAAGTGTTCTGACACAGGTCTCCAGATGCAGAACCTCCACTTGCTTACCTGCTACAGTCGGGGTGAGTGAGTGCCTGTCAGCTGTTACGGAATTGTGATGCCTGGTGTTTTTGACCGAATTCAGACACTGAGCATATCACATCTTTCTCAATTCCACTTAACATCTCCACCTGCACTTCACTCACAGTCCAGCAGTTTGTCTTATTCACCCTACTCAACCCTCTCTCAACACAGCAGCCTGCCCTTAGTCCCGCAGTTGTGGTCACATAAAAGATTGTTTCCTCCTGCACATAACAAAGCTAAGAGTTTGAACTTCATCATCTCCAATCTTTCTGCCTGTTGTTTACAGATGCTTTCCTAAAGCTGATTGCCATCACAGTCCTCCAGTACCCCCTGCACATTCTTCATTTCTTATCTAGGAAATATGTGCCTGCACTACACCAGTATGTCACAGGCAACATCACCCGTTCCTTGAAAATATTCAACTGCCAGGGTGCATTTTACTGACATCTGGAGGAGCAAGCTTTGGAGGTTTTGTCATGCTCGGCAGCCAGCTTTCTCTCAGAAATTATCTTCAGCGCTGCTGGTGGTGTACTGATAAATAATAAATCCGACTGGCCCCTGAAACTGTATACTGCCTAACTTTCATCAAAATTAACAAGTCATGGATCTCCAATGACTTTTGCACCCTAGTCGCAGACTGGGCAGGTTAGTCAATAGTGTAGTTTTTAGATTGCTGCATTGATCTCACATTATTGCAGTTTGTGGCTCCTTTGTCGTGGCTTCTGTGCATTCAGTTCCTTCTGCTGATGATGTTACTAACAATTTTTTGAAATGTGGTGTCTCCATCTGGTGGGTTGCCTGTAGTGTCAAAGCTCCATTATACCATTTCTACTCTGGGAAAATTGATGCCACTTTAGTGGTGTCTGCCATAAATCAGCGAACCCAAACAGTAAAGCTCAGGGTCTCTACCAATCACCTATGGTTCGGGCACAGTCCCCGAATATGGACTTCCCCAGAAAGTCAATATTAAACCCACTTGCCACTACCAAAGGGAAAGTGGGAAAGCCAGGCAAAGCACCAGAATTGTATTATTAGATGCACCTTTTCTGGGCAGCTGCAGGCTGCTATTTTTAGGCTGGGTGGGCCCCAATATCCCTGGCCCTTTACCAGCCTAAAAATACCAGCCCCCAACTGTCTGCTTTAGCTTGGCTGGTTGTAAAAAATGGGGGACCCCACGTCATTTTTAAAGATTATTTATTTAAATAATTTATTATAACAGCATGGGGATCCCTCTATGCTTAAAACCAACCTTGCTAACTCTGACAGCTGAGGGTTGCAGCCTGCAGCTCTCTATTTTGCCTGACTAATTATCAAAAATACAGGGGAACCCACGCTTATTTTAAAATTAAATTAATTTTGATTCTGAAATGTCAACTCTCCTGGCTGCACCACAGTATAAGCACAAACAATTTAAACACTGGAAGGTCAGTTTGACACAGAATCCAATCTAGCTGAACTAGCTGACAATAAACCGCTAAGCTAACTATCTGACTCCTTGCAGCAGCAGCAGGAGCAGCCTCTCTGTGCTGTTTCACTGACAAAATGGCAGAAACACAAAATGTATGCTTTTCATATGGAGAGGAACATGGACTTCAACAGCCAATGACAGAAGCCTATGTGTCTGGACATTGTGGATGGTTCCTGCACCCTAGTTGGTTGCCAGAATCTAAACACATTAAGTTAATAAAAAAATAACAGTCCACCGCTCCTCTGACCTCTGCCCCCCTCATCATACCATCATACAGCACCACTATCCTAGCCAAAGTCCTAACAAAAGCTTTAGTGGAAACTCAATCATTTACCAAACTTTGACCGAAATGTTCCAATTTTGCGGACATGCTCGGGAATTCAAACACGAATGTGCAACGTTCGCACCAAATTTGAGATTGGCAAACATTTTCAAACAAGTTTGTGTTAGGTGTCTAGTTCCCACCGCTGCACAAGGGTAATCTCGAACCATGTCCACTGCAGTCTCCCATTCTTCTCCAGCCGCAGTGGAGCCTGCTCAGCAGAGAAGTCGGTCACAGCATCTGGCTCAGGCAGATACTGTGCACTTGGTTACTGCAGCCCTTCCAGGTCCAGCCACTGTAACCAGCACTGATCAGTGGCGAGCAGATGCTCCTGGGACTAAGTCCTGCTTTTTCTCTACTGAGCATGCCCAAGGGACAACCTCTCATTGGAGGTCGGGGGGTCACATGCTCAGGTCCTGTAGAAGCTCTTATTGGATCACTAGGAAGGTTCCGCTATAAAAGGTTCGCATGGCCACACGGCCATGCGCTAGTATAAACTTGATAACTTGTGTGTGTGTGTATAGATGAATGACTGTTGATGGATGAAAGCTCCTTAATCATTCCCATTACTTGTGTTGTTGACTGCTCACGAATGGTGGAAGCTATCTAGCACCCGACAGTGCTACCTGCACACGTAGCACACATTACAGTGCCTTTTTGCAGTGCCCGTCTGTACGGCATCGTGCGCAATCAGTGCGCTTTCCTGACAGCCTGTCAGTGTAGGGTGGGAATTCCCGCTTGGACTCTGCATCTGACCCGGGTTGTCCTCAGGCGTGGGCTCAAAAGCCACCGAGGGTCAGAGTGAGTCCAATCACCAGTTTAGTGGGGGTGATTCATAGGGATCCCACTAGTGTCTTGCAGCTGCACCCTGTGACTGTATTTTGATGACTTTATGAAGCAACAGAGTTCGCTTCCATTCACACTGGGTGAAGTCTAACCCACGTGTGAGCAAGTGTCCATCCGCCATTACTCAGCAGCAGGTACCATCTCTGCATGGTGGACCCCAGGTTGCGAACGCACCTCATATCTACCTCTTTATTATTTGGTGCGTTTCGCTAGCCCTAACAGTTTGCTTATCGCTAACTGGCTTTATCACAGCTGTGTCAACCTTTTAAGGTTTGATTCGCCAAATTTTCAGATGTTTGACGAATGTACCTGAACCCTATTACATTCAGTGAGAGGCCAAATCAAACGTACAGTTGAAACCAGAAGTTTGCATACACTATATAAAAAGACACATATACATGTTTTTCTCAATATCTGACATGAAATCAGAATAAACCTTTCCTATTTTAGGTCAAATAGGATTACCATAATTATTAATATTTGTCAAATGCTAGGATAGAGAGAGAGAGATTGTTTTAAGGCATTTTTATTACTTATTGCAAAGTAAAAAGTTTACATACACTAAAACTACTATGTATTTAAGCAATTCTGGACTAAACATATGATGATGTCATGTGTTTGGAAGCTTTTGAGTTAATTAGAGACATATCTGTGGATGTATTTTAATCCACACCTGAAACATACTGCTTCTTTGTGTAACTTAATGGGAAAGTCTCAAGAAATCTGCCAAGATATCAGGAAGAGAATTGACTTGCAAAAGTCTGGACCATCCGTGGGTACAATTTCAAGACACTTGAAGGTACCCCGTTCATCTGCACAAACAATTATACGCAAGACCTTGTGTGTGAAGTTGTGCTCAAGTCCTACACATGGCAATAACAGCTTGAGCTTCACCATCTTCAATCTACTAATAATAACCTTTATTTATATATTGCAAGCATATTCTGCCTAGCTTTACAAGTTAGCAGTTCATATAAAACAGTTAAAAGTTACAAAGTTTAAGATAATCAAATAATTAAAGCAAAAATAATGACGACCATGTTCTTCAGAGCTTACAATCTACAATGATTAGAGGGTGACACAAATTACAGGAGCTTATTTACAACGATGGTACAACCATCTTGAGGAAATGGGCGGTAGATAAGGGCTGCACAAGGCTTTTGGGTATGGTTGAGTTTGATGGAGAATTATGTTCAGAGAAGTAGAGAATAGGCTATATATATAAAAAGGACTTTGATTAGGCAATGTGATAGGCAGCCCAAACCAGATGTGTTTTTAGGGAGCACCTAAAAATGTGTTGTTGTGGTTATACTCATAATTTCATGCAGGAAAAAGGGTAAGAGGTGAGTTATCTAGGTAGGAAATTGAACTGAGCCGGACAAAGACCATATCAGGAGTGTTACTGCCTTTGTGTGTATCAGAGGTTCAAAGATGTTAGAGACCACGAGAAGTGGCTAGAGATAAAAGCTGGGATGCAGTTGAGGAGTTGGGGCTGTTGTAGTCTCCCAGGATTAGGGATGGCAATTCTGAGGAAATGAAGTGTTGCAGCAACGCATAAAAGTTGTCATGGAAGAGGGTGGGCAAGCCTGGGGGATGGTATATGACTGCTACTCTGAGGGACAGGGGATGGAACACCCTGATGGTGTGAACCTCAAAAGAAGAATGACATCCGATTGGCCTGTATTTATTTATTTAGTTAAAAACAGGATTGGTGGTGGCAGCGAGGAGTATAGAGTTAACTTGCAGTTAGCAGTGATCGTACGGCAGGATATACACGTATTCCTTGTGTTCTAATCTTTAGGTGGATAAGCTGTGTGCTTAGTATTACTTTTCAGAGAACTTAATAGCAAAGCCACGAAAAGCGGACTAAAAATCCTTCAAAAATTCAAGGATTAATACAGCTGAAAAAGGGCAGCTTACTTGCCCAGGTCTCCGAACAAATTCACTATCATTATGCAGCAAAACCATGTAGTAAGGATGGCGGCAACACAGGTGCAAAATACTAATAAAATAACCACTCACAGGCTAGCAAATAAGATGTCTGTTTTACAGCCTAAAGTCACATCCATACTAATCAATCAGATGGGCTGCTGTTGTGTATCCGCTTTTTGGGCTCCCCTGGTGGTTGCTGGTGGTACTGGTGACTTGTTTGCACTTTGCTTCTTCTGTTCACCTGCTTCCATCAGTGTTTGGGAGTTTCCTATTTAGCCTTGCTCTCCAGTCATTTCCTTGCCGGTCACCATTGTAACCAGAGCCTTCGGTTGCATGTTCCTGCTACTAGTCTGCTGATCAGCTAAGTGGACTTTGTCCTTTTGTTTTGTACCTTTTGTCCAGTTTGCAGTTTTTGTAATTCTCTGTAGCTGGAAGCTCTTGCGGGCTGAAATTGCCACTCCTGTGTCATGAGTTGACACAGGAGTCTTAAAGTAATTTCAGGATGGTTTTTGAAAGGGTTTTCAGTTGACCGTGAAGTCCTCTTTTGTATCCTTCTGCTATCTAGTAAGTGGACCTCTCTTTGCTAAATCTACTTTCATACTGTGTATGTCTTTTCCTCTTAATTCACCGTTATTACATGTGGGGGGCTGCTATCATCTTTTGGGGTATTTCCCTAGAGGTAAGCCAGGTCTGTTTCTTCCTCTACCAGGCGTAGTTAGTCCTCCGGCTGGCGCGTGGCATATAGGAAGCCGTAGGTATGCTCCCTGGCTACTGTTAGTTGTGTGGTAGATTTAGCTCACGGTCAACTCGAGTTTCCATCACCCGAGAGCTCGTTCGTTACTTATGTGTTTTTTACGTTCCCTTGCCATTGGGAACCATGACAGTATGACTGGCCTACAAAGTGTTAATTGTTTGGGCTGAAGCAGGAGAAAAAGAAGTGTTGAAAGGAAATTTTTTTTTTTTCTTTCCCTCAGAGTTTTGCTGCCTAGCCCTTAATTGCTGTCTAGCTGCTTCTTACCTCCTCTTAACCCTTGAATGGCTCTGACCTTAGCTGTTTAACATGGATGTCCAGAGTTTGGCTGCAGGTTTAAATAATCTTGCTACGAAGGTTCAAAATTTACAAGATTTTGTTATACATGCTCCTATTTCTGAACCTAAAATCCCTACACCAGAGGTGTTTTCCGGAGATAGATCTCGGTTTTTGAATTTCAAATATAATTGTAAATTATTCCTTTCTCTCAGACCTCACTCCTCAGGAGATCCTGTCCAGCAGGTTAAGATTGTAATCTCTTTGCTGCGAGGTGACCCTCAAAATTGGGCATTTTCATTGGCACCAGGGGATCCTGCGTTGCTCAATGTGGATGCGTTTTTCCTGGCTTTAGGGTTGCTTTATGAGGAACCTAATTTGGAGATTCAAGCTGAAAAAGCTTTGATAGCCCTATCTCAAGGGCAAGATGAAGCGGAGATATACTGCCAAAAATTTCGTAGGTGGTCTGTGCTTACTCAGTGGAATGAGTGCGCCTTAGCGGCAAATTTCAGAGAGGGCCTTTCTGATGCCGTTAAAGATGTTATGGTCGGGTTCCCTGCGCCTATAGGTCTGAATGAGTCCATGACAATGGCAATTCAGATTGATCGGCGTTTGCGGGAGCGCAAACCCGTGCACCATTTGGCGGTATCTTCTGAAGAGACGCCAGAGAAAATGCAATGTGACAGAGTTATGTCCAGAAGCGAGCGGCAGAATTATAGGCGTAAAAATGGGTTATGCTTCTATTGTGGTGATTCTGCTCATGTTATATCGGCATGCTCTAAGCGTACTTGGAAGGTTGACAAGTCCATTTCAATTGGCTCTTTACAGTCCAAATTTATTTTGTCTGTAACCTTGATTTGTTCATTATCAGTTATTACCGTGGATGCCTATGTGGACTCGGGCGCCGCTCTGAGTCTTATGCACTGGTCCTTTGCCAGGCGCTGTTGGTTTGATTTAGAGCCTCTGGAAGTCCCTATACCTCTGAAGGGTATTGATTCTACACCTTTGGCTTGTAATAAACCACAGTTCTGGACGCAAGTGACTATGCGTATGACTCCAGACCATCAGGAGGTGATTCGCTTCCTTGTGTTGTACAATTTACATGATGTTTTGGTGCTTGGATTACCATGGTTACAGTCTCATAACCCAGTCCTTGACTGGAAGGCTATGTCTGTGTTAAGCTGGGGATGTCGGGGGGCTCATGGGGACACTCCTATGGTGTCCATTTCGTCATCTATTCCATCTGAGATTCCGGCATTTTTGTCTGATTATCGTGATATTTTTGAAGAGCCTAAGATTGGTTCACTCCCTCCTCACAGGGATTGTGATTGCGCCATAGATCTGATTCCTGGCAGTAAATTTCCAAAGGGTCGTTTGTTTAACCTATCTGTACCTGAACATGCTGCTATGCGCGAGTATATTAAGGAGTCCCTGGAAAAGGGACATATTCGTCCTTCTTCATCACCTTTAGGAGCCGGTTTTTTCTTTGTCTCTAAAAAGGATGGCTCTCTGAGGCCTTGTATTGATTATCGTCTCCTGAATAAAATTACAGTCAAATATCAGTATCCGTTGCCTTTGCTGACTGATTTGTTTGCTCGCATAAGGGGGGCTAAGTGGTTCTCTAAGATTGATCTTCGTGGGGCGTATAATTTGGTGCGAATTAAGCAGGGGGATGAGTGGAAGACCGCATTTAATACGCCTGAGGGCCATTTTGAGTATTTGGTAATGCCTTTCGGCCTTTCTAATGCACCTTCTGTCTTTCAGTCCTTAATGCATGATATTTTCAGGGAATATTTGGATAAATTTATGATTGTGTACTTGGATGATATTTTGATTTTTTCTGATGACTGGGAGTCTCATGTTCAGCAGGTCAGGAGGGTTTTTCAGGTTTTGCGGGAGAATTCTTTGTGTGTAAAGGGTTCAAAGTGTGTTTTTGGGGTTCAAAAAATTTCATTTTTGGGGTATATTTTTTCCCCTTCTTCTATTGAGATGGACCCTGTCAAGGTTCGGGCTATTTACGACTGGACGCAGCCTACTTCTCTGAAGAGTCTCCAGAAATTCTTGGGCTTTGCTAATTTTTATCGTCGATTTATAGCTGGTTTTTCTGGCGTTGCTAAACCTCTGACGGATTTGACTAAAAAGGGTGCTGATGTTGCCAATTGGTCCCCTGCTGCCGTGGAGGCCTTTCGGGAGCTTAAGCGCCGCTTTTTGTCTGACCCTGTGTTGCGCCAGCCTGATGTTTCTCTTCCCTTTCAGGTTGAGGTCGATGCTTCCGAGATCGGAGCGGGGGCGGTTTTGTCGCAGAAAAGTTCCGACTGCTCAGTGATGAGACCTTGTGCGTTCTTTTCGCGAAAATTTTCGGCCGCCGAGCGAAACTATGATGTTGGTAATCGGGAGCTTTTGGCCATGAAGTGGGCATTTGAGGAGTGGCGTCATTGGCTTGAGGGTGCCAGACATCAGGTGGTAGTTTTGACTGATCACAAGAATTTAATTTATTTGGAGTCTGCCAGGCGCCTGAATCCTAGACAGGCACGTTGGTCGTTGTTCTTTTCCCGGTTTAATTTTGTGGTCTCGTACTTACCGGGTTCTAGGAATGTGAAAGCAGATGCTCTTTCTAGGAGTTTTGAGCCTGACTCTCCTGGGAATTCTGAACCTGCTGGTGTCCTTAAGGATGGAGTGGTTTTGTCTGCTGTCTCTCCAGATTTGCGACGTGCTTTGCAAGAATTTCAGGCAGATAGACCTGATTGTTGTCCGTCTGGTAGACTGTTTGTTCCTGACGAGTGGACCACTAGAGTCATCTTGGAAGTTCATTCTTCTACTCTGGCAGGTCATCCGGGAATTTTTGGCACCAGAGATTTGGTGGCTAGATCCTTCTGGTGGCCTTCCCTGTCTCGAGATGTGCGTGTTTTTGTGCAGTCTTGCGATGTGTGTGCTCGGGCCAAGCCTTGTTGTTCTAGGGCTAGTGGGTTGTTGTTGCCCTTGCCTATTCCGAAGAGGCCTTGGACGCACATCTCTATGGATCTCGGATCTCCCTGTTTCTCAGAAGATGTCTGTCATCTGGGTGGTGTGTGACCGTTTTTCTAAAATGGTTCATTTGGTGCCATTGCCTAAGTTGCCTTCCTCATCTGAGTTGGTCCCTCTGTTTTTTCAAAATGTGGTTCGCTTGCATGGTATTCCGGAAAACATCGTTTCTGACAGGGGTACCCAGTTCGTGTCTAGATTTTGGCGGGCAGTCTGTGCCAGGTTGGGCATTGATTTGTCCTTTTCGTCTGCATTCCATCCTCAGACCAATGGCCAGACGGAGCGAACTAATCAAACTTTGGAGACTTATTTGAGGTGTTTTGTGTCTGCGGATCAGGATGATTGGGTTGCCTTTCTGCCGTTGGCGGAGTTTGCTCTTAATAATCGGGCTAGTTCTGCCACTTTGGTTTCTCCTTTCTTTTGCAATTCAGGGTTTCATCCGCGTTTTTCATCTGGTCAGGTTGAATCTTCGGATTGTCCTGGAGTGGATGCAGTGGTGGATCGGTTGCATCGGATTTGGGGACAAGTGGTGGATAATTTGGAATTGTCCCAGGAGAGGACTCAGCAGTTTGCTAACCGTCGTCGTCGTGTTGGTCCCCACCTTCGCGTTGGGGACTTGGTGTGGTTGTCTTCCCGTTTTGTCCCTATGAGGGTTTCTTCTCCCAAATTTAAGCCTCGGTTCATCGGTCCTTATAGGATTTTGGAGATTCTTAACCCTGTTTCCTTTCGTTTGGACCTCCCGGCATCTTTCGCTATCCATAATGTGTTCCATCGGTCGTTGTTGCGGAGATATGAGGTACCGGTGGTTCCTTCTACTGAACCTCCTGCTCCTGTGCTGGTGGAGGGTGAATTGGAGTACGTCGTGGAGAAGATCTTGGACTCCCGTATTTCCAGACGGAGACTTCAATATCTGGTTAAATGGAAAGGCTATGGTCAGGAAGATAATTCTTGGGTAACTGCCTCTGATGTTCATGCCTCGGATTTGGTTCGTGCCTTTCATAGGGCTCATCCAGATCGCCCTGGCGGTTCTTGTGAGGGTTCGGTGCCCCCTCCTTAAGGGGAGGGTACTGTTGTGTATCCGCTTTTTGGGCTCCCCTGGTGGTTGCTGGTGGTACTGGTGACTTGTTTGCACTTTGCTTCTTCTGTTCACCTGCTTCCATCAGTGTTTGGGAGTTTCCTATTTAGCCTTGCTCTCCAGTCATTTCCTTGCCGGTCACCATTGTAACCAGAGCCTTCGGTTGCATGTTCCTGCTACTAGTCTGCTGATCAGCTAAGTGGACTTTGTCCTTTTGTTTTGTACCTTTTGTCCAGTTTGCAGTTTTTGTAATTCTCTGTAGCTGGAAGCTCTTGCGGGCTGAAATTGCCACTCCTGTGTCATGAGTTGACACAGGAGTCTTAAAGTAATTTCAGGATGGTTTTTGAAAGGGTTTTCAGTTGACCGTGAAGTCCTCTTTTGTATCCTTCTGCTATCTAGTAAGTGGACCTCTCTTTGCTAAATCTACTTTCATACTGTGTATGTGCAGCACCCCAGAGTCCTGGTCGTTGCAGTACTGTGGCTCCGCCACTATGGGGAGCTATGGTACGTCTGATTGCACTAAAGGAGTTTCTCTGACCAGGTAACACCTCACTACACTTCACACTCCGGCCACCAGGGGGGGTGGTCCTATCTAGTAGGCCACTCCTCACACTATGGTAAAACTGGGGGTTGGACAGGAAGACAGGGAGAAGTAGCTGGGAAGAGCTAGTGAGAGGACCTGTCAGGGATGGGATCCTGGCAGACTCCTCAGAACAGAACTAACCAGTGCACAACGGGAATACAGTAAAGAAGTATTGGGACCAGATGGAGTCGTGCTGTTAGACCGAGGCAACATCCTTCTGAGGCGCAAACAGTCGGTGGCCGGAACGCCAAGCAAGTAAGAGACTTTAAGTACACTGCAAACCACGGCCGGACAGCTAATTACAGGTTGGCTGTCTCACTTAACACCTAAGCAGACAACGGAGGCAGCTGTGGGAGACGGGCGACTCTAGGGTCCCGGAAGAACTCCAGGCCTACCCCGTCATACGGGTGCGTCCTACCATACCATCTGGGGGACGGAGAGAACGAACATCAGAGACAGACAGAAACAGTTGTGAGGACTATCCCGGGAGCTCAGCAGGGAAGAACTACAACATCCAGCGCTAGAAGGTAGACACTGATTCCCACCTGTAAAGAGAACTCCTGATTTGCCTTTGGACCGGCCGGTCTCTGACAACCCAGTTAACAGCGCTCTGGACTGAGGTCTCCAAAACCTTCAGTAAAGAGGTAAAGAGACTGCAACCTGGTGTCCTCGTTATTTACCGCGACCTGCACCCCACAACTGCACCGTTACAACACCACTTATTGCACCGGACGTCCCCCACTGACAGACAGGGCCACGGACCGGGTCTAGCCACCGTGACAACCCCAGGACTGAGACCCAGAGGCCCGGCTCCGGGTACCCCTCGGCCCTGCGGCGGTGTGGGGGCGCTCCAATTTGGCGTCACGAACAGGATTTACTTAAGCCTGAAGAATCAGGTCATGTGTGCCTTGGAACTGTGATTTATTGTGCTTGGACTGTACTTTATTGAAAAGACTGTGTGCTGTGCCATTTACCGCCAAAATTCGCCATTGCCGCGCACGGAGGGAGGAGCCCTAGCTACGCAGGCGGAACCAGCCAAAAGAAGTGCGGAACGGAAAGCGCGGTAAGGCGCCAATCCCGGAAGAGGAACTCCGACCTCCAGCAGGTTGGTGGGAGGAAGGGACAGCCATGTCTGAGTCGGGAGGAGAGGAGGTGGTGGTCGCAGCCGCAGACGTAGGGGCAGCTCCGGTCCACGCAGCGGGTGAAGCCGCGGCCCTAATACCACCACCGGTTGCCGCAGAACCCGCTGTTCCCCTCAGCCACCCGGACACTGCCGCTAACACAAAAGCCATAATGCCCTTTTCTATGCCGTACCTGCCCGGAGCGGCCTGGCTCCCACGATACTCTGGGGAGTCGCATACATTCACTGACTTTAAGGAAGGGCTCTGCAGCCTGCTCGAGTTCTATCCCCTGACAGAGCCCCAGAAGGTTCATAT
This sequence comes from Ranitomeya variabilis, assembly GCF_051348905.1. Lineage (NCBI taxonomy): Eukaryota > Metazoa > Chordata > Amphibia > Anura > Dendrobatidae > Ranitomeya > Ranitomeya variabilis. The sequence continues at coordinate 319,742,779 of NC_135232.1, read as the reverse complement.
GATAACCGGCCAACTCTTTGGGGTGGCTCTGAGAGAATTGAAATCCTGGCCTGCTGAGGATAAAGGAACTGCACAACAGATTTTTGCCAAGCTTAAAGCCACCTTTGATACTCGCACTGCTACGGAAATTAAACTGACTTTTTATGGATGCAAACAGAGGCCACAGGATAGCTTACGGGACTATGCCCTTAATCTCCAGGAGGCGATGCGGGCCATTAAGCAGAATGACCCCGGCAGCATGCAGGATGAGGATAAACTCCTGAAGGAGCGGTTCATTGAGGGGCTCCTGTGCAGTCACCAGCGGGGCCAATTGCACTTCCTGGCCATGCAAAATCCAGACTTGACTTTTGCGCAGTTCAAAGATAAAGCTATCCAGGCATTGCAGGAGCGACAGCCCAGCCGCGCAATACCACCCAGGCGCCCCGCTCTCACATACCACCAGGAGGTGGCATCGGATACCCCAGTTGCCGCGGAGGCCGACGCCCAGAGCTTCGAGGACGACTCCCCTGCAGGACTCCGTCTTCAGATGCAGGAGCTGACCAAGAACGTTGCTGCCCTAGCCCGGACGGTGCAGTCCCTACAGGAGGCCCCCAAGAAAAAGATCCAGCTAGCCTCCAGGCCAGAGGATGTTCCCTGGACGCGACAGAAGAGGACCCCACCGACCAGAGGCCGGGACAGCGATCGTTTCCATCAGGACGGACGACCCATCTGCCGCCGATGTCACCAGGTGGGCCATCTTGCAAGGTACTGTCCTTTAAACGAGCAACCCCTGGGGCAAAGGGCCAACCCCCAGGAGTAGGACGGTCAGGCCCGCAACATTGGAGAACCAAGTATATTGGAGGACGACCAGTTCTCCCTGTAGTGATTGATGGAATCCCCTTGAATGCTTTGCTGGACACCGGTTCTCAGGTGACGACTATACCTTACGTGCTCTACAAACGGTATTGGGAGGACGCTGATATTACTCGTGGCCCTGACGATGATTTCACCATAATCGCCAGTAATGGTCAGCCGTTGCCACAAGTGGGGTATAAGGAGGTCACCATCAAAGTAGGGCGGGTGGAATTGAAAGCCCAAGGGATTGTGATTGTTGATATTGATCGTCGAGAATATAATCCCATGATGACTCTTGGTACTAATGTTATAGAAAATTGTCTTGCAGAAGTGATTGTTTTGTTGCAACAGGTGGCAGAAACCGCTGGCCACAGTGAGCAACGTGCCCTGCAGAAGGAAATCAGAGCTCTGATGCAGAGACAGCAGGTAGAGCTGACTGGTGGTGAGATTGGTCGTGTCACTGTGAGTGATTCAAACCCCATCGCGATACCCCCCAAGAGTGAAATGTTAATATGGTGTCGAGCAGCCATAGGCCTCAGGGGTAAGGACTACCAGGCCTTGGTAGAACCCGTATATTCAGACAATAGGCCTACTGTTCTGACAGCCCGGGGGGTGGTCGACGTCCGTCAGGGGAGAGTGCCCGTACGTGTCCTCAATTGTGGGGAGGAAGAGGTTCACCTCACCAAGTATACCACGCTCGCCAAATTGTTCACTGTCAATAATAATGTGATACAGACACCTGAACCCTTGGTCCCGTCAAACTTGGCGGAGAACAAAGGTTCTGCAGAGCCCTCGAAGGACTGGTGTCGGGAATTGCATGTGGGCACTGACTCTACCCCGTCCCATCAAAAACAGGGGGCCTACAGGGTGATACACGAGTACGAGCAGATATTCAGCAAACACCCCTCAGATTTTGGGCAGGTGAAAGGGATCCAACATCACATCCCCACGGGAGATCACCGGCCCATAAAAGAGAGATATCGCCCTGTACCCCCAGCTCATTACCAGTGTGCCAAGGACATGTTGCGGGAAATGAAGGAGGCTGGGGTGGTGAGAGACAGCTGTAGCCCCTGGGCAGCTCCGTTAGTCCTTGTTAAAAAGAAAGATGGTACAATGAGGATGTGTGTTGATTACAGGCAGTTGAATCGCATTACACATAAGGACGCATACCCACTGCCTAGGATAGAGGAGTCTCTGGCTGCCTTAAAATCTGCTAACTACTTCTCTACCTTAGATCTCACCAGTGGGTACTGGCAGGTTCCCGTAGCGGAGGCGGACAAAGAGAAGACGGCCTTCACGACGCCAATGGGTCTCTGTGAGTTCAACTACATGCCCTTCGGATTGTGCAATGCTCCCGGAACGTTCCAGAGGATGATGGAGTGCTGCCTGGGACACCTGAACTTTGAAACCGTGCTGCTATATTTGGATGATGTCATTGTCTTCTCTAAGACCTACGAAGACCACCTGAAGCACCTGGCCGAGGTGTTTGAAGCCCTATCCAACTTTGGCTTAAAGGTGAAACCGTCCAAGTGTCATCTGCTGAAACCTAAAGTGCAGTACCTGGGCCATGTGGTGAGCGCTGAAGGAGTGGCCCCAGACCCCGACAAGGTCACAGTGATCAAGGACTGGCCAAAGCCCAGTGACCTCCACGAAGTCCGGCAGTTCCTCGGGCTGGTAGGCTATTACCGGAGGTTCATTAAGGACTTCACCAAGAAGGCTGCACCCTTGCAAAACCTGTTGGTGGGCCAACCGAAGAAGACCAAGGGGAGGAACACCCCCTTTGATTGGAACGAAGAGCTGGAGGAATCCTTCACCTGTTTGAAGTCGGCACTGAAGGGAGAAGAGGTACTGGCTTACCCCGAATACGACCAACCGTTTGTGCTGTACACAGATGCCAGTAATGTGGGACTAGGAGCCGTGCTGTCTCAAGTCCAGAAAGGCAAGGAAAGAGTGATCGCTTACGCCAGCAGGAAACTCCGTCCCACGGAAAGGAACCCTGACAACTACAGTTCCTTCAAACTGGAATTCCTTGCCCTTGTCTGGGCAGTGACAGAGAGGTTTAAGCACTACCTGGCCTCCGCGAAATTCACCGTCTTCACGGACAACAATCCGCTAACGCATCTGGGTACTGCCAAACTCGGGGCTTTGGAACAGCGGTGGATGGCCCGGCTGTCCAACTATGATTTCACCATCAAATATCGGGCAGGACACCAGAATGCCAATGCCGATGCTCTGTCCCGAATGCCCAATTTACCAGAAGTGGGAGAAGACCCGGAGGCACTTGAAGAGGTGGAGCTGCCTGCCTTCCATCGCCCCAAAGCCACTCAGAACTCTCACCATGTGAAGAACAGGCACAAGAACCAACCGGATGCCACGCTGAATCCCCTGCCCCACCACGGATGGGCAGAAACCCAGGATAGTGACCCCGCGGTCCGTCAGGTGAAGGAGCTCTTGACGCAGGCTGGGTTGCACCCTGGCCCAGACGATCCACAAGAAACCCAACAGCTGTGGAAGGGGAGAAGCAAGCTGTTTATCCATGATGGCAAGCTGTGCAGGAGGAGCATTGACCCACGTACTCATGAATTGGTGTGGCAGATAGTGGTGCCCAGGCGAGATGCGCCCATGGTTCTGGGAGCCTACCATGATGGAGCCGGACACTTCGGATGGAGGAAGCTAGAGAAGCTGCTCCGAGGGAGGTTCTATTGGATTGGCATGAAGAGAACCATTGAGAAGTGGTGTCGGGAGTGTGGTCCATGTAGTCTGCGCAGGAAGGACCGTGACAGTCAGCGGGCTCCCCTGCGGCCTATCATCACCAAAAGGCCGCTCGAACTGGTCGCGCTGGATCATGTGAAGCTGACACCTAGCCGGTCGGGCTATATCTACGCCCTTACCATCGTGGACCACTACTCCAGGTTTTTGGTCGTTGTGCCTGTCAAGGATCTAACGGCCAGGACTGCCGCCAGGGCCTTCCAGCAGCACTTTTGTAGGCCCCATGGCTACCCAGAGAAGGTACTGACCGATCAGGGACCTGCATTCGAAGCGGAAGTGTTCCAAGAATTCTGCCAACTGTACGGGTGTAAGAAGATCAGGACCACACCGTACCATCCTCAAACCAACGGGATGTGCGAGAAGATGAACCAAGTGGTAATTGATTTATTGAAGACCTTACCCGTGGAGGAACGGAACCTGTGGCCGACAAAGTTGCCTGACTTGGTGGATATGTACAATCACATCCCAGTAAGTTCCACCAACTGTACTCCAGCGTACCTGATGCGAGGAAGATCTAGTCGGTTACCCGTTGATCTGGACATGGGGGTCCTAGTACCCGAAGATACCTCGCCGGATGCAGATTGGGATGCAGAAAGGCAGCGAAGGTACCGCGAAGTACAGGAGTGTGTAGAGAGAAGTCTCGCCCAGGCTAGGCAGAAGCAAGAAAGGGACTACAACCAACATGCTCCTGCGATCCCCCTGTCACCTGGTGAGCAAGTACTTAAACGAAAGAGGAGATTACATAAGCTCGATGACCAATGGGAAGCGGAACCGTATACCATCCTGCCATCCGACTTCGACAACACAAAGGTCTGTCTCATCAGCAAGGACAGAGGGGAGACCTCGACAGCGGTATCCAGGGATCACCTTAAGGTCTGCCCCGATAAGTTGAAAGAGAGGGGCACGGCCCCAGAAATCTCCCCGCCGGTGGAAAAGGAGAAGATGTTCCATACCGTCCTTGGTGACTTTCCCCAATCCTGGACTCAGATAAACCAAGCCATCGCGGTGCCTGTTCTAATGTTCCAACAGCCGGACCCACCAGAAACAATGGTGGTATCAGATCAGCCGGCCCCGCTACCTCAACAAGCCTCACCTGATGACGCCATGCCGACCGCTGAACCAGCAAATCCTCCCTCTGCTATCAGTGAATCTGCTGTACCCACTGTTGAAAGCAGCAGCTCTGGGAGCCCTAACCTGCCAGTGCTACCCCGACTCACTAGAAGTGTAGCTAGAAGACAGTGCACTACACCAGCGGTAGCAAGCATAGCAGGCCCTGTTAGGCCAATAGCAACCCCTGCGCTGCGAAGGTCCACACGCAGCACTCAAAACCAAACTCCCCTCCGCTACAAAACTTGGAGGTATTAATAAGGGCTGCTATTTAATTGAAAATGTTTGTATATATATCTTTTTGTTACAGGTTTTAAATGGACAATAGAGTAATGGACGGTGAATTGCTCAAAAACCTTCAAAAAGGGGGCCCCTTTGTTTACCCGGGGTCCCTGCTGTTTTAACCACTGAACTGAGAGTCATAAACTGTGCATGACCTAACTTTCGCAACATTCAAGAATTCTCACCTCCCATAAAGGGAAGCTCTGTTATGTTTAATTGTTATACTATTTCAAAATGTTATGTGTTTTCTGTTAACATGTATTATTGTTCTTGTTTTCCCAGTCCCGGAGTACTGGATTTAACCGGGGGGGAGTGCAGCACCCCAGAGTCCTGGTTGTTGCAGTACTGTGGCTCCGCCACTATGGGGAGCTATGGTACGTCTGATTGCACTAAAGGAGTTTCTCTGACCAGGTAACACCTCACTACACTTCACACTCCGGCCACCAGGGGGGGTGGTCCTATCTAGTAGGCCACTCCTCACACTATGGTAAAACTGGGGGTTGGACAGGAAGACAGGGAGAAGTAGCTGGGAAGAGCTAGTGAGAGGACCTGTCAGGGATGGGATCCTGGCAGACTCCTCAGAACAGAACTAACCAGTGCACAACGGGAATACAGTAAAGAAGTATTGGGACCAGAAGGAGTCGTGCTGTTAGACCGAGGCAACATCCTTCTGAGGCGCAAACAGTCGGTGGCCGGAACGCCGAGCAAGTAAGAGACTTTAAGTACACTGCAAACCACGGCCGGACAGCTAATTACAGGTTGGCTGTCTCACTTAACACCTAAGCAGACAACGGAGGCAGCTGTGGGAGAGGGGTGACTCTAGGGTCCCGGAAGAACTCCAGGCCTACCCCGTCATACGGGTGCGTCCTACCATACCATCTGGGGGACGGAGAGAACGAACATCAGAGACAGACAGAAACAGTTGTGAGGACTATCCCGGGAGCTCAGCAGGGAAGAACTACAACATCCAGCGCTAGAAGGTAGACACTGATTCCCACCTGTAAAGAGAACTCCTGATGTGCCTTTGGACCGGCCGGTCTCTGACAACCCAGTTAACAGCGCTCTGGACTGAGGTCTCCAAAACCTTCACTAAAGAGGTAAAGAGACTGCAACCTGGTGTCCTCGTTATTTACCGCGACCTGCACCCCACAACTGCACCGTTACAACACCACTTATTGCACCGGACGTCCCCCACTGACAGACAGGGCCACGGACCGGGTCTAGCCACCGTGACAACCCCAGGACTGAGACCCAGAGGCCCGGCTCCGGGTACCCCTCGGCCCTGCGGCGGTGTGGGGGCGCTCCATATGTCTTTTCCTCTTAATTCACCGTTATTACATGTGGGGGGCTGCTATCATCTTTTGGGGTATTTCCCTAGAGGTAAGCCAGGTCTGTTTCTTCCTCTACCAGGCGTAGTTAGTCCTCCGGCTGGCGCGTGGCATATAGGAAGCCGTAGGTATGCTCCCTGGCTACTGTTAGTTGTGTGGTAGATTTAGCTCACGGTCAACTCGAGTTTCCATCACCCGAGAGCTCGTTCGTTACTTATGTGTTTTTTACGTTCCCTTGCCTTACCATGACAGTATGACCGGCCTACAAAGTGTTAATTGTTTGGGCTGAAGCAGGAGACAAAGAAGTGTTGAAAGGAATTTTTTTTTTTTTCTTTCCCTCAGAGTTTTGCTGCCTAGCCCTTAATTGCTGTCTAGCTGCTTCTTACCTCCTCTTAACCCTTGAATGGCTCTGACCTTAGCTGTTTAACATGGATGTCCAGAGTTTGGCTGCAGGTTTAAATAATCTTGCTATGAAGGTTCAAAATTTACAAGATTTTGTTATACATGCTCCTATTTCTGAACCTAAAATCCCTACACCAGAGGTGTTTTCCGGAGATAGATCTCGGTTTTTGAATTTCAAATATAATTGTAAATTATTCCTTTCTCTCAGACCTCACTCCTCAGGAGATCCTGTCCAGCAGGTTAAGATTGTAATCTCTTTGCTGCGAGGTGACCCTCAAAATTGGGCATTTTCATTGGCACCAGGGGATCCTGCGTTGCTCAATGTGGATGCGTTTTTCCTGGCTTTAGGGTTGCTTTATGAGGAACCTAATTTGGAGATTCAAGCTGAAAAAGCTTTGATAGCCCTATCTCAAGGGCAAGATGAAGCGGAGATATACTGCCAAAAATTTCGTAGGTGGTCTGTGCTTACTCAGTGGAATGAGTGCGCCTTAGCGGCAAATTTCAGAGAGGGCCTTTCTGATGCCGTTAAAGATGTTATGGTCGGGTTCCCTGCGCCTACAGGTCTGAATGAGTCCATGACAATGGCAATTCAGATTGATCGGCGTTTGCGGGAGCGCAAACCCGTGCACCATTTGGCGGTATCTTCTGAAGAGACGCCAGAGAAAATGCAATGTGACAGAGTTATGTCCAGAAGCGAGCGGCAGAATTATAGGCGTAAAAATGGGTTATGCTTCTATTGTGGTGATTCTGCTCATGTTATATCGGCATGCTCTAAGCGTACTAGGAAGGTTGACAAGTCCATTTCAATTGGCACTTTACAGTCCAAATTTATTTTGTCTGTAACCTTGATTTGTTCATTATCAGTTATTACCGTGGATGCCTATGTGGACTCGGACGCCGCTCTGAGTCTTATGGACTGGTCCTTTGCCAGGCGCTGTGGGTTTGATTTAGAGCCTCTGGAAGTCCCTATACCTCTGAAGGGTATTGATTCTACACCTTTGGCTTGTAATAAACCACAGTTCTGGACGCAAGTGACTATGCGTATGACTCCAGACCATCAGGAGGTGATTCGCTTCCTTGTGTTGTACAATTTACATGATGTTTTGGTGCTTGGATTACCATGGTTACAGTCTCATAACCCAGTCCTTAACTGGAAGGCTATGTCTGTGTTAAGCTGGGGATGTCGGGGGGCTCATGGGGACACTCCTATGGTGTCCATTTCGTCATCTATTCCATCTGAGATTCCGGCATTTTTGTCTGATTATCATGATATTTTTGAAGAGCCTAAGATTGGTTCACTCCCTCCTCACAGGGATTGTGATTGCGCCATAGATCTGATTCCTGGCAGTAAATTTCCAAAGGGTCGTTTGTTTAACCTATCTGTACCTGAACATGCTGCTATGCGCGAGTATATTAAGGAGTCCCTGGAAAAGGGACATATTCGTCCTTCTTCATCACCTTTAGGAGCCGGTTTTTTCTTTGTCTCTAAAAAGGATGGCTCTCTGAGGCCTTGTATTGATTATCGTCTCCTGAATAGTGTTGAGCATTCCGATACCGCAAGTATCGGGTATCGGCCGATACTAGCGGTATCGGAATTCCGATACCGGGATTCCGATACTTGGCGCGTATCGGATACCGGAATCGGAAGTTCCATGATTCAAAATTCAGAAATTCAGCCAATGAGAAAGATTCCAAGTGTGGGCACATCCTGTTTAGCATGGAGGGCATGAAAGTACTGGCAAGGCTGTGATTGGCTGCTGAAATGATGTCATGATGCAGTTTAAAAGTCGCTGGCGCCATTTTGCGATCACTCTGCTGTGAATTCAGTTAGTGACAGGACGCTGTTTGCTGACTGAGGGACAGTTTAGAGATAGCGATTTGCTTCTTTGTGCTTTCCAAAGGCTAATTTAGCAACCGCTGTGTTCACCTACTATTCACCTTGCTTTTGCCTTGTAGCGCTGTTTTCACAGCGATCTGCAAGGTCTCTCTGTGTGTGTGTGTGTGAGTGCAGCCCACTCTCTAGTCTGAGTGCAGCCACATAGGCCATCCATAGCTGGTTGTATTCAGTTCAGGGAGGGTGGTTCATTGCCTCATACTGTCCTTTTTTTTTTTTTTTTTTGAAGTAGTGCAGGCTGCTGCACATTTTTTCAAATAATTCCTATTAGTGTCTTTCCACCCGTCTCCATCTAATTTGTGGAAAAACACTACATAGGATAAAGTAGAGGAGGGTTTTTGGGCCTTGCAGCGCCGTTTACGGCTGTCTGCACGGTCTCCGTGTGACTGCAGCTCGCCCTGTAGTCTGTGAGCAGCCGTAGCTTGGTTGTCTCCAGCTCAGGGTTGTTCACTGCGTCATACCGCCAAATCAATTTTAATTTTTTTTCAAGTACTGTAGTCTGCTGTTAATTAATTTAAAAAAATCCTATTAGTGTCTTTCCACCCGTCTCCAGCTAATTTGTGGAAAAACACTACATAGGATAAAGTAGAGGAGGGTTTTTGGGCCTTGCAGCGCCGTTTACGGCTGTCTGCACGGTCTCCGTGTGACTGCAGCTCGCCCTGTAGTCTGTGAGCAGCTATAGCCTGGTTGTCTCCAGCTCAGGGTTGTTCACTGCGTCATACCGCCAAATCAATTTTAATTTTTTTTCAAGTACTGTAGTCTGCTGCTAATTAATTTAAAAAAATCCTATTAGTGTCTTTCCACCCGTCTCCAGCTAATTTGTGGAAAAACACTACATAGGATAAAGTAGAGGAGGGTTTTTGGGCCTTGCAGCGCCGTTTACGGCTGTCTGCACGGTCTCCGTGTGACTGCAGCTCGCCCTGTAGTCTGTGAGCAGCCGTAGCTTGGTTGTCTCCAGCTCAGGGTTGTTAACTGCGTCATACCGCCAAATCAATTTTAATTTTTTTTCAAGTACTGTAGTCTGCTGCTAATTAATTTAAAAAAATCCTATTAGTGTCTTTCCACCCGTCTCCAGCTAATTTGTGGAAAAACACTACATAGGATAAAGTAGAGGAGGGTTTTTGGGCCTTACAGCGCCGTTAACGTCTGTCTGCACGGTCTCCGTGTGACTGCAGCTCTATCCGTTGTCAGTTCAGCCCCCAAAAAAGAAATAAATAATAAAGTTCACCAAACACACCAGTTACACCACTTTACATTTGTGTAGGCCACATTAACTCATATTAAAGTCTAGTCCACACTTTAGCTAATTAGTGTTTCTTATACCTGTTAGGAGGAGTTTTTCAGGAATAAGCACACAAAGCCGTTAGTACTTTTCTGCTTTTCTTTATCAGTCAACCACGATGAAGAAGGCAGTGAGTAAGGCACGTGGGCGTGGGCGCGGAGCAGGGAGGGGACGTGGGGATTCTGTGCCCGCTGCGGGCACCGGTGACTCATCAGCACCCACTTTCACGAGGGAACAGTCGTTCATGCGCAGCTTTGTCGCCGAGCGCCGTACACCGCTGCTGCGTGAAGACCAAATTGAAGCCGTTGTGGGATGGATGGCAGCTAATGCATCAACTTCCATTAGTGCCACATCCTCTCAGACACAGAGCACTGGAGAGCAGCCATCTGTCTCTTCACCACCTGCCAAATTGCCCAGGCAGACAGAGAGCCCAGGACAGGAGCCGTCTCTACTTCTGTTCTCTGAATCTCTTGGCTTGGAAACAGGGGGCCAGCCAAGCAGCATTGGAGAAATGGAAGAAGAGGCAGGGTGCAGTGATGCCCAACAGCTTTTTCTCTCTGAGTCTGAAGAGGCGGGTGGGCCAGTGGCTCCGTTCACCACATCGCAGGCCGCATCAGCTGATGATGACACTCAGGTGCCACTTACTGGTGCGTGCTCTGCTGCTGAGACTACCCGGGAGGAGCAGTTGGGGGCAGAGGGTAGTGTGGATGACGAGGTCCTTGACCCATCTTGGCGTCAGGGACAGGAAGGTGGTGGGAGCAGCTCTGAGGAAGAGATTCCCCGTACGGTCCAAAGAGGGAGAGGGAGGGGGAAGACTGCGGATCCTGCAGCCTCCGCTTTGGCACCCGTAAGGAGCATGTCTCTTCCAAAAGTCAAAAGGGGGGCTCCCAAGACTTGCAGTGCCTGGTCCTTTTTTGACACAGTTGCAGATGACATTTGCTATGTCAGATGCAAGGTGTGTCATCAAAAAATCAAAAGAGGTCAAAAAGTCGCCAACCTCAATACCTCCAACATGTGGAAACATGTGCGCAACAGGCACCCGGCGGAGTTAGACAAACACACTGAAGAGCTAGGCCAACCAACAGCGGCAGCTACCACCTCTTCAGCTCGTGTTGCCTCTTCCTCTAGCTCACACGCAGCTGGTTCGGCTTCCTCCCAGGATCGCCGTGGAAGAACCTCTGGCCCTGTTGTCCAGAGACCCGCTGTAATTCCACCCGCAGCACCACTTTCCCAGTCAACCACACACTCCCAGCCCAGTCTACAGCCATCGGTAGTACAGGCATGGGAGAAAAGGCGGCCTTTCTCGTCAAACCACCCACGAGCACAGGCTCTGACTGCAGGCATTGCCAAACTTCTGTCACTGGAAATGCTGTCATTCAGGCTGGTGGAGACTGACAGCTTCCGTGACTTGATGTCATTGGCAGTCCCACAGTACAGTGTGCCCAGCCGCTTTTACTTCAGCAGGCAAGCCGTCCCTGCCCTGCACAAGCATGTGGAGGGACACATAAAACATGCGCTACTGAACGCCGTCAGTAGCAAGGTCCACCTCACCACCGATGCGTGGACCAGTCAACATGGACAGGGGCGATACCTTTCCCTCACTGCCCATTGGGTTAATGTAGTTGAGCCGGGTACAGACCGTGCGAGTGGCGCAGGACGTGTCCTGCCCACTCCAAGGATTGCAGGAATCCATTCTGTACGCATTGACTCCTCCTCTTACACCAGTTCCTCAGAATCATCGCTGCAGGAGCCGTCACAGTCCACCTCCACATGGACCCGTGATGAACGTGTACCTGTTACGACCGACATGAGCACAGCCGTGGCCAAACGTCAACAGGCCGTCTTGAAATTAATTTTTTTGGGGAATCGTAGCCACACAGCGCAGGAGCTCTGGAATGCCATCAAGCAGGAGAGCGATGTGTGGTTTGAGCCAGCGAATCTCCAGCCAGGCATGGTAGTGTGTGATAATGGCCGAAATCTGGTGGCAGCCCTGGGCCTCGGCAACCTCACTCACATCCCATGTCTGGCACATGTGCTCAATTTGGTCGTGCAGAGTTTTTTGAGGGACTATCCGGATCTTGATGCACTGCTGCACAAGGTCCGCCTAGAGTGTGCTCACTTGCGGCGTTCCAGCACGGCAAAAGCGCGCATTGCGGCTCTGCAGCGCCGACACCGCCTGCCGGAACATCGCATCATATGTGACCTACCTACCAGGTGGAATTCCACGTTACATATGTTGGAGCGGTTGTGTGAGCAGCAGCAAGCTGTAATGGAGTACCAGCTGTATCAGGCGCACAAAAGTCGCAGTCAGCGCCGTACAGACTTCACAACCACAGAGTGGGCCACTATGAAGGATGTCTGCCAGGTTTTGCGTCCCTTCGATTATTCCACGCGGATGGCGAGTGCAGATGATGCACTAGTCAGCATGACTGTCCCCCTTATCTGCCTGCTTGAAAAATCACTGCAAGCGCTAAGGGATGATGTTGTGGAAGAGGTGGAGGATGAGGATTCACCACTTCCATCATCTTCTGGACAGTCAGCGCCACGTGGTTCCTCACAAACGCGTAGGCAGGGGACAGTTTGTGAGGAGGATGAGGAGGAGTCAATGGAGGAGGAAGACATCCGTCCAGAGGAGGGAGTTACACAATTGTCCAGTACTCAGTGTGTACAGCGAGGGTGGGGTGATGACGAGCGGGCAGAGATCACGCCTCCAGCTGGGGACAGCGTTTCTTGGGCAGTTGGCAGTCTGCAGCACATGGTGGATTACATGCTGCAGTGCCTGAGAAACGACCGCCGCATCGACCACATTCTCAACATGTCTGATTACTGGGTGTTCACCCTCCTCGATCCTCGCTACCGGGACAACGTAGAAAGCCTCATCACACCGTTGAACCGGGAGCGAAAAATGCGGGAGTACCAAGACACACTGGTCAGTTCCATCATCTTCTCCATTCCAACTGAGAGAAGTGCTGCTAGTGCATTCCAAAGCAGCTCAGTGCGTCCAGGCAGTGGTGGAGGCTCTGCACAAAGAGGGAGCAGAAGCAGTGCCTCTGCCCAAGGCAAGACCAGTATGGCCCAACTGTGGCACAGTTTTGTGTGCCCCCCACAAAAGTCTACACCATCACAGACGGCTCCAGTCAGCAGGAGGCAACGGTTCCGTCAGATGGTGACAGACTACATGTCTTGCCCTCTTGCTGTACTCCCAGACGGCTCTTCCCCTTTCAAGTTTTGGGTCTCAAAGCTGGATACATGGCCAGAGCTAAGCCAGTATGCATTGGAGGTGCTGTCTTGCCCTGCGGCCAGTGTATTATCGGAACGTGTCTTTAGTGCTGCAGGTGGTGTACTAACTGACCGTCGCATGCGACTATCCTCCGATAACGTTGACCGGCTTACTTTCCTGAAAATGAACAAGGCCTGGATCTCGCAGGAATTTGCCACTCCTCCTCCTGATTAAATAATTAGGTCACTGTATACGTTATCCAGGTCTCCTGTTGTGTTCATCTTTCAACCACCTGAACTTACATTCCTGGGCTCCAACAACGCCAGTTGAGGCTCAGAAGTGCCATCTGCACAGTCAAAACATACGACCCAGTGTTATTGGGTTTCAGTAACGTCAGCTGATCCCCAGCTGTGTAGCCGGCAATGTGTCCTGCGACCGCCACGCTGACACAACTGAAATGTAAGGGAACCTGTCCCCCCCCCCCCCCAAGGCGTTTGTTACTGAAAGAGCCACCTTGTGCAGCAGTAATGCTGCACAAGGAAAAGGTAGCTATTTTCATTATGCTCCTTGCACACGCAGAACTTAACACTTATAAAATGTGTCCACTGATACCGTAAAACCGTCCCGGAGGTGGGACTTTCCTTCGTAATATGACGCAGCACAGCTGTCATTCCTACCCCCTCGGCGCCGTGCCCCGGCTCCTCATCGTTGTTTGATTCCGTCCCGGAGCCTGCGCTGTTATGTTATCCCTTGGCCAGGCACACTTAGCGCTGCCCATCTTCTGACATCATTTGGTGTCAGGCTGGCTGCGCCTGTGCGGCCGCGCTGTCCGAGAGCCCGCCTCGCAGTGTGGTCTAATGTAATCCCACCGCGGGCCTGGGATCAGTGGCCATGCGCAGTGCATATCCTCGCCTCTCGCTCCACTCCCTACGGCTTCTTCAGACTGTGCGGTGCCAGCTGATCCGTAATAGCATGCCACGGCCGTGGCAGCGCACAGTCTGAAAAAGCCGTAGGGAGGGGAGCGAGAGGCGAGGATATGCACTGCGCATGGCCACTGATCCCAGGCCCGCGGTGGGATTACATTAGACCACACTGCGAGGCGGGCTCTCGGACAGCGCGGCCGCACAAGCGCAGCCAGCCTGACACCAAATGATGTCAGAAGATGGGCAGCGCTAAGTGTGCCTGGCCAAGGGATAACCTAACAGCGCAGGCTCCGGGACGGAATCAAACAACGATGAGGAGCCGGGGCACGGCGCCGAGGGGGTAGGAATGACAGCTGTGCTGCGTCATATTACGAAGGAAAGTCCCACCTCCGGGACAGTTTCACGGTTTCAGGGGACACATTTTATAAGTGTTTAGTTCTGTGCTTGCAAGGAGCATAATTAAAAGAGCCACCTTTTCCTTTTGCATCTTTTGAGCTGCACAAGCTGGCTCTTTCAGCTACAAATGCCTTGGGGGGGGGGGTTAAAGGTTCCCTTTCTCCAATCAGGCTTCGGCCTACATTGTGTTCCTCTGCTTCTACTGCTGTCCCTGGGCTCCAACACCGCTAGTTGTTGCCTGGTAGTGCTGTACGCACAGTCAACAGTCGCTCCTCTGTTATTGGGGTTCAGTAACGTCAGCTGTTCCCCTGCTGTGTGTGTGGCAATCCCTCCAACCTCCTCCAACCTCATCCAAACTCCTCCTCCTCCACCTGTCCCTGGGCTCCAACACCGCTAGTTGCCGTCCAGAAGTGCTGTACGCACAGTCAACAGTCGCTCCTCTGTTATTGGGGTTCAGTAACGTCAGCTGTTCCCCTGCTGTGTGTGTGGCAATCCCTCCTACCTCCTCCAACCTCCTCCTACCTCCTCCTCCTCCACCTGTCCCTGGGCTCCAACACCGCCAGTTGCCGTCCAGAAGTGCTGTACGCACAGTCAACAGTCCCTCCTCTGTTATTGGGGTTCAGTAACGTCAGCTGTTCCCCTGCTGTGTGTGTGGCAATCCCTCCTACCTCCTCCAACCTCCTCCAACCTCCTCCTCCTCCACCTGTCCCTGGGCTCCAACACCGCTAGTTGCCGTCCAGAAGTGCTGTACGCACAGTCAACAGTCGCTCCTCTGTTATTGGGGTTCAGTAACGTCAGCTGTTCCCCTGCTGTGTGTGTGGCAATCCCTCCTACCTCCTCCAACCTCCTCCTACCTCCTCCTCCTCCACCTGTCCCTGGGCTCCAACACCGCCAGTTGCCGTCCAGAAGTGCTGTACGCACAGTCAACAGTCCCTCCTCTGTTATTGGGGTTCAGTAACGTCAGCTGTTCCCCTGCTGTGTGTGTGGCAATCCCTCCTACCTCCTCCTACCTCCTCCACCTGTCCCTGGGCTCCAACACCGCCAGTTGCCGTCCAGAAGTGCTGTACGCACAGTCAACAGTCCCTCCTCTGTTATTGGGGTTCAGTAACGTCAGCTGTTCCCCTGCTGTGTGTGTGGCAATCCCTCCAACCTCCTCCAACCTCATCCAAACTCCTCCTCCTCCACCTGTCCCTGGGCTCCAACACCGCTAGTTGCCGTCCAGAAGTGCTGTACGCACAGTCAACAGTCGCTCCTCTGTTATTGGGGTTCAGTAACGTCAGCTGTTCCCCTGCTGTGTGTGTGGCAATCCCTCCAACCTCCTCCAACCTCCTCCTACCTCCTCCTCCTCCACCTGTCCCTGGGCTCCAACACCGCCAGTTGCCGTCCAGAAGTGCTGTACGCACAGTCAACAGTCCCTCCTCTGTTATTGGGGTTCAGTAACGTCAGCTGTTCCCCTGCTGTGTGTGTGGCAATCCCTCCTACCTCCTCCTACCTCCTCCACCTGTCCCTGGGCTCCAACACCGCCAGTTGCCGTCCAGAAGTGCTGTACGCACAGTCAACAGTCCCTCCTCTGTTATTGGGGTTCAGTAACGTCAGCTGTTCCCCTGCTGTGTGTGTGGCAATCCCTCCAACCTCCTCCAACCTCATCCAAACTCCTCCTCCTCCACCTGTCCCTGGGCTCCAACACCGCTAGTTGCCGTCCAGAAGTGCTGTACGCACAGTCAACAGTCGCTCCTCTGTTATTGGGGTTCAGTAACGTCAGCTGTTCCCCTGCTGTGTGTGTGGCAATCCCTCCTACCTCCTCCTTCCTCCTCCACCTGTCCCTGGGCTCCAACACCGCCAGTTGCCGTCCAGAAGTGCTGTACGCACAGTCAACAGTCCCTCCTCTGTTATTGGGGTTCAGTAACGTCAGCTGTTCCCCTGCTGTGTGTGTGGCAATCCCTCCAACCTCCTCCAACCTCATCCAAACTCCTCCTCCTCCACCTGTCCCTGGGCTCCAACACCGCTAGTTGCCGTCCAGAAGTGCTGTACGCACAGTCAACAGTCGCTCCTCTGTTATTGGGGTTCAGTAACGTCAGCTGTTCCCCTGCTGTGTGTGTGGCAATCCCTCCTACCTCCTCCAACCTCCTCCTACCTCCTCCTCCTCCACCTGTCCCTGGGCTCCAACACCGCCAGTTGCCGTCCAGAAGTGCTGTACGCACAGTCAACAGTCCCTCCTCTGTTATTGGGGTTCAGTAACGTCAGCTGTTCCCCTGCTGTGTGTGTGGCAATCCCTCCTACCTCCTCCTTCCTCCTCCACCTGTCCCTGGGCTCCAACACCGCCAGTTGCCGTCCAGAAGTGCTGTACGCACAGTCAACAGTCCCTCCTCTGTTATTGGGGTTCAGTAACGTCAGCTGTTCCCCTGCTGTGTGTGTGGCAATCCCTCCAACCTCCTCCAACCTCCTCCTACCTCCTCCTCCTCCACCTGTCCCTGGGCTCCAACACCGCCAGTTGCCGTCCAGAAGTGCTGTACGCACAGTCAACAGTCCCTCCTCTGTTATTGGGGTTCAGTAACGTCAGCTGTTCCCCTGCTGTGTGTGTGGCAATCCCTCCTACCTCCTCCTACCTCCTCCTCCTCCACCTGTCCCTGGGCTCCAACACCGCCAGTTGCCGTCCAGAAGTGCTGTACGCACAGTCAACAGTCCCTCCTCTGTTATTGGGGTTCAGTAACGTCAGCTGTTCCCCTGCTGTGTGTGTGGCAATCCCTCCTACCTCCTCCTACCTCCTCCTCCTCCACCTGTCCCTGGGCTCCAACACCGCCAGTTGCCGTCCAGAAGTGCTGTACGCACAGTCAACAGTCCCTCCTCTGTTATTGGGGTTCAGTAACGTCAGCTTTTCCCCTGCTGTGTGTGTGGCAATCCCTCCTACCTCCTCCAACCTCCTCCAACCTCCTCCTCCTCCACCTGTCCCTGGGCTCCAACACCGCTAGTTGCCGTCCAGAAGTGCTGTACGCACAGAGCCAAACACCTCGCCAATGTGTTAGTGGGGTTCAGCACCGCCAGCTGTTCCCCTGCTGTGTATACGGCAACGTGTACTGCGACCGCCACGCAGACACAACAAGTTAAATGTAAGGGAACCTGACCCCCCCCCCCCCCAGGCGTTTGTTACTGAAGGAGCCACCTTGTGCAGCAGTAATAATGCAAAGGGAAAAAGTGCCTCTTTTCGTGATGCTCCTTGCACATGCTGAACCTAACACTTATGAAATGTGTCCCCACACAGCGTTAAACCGTCCGGTAGGTGGAACTTTCCTTTGTCGTGTGACGCAGCACAGCCATCATTTTTACCCCCTTGGCGCCGTGCGCCCACTCCTCAGCGTTGTTTGAATCTGTCCCGGAGCCTGCGCTGTTAGGTTAGCCCTTGGCCATGCACACATGTTGCGCTGCCCGTCTTCTGACCTCATTTGGTGTCAGGCTGGCTGCGCCTGTGCGGGTGCGCTGGTCGAGATCCCGCCTCGCAGTGTCGTCTAATGTAATCCCACCGCGGGCCTGTGATCCGTGCCCGTGCGCAGTGCATATCCTCTCCTCTCACTCCCCTCCCTACGGCTTCTTCAGACTGTGCGATGTCAGCTGGTCCCTAATAGCATGCCACGGCCGTGACAACGCACAGTCTGAAAAAGCCGTAGGGAGGGGAGTGAGAGGACAGGATATGCACTGCGCACGGGCACGGATCACAGGCCCGCGGTGGGATTACATTAGACGACACTGCGAGGCGGGATCTCGGCCAGCGCACCCGCACAGGCGCAGCCAGCCTGACACCAAATGAGGTCAGAAGACGGGCAGCGCAACATGTGTGCATGGCCAAGGGCTAACCTAACAGCGCAGGCTCCGGGACAGATTCAAACAACGCTGAGGAGTGGGCGCACGGCGCCAAGGGGGTAAAAATGATGGCTGTGCTGCGTCACACGACAAAGGAAAGTTCCACCTACCGGACGGTTTAACGCTGTGAGGAGACACATTTCATAAATGTTTGGTTCCGCATGTACAAGGACCATAATTAAAAGAGCTAAGTTTACCTTTTCCAGCATTAGTGCTGTACACAATGGCTCTTTCAGCTACAAACGCCTGGGGGGGGGGGTGTTAAAGGTTTCCTTTCAACTTGCTCGAGTGCAGGCTTCGGCCTACACTCCGCTCCCCCTGCTCCTCCTGCTGACCCTGGGCTCTAACACCGCCAGTTTTTGCCCAGATGTGCTAGCTGCACAGAGAAAAACACCAGCCAATGTGTCAGTGGGGTTCAGCACCGCCAGCTGTTCCCCTGCTGTGTAGCCGGCAACGTGTCCTGCGACCGCCACGCAGACACAAGAACTGAAATTGAAGGGAACCTGTCCCCCCTCCCCCAGGCGTTTTTACGTTATCCAGCCACCTTGTACAGCGGTAATGCTGCATGTGTGCAAGGTGGCTCATAAACGTATTCTCCTCGCACATGTGGAACTGAAAACACGTCTGAAATGTGTCCTCTGTGTGACCATTTAACCGTCCCGGGGGTGTGACTTTCCTTTGTAATGACACGCTGCAACCCCCTTGGTAGCGCTGCCCGTCTTCTGGCATCATTGTTTGGCTGGCTGCGCCTCTGCGGCCGCCCTGACCCACACAACGCCCCTCGGTGTCTTATTTATTGGGACTGCGAGGGTGTGATTGATGGGCAGGATCAGTGCATCAGTTCGCCTGTCCCTCCTCTCCTTCCGCCTTCTTCGGACTGTGCGGCTTCATGGCCGTGGCATGCGATAAGGGATCAGATGACGCCGCACAGTCTGAAGCGGGTGTAAGGACCCGCGTGTGAGAGGCGAACATATGTGCTGCGCCAGGCCCTGAATCCCAGCCCCGCAGTGTTTTAACAATGTTAAGACACTGCGGGGCTGGGATTCATGGTGATCGCGAACCGCAACGGCCGACATTAAATGATGTCAGAAGATGGGCAGCGCTAACGGCGCTAGGCCAGGGGAAAACACGACAGCGCAGACTCCTGTACAGCAAATAACAACGCTCAGGAGGCTGCACCCAGCACCAAGGTGGGATTCTTGACATCTGTGCTGCGTCTCATTACAAAGGGAACTCTCGCCTCCATTACACAGTTTGACTGTATAAAGGGCTAAATGTTATACGTGTTCCATTCAGCGTGTGCAAGGAGAAAAATTACAAGAGCAACCTTTGACTTGCGCAGCACTACTGCTGCATAAGCTGTGGCTCTTCTACTTTGTAACCCCTGAGGGGGGGTTAAAGGTGACTTTTGAAATCGGTTCAATTAGGCTTCGGCCTACACTCTGCTCCACCTGCAGAGCCCGGGCTCCAACAACGCTAGTTGCTGTCCGGAAGTGCTGGCTGCACAGAGCCAAACACCTCGCCAATGTGTCAGTGGGGTCCAGCACCGCCAGCTGTTCCCCTGCTGTGTAGCCGGCAACGTGTCCTGCAAAAGCCACGCAGACACAACACACCCAAAGCTGCCGCCTGTGCAGGCTTCGGCCTACACTCCCCTCCCCCTGCTCCTCCTCCTCCTGCTCCTCCTCCTGCTGTCCCTGGGCTCTAACACACCGCCAGTTTTTGCCCAGATGTGCTAGCTGCACAGAGAAAAACACCAGCCAATGTGTCAGTGGGGTCCAGCACCGCCAGCTGTTCCCCTGCTGTGCAGCCGGCAACGTGTCCTGCAAAAGCCACGCAGACACAAGAACTGAAATTGAAGGGAACCTGTCCCCCCTCCCCCAGGCGTTTTTACGTTATCCAGCCACCTTGTACAGCGGTAATGCTGCATGTGTGCAAGGTGGCTCATAAACGTATTCTCCTCGCACATGTGGAACTGAAAACACGTCTGAAATGTGTCCTCTGTGTGACCATTTAACCGTCCCGGGGGTGTGACTTTCCTTTGTAATGACACGCTGCAACCCCCTTGGTAGCGCTGCCCGTCTTCTGGCATCATTGTTTGGCTGGCTGCGCCTCTGCGGCCGCCCTGACCCACACAACGCCCCTCGGTGTCTTATTTATTGGGACTGCGAGGGTGTGATTGATGGGCAGGATCAGTGCATCAGTTCGCCTGTCCCTCCTCTCCTTCCGCCTTCTTCGGACTGTGCGGCTTCATGGCCGTGGCATGCGATAAGGGATCAGATGACGCCGCACAGTCTGAAGCGGGTGTAAGGACCCGCGTGTGAGAGGCGAACATATGTGCTGCGCCAGGCCCTGAATCCCAGCCCCGCAGTGTTTTAACAATGTTAAGACACTGCGGGGCTGGGATTCATGGTCATCGCGAACCGCAACGGCCGACATTAAATGATGTCAGAAGATGGGCAGCGCTAACGGCGCTAGGCCAGGGGATAACACGACAGCGCAGACTCCTGTACAGCAAATAACAACGCTCAGGAGGCTGCACCCAGCACCAAGGTGGGATTCTTGACATCTGTGCTGCGTCTCATTACAAAGGGAACTCTCGCCTCCATTACACAGTTTGACTGTATAAAGGGCTAAATGTTATACGTGTTCCATTCAGCGTGTGCAAGGAGAAAAATTACAAGAGCAACCTTTGACTTGCGCAGCACTACTGCTGCATAAGCTGTGGCTCTTCTACTTTGTAACCCCTGAGGGGGGGTTAAAGGTGACTTTTGAAATCGGTTCAATTAGGCTTCGGCCTACACTCTGCTCCACCTGCAGAGCCCGGGCTCCAACAACGCTAGTTGCTGTCCGGAAGTGCTGGCTGCACAGAGCCAAACACCTCGCCAATGTGTCAGTGGGGTCCAGCACCGCCAGCTGTTCCCCTGCTGTGTAGCCGGCAACGTGTCCTGCAAAAGCCACGCAGACACAACACACCCAAAGCTGCCGCCTGTGCAGGCTTCGGCCTACACTCCCCTCCCCCTGCTCCTCCTCCTCCTGCTCCTCCTCCTGCTGTCCCTGGGCTCTAACACACCGCCAGTTTTTGCCCAGATGTGCTAGCTGCACAGAGAAAAACACCAGCCAATGTGTCAGTGGGGTCCAGCACCGCCAGCTGTTCCCCTGCTGTGCAGCCGGCAACGTGTCCTGCAAAAGCCACGCAGACACAAGAACTGAAATTGAAGGGAACCTGTCCCCCCTCCCCCAGGCGTTTTTACGTTATCCAGCCACCTTGTACAGCGGTAATGCTGCATGTGTGCAAGGTGGCTCATAAACGTATTCTCCTCGCACATGTGGAACTGAAAACACGTCTGAAATGTGTCCTCTGTGTGACCATTTAACCGTCCCGGGGGTGTGACTTTCCTTTGTAATGACACGCTGCAACCCCCTTGGTAGCGCTGCCCGTCTTCTGGCATCATTGTTTGGCTGGCTGCGCCTCTGCGGCCGCCCTGACCCACACAACGCCCCTCGGTGTCTTATTTATTGGGACTGCGAGGGTGTGATTGATGGGCAGGATCAGTGCATCAGTTCGCCTGTCCCTCCTCTCCTTCCGCCTTCTTCGGACTGTGCGGCTTCATGGCCGTGGCATGCGATAAGGGATCAGATGACGCCGCACAGTCTGAAGCGGGTGTAAGGACCCGCGTGTGAGAGGCGAACATATGTGCTGCGCCAGGCCCTGAATCCCAGCCCCGCAGTGTTTTAACAATGTTAAGACACTGCGGGGCTGGGATTCATGGTGATCGCGAACCGCAACGGCCGACATTAAATGATGTCAGAAGATGGGCAGCGCTAACGGCGCTAGGCCAGGGGATAACACGACAGCGCAGACTCCTGTACAGCAAATAACAACGCTCAGGAGGCTGCACCCAGCACCAAGGTGGGATTCTTGACATCTGTGCTGCGTCTCATTACAAAGGGAACTCTCGCCTCCATTACACAGTTTGACTGTATAAAGGGCTAAATGTTATACGTGTTCCATTCAGCGTGTGCAAGGAGAAAAATTACAAGAGCAACCTTTGACTTGCGCAGCACTACTGCTGCATAAGCTGTGGCTCTTCTACTTTGTAACCCCTGAGGGGGGGTTAAAGGTGACTTTTGAAATCGGTTCAATTAGGCTTCGGCCTACACTCTGCTCCACCTGCAGAGCCCGGGCTCCAACAACGCTAGTTGCTGTCCGGAAGTGCTGGCTGCACAGAGCCAAACACCTCGCCAATGTGTCAGTGGGGTCCAGCACCGCCAGCTGTTCCCCTGCTGTGTAGCCGGCAACGTGTCCTGCAAAAGCCACGCAGACACAACACACCCAAAGCTGCCGCCTGTGCAGGCTTCGGCCTACACTCCCCTCCCCCTGCTCCTCCTCCTCCTGCTCCTCCTCCTGCTGTCCCTGGGCTCTAACACACCGCCAGTTTTTGCCCAGATGTGCTAGCTGCACAGAGAAAAACACCAGCCAATGTGTCAGTGGGGTCCAGCACCGCCAGCTGTTCCCCTGCTGTGCAGCCGGCAACGTGTCCTGCAAAAGCCACGCAGACACAAGAACTGAAATTGAAGGGAACCTGTCCCCCCTCCCCCAGGCGTTTTTACGTTATCCAGCCACCTTGTACAGCGGTAATGCTGCATGTGTGCAAGGTGGCTCATAAACGTATTCTCCTCGCACATGTGGAACTGAAAACACGTCTGAAATGTGTCCTCTGTGTGACCATTTAACCGTCCCGGGGGTGTGACTTTCCTTTGTAATGACACGCTGCAACCCCCTTGGTAGCGCTGCCCGTCTTCTGGCATCATTGTTTGGCTGGCTGCGCCTCTGCGGCCGCCCTGACCCACACAACGCCCCTCGGTGTCTTATTTATTGGGACTGCGAGGGTGTGATTGATGGGCAGGATCAGTGCATCAGTTCGCCTGTCCCTCCTCTCCTTCCGCCTTCTTCGGACTGTGCGGCTTCATGGCCGTGGCATGCGATAAGGGATCAGATGACGCCGCACAGTCTGAAGCGGGTGTAAGGACCCGCGTGTGAGAGGCGAACATATGTGCTGCGCCAGGCCCTGAATCCCAGCCCCGCAGTGTTTTAACAATGTTAAGACACTGCGGGGCTGGGATTCATGGTCATCGCGAACCGCAACGGCCGACATTAAATGATGTCAGAAGATGGGCAGCGCTAACGGCGCTAGGCCAGGGGATAACACGACAGCGCAGACTCCTGTACAGCAAATAACAACGCTCAGGAGGCTGCACCCAGCACCAAGGTGGGATTCTTGACATCTGTGCTGCGTCTCATTACAAAGGGAACTCTCGCCTCCATTACACAGTTTGACTGTATAAAGGGCTAAATGTTATACGTGTTCCATTCAGCGTGTGCAAGGAGAAAAATTACAAGAGCAACCTTTGACTTGCGCAGCACTACTGCTGCATAAGCTGTGGCTCTTCTACTTTGTAACCCCTGAGGGGGGGTTAAAGGTGACTTTTGAAATCGGTTCAATTAGGCTTCGGCCTACACTCTGCTCCACCTGCAGAGCCCGGGCTCCAACAACGCTAGTTGCTGTCCGGAAGTGCTGGCTGCACAGAGCCAAACACCTCGCCAATGTGTCAGTGGGGTCCAGCACCGCCAGCTGTTCCCCTGCTGTGTAGCCGGCAACGTGTCCTGCAAAAGCCACGCAGACACAACACACCCAAAGCTGCCGCCTGTGCAGGCTTCGGCCTACACTCCCCTCCCCCTGCTCCTCCTCCTCCTGCTCCTCCTCCTGCTGTCCCTGGGCTCTAACACACCGCCAGTTTTTGCCCAGATGTGCTAGCTGCACAGAGAAAAACACCAGCCAATGTGTCAGTGGGGTCCAGCACCGCCAGCTGTTCCCCTGCTGTGCAGCCGGCAACGTGTCCTGCAAAAGCCACGCAGACACAAGAACTGAAATTGAAGGGAACCTGTCCCCCCTCCCCCAGGCGTTTTTACGTTATCCAGCCACCTTGTACAGCGGTAATGCTGCATGTGTGCAAGGTGGCTCATAAACGTATTCTCCTCGCACATGTGGAACTGAAAACACGTCTGAAATGTGTCCTCTGTGTGACCATTTAACCGTCCCGGGGGTGTGACTTTCCTTTGTAATGACACGCTGCAACCCCCTTGGTAGCGCTGCCCGTCTTCTGGCATCATTGTTTGGCTGGCTGCGCCTCTGCGGCCGCCCTGACCCACACAACGCCCCTCGGTGTCTTATTTATTGGGACTGCGAGGGTGTGATTGATGGGCAGGATCAGTGCATCAGTTCGCCTGTCCCTCCTCTCCTTCCGCCTTCTTCGGACTGTGCGGCTTCATGGCCGTGGCATGCGATAAGGGATCAGATGACGCCGCACAGTCTGAAGCGGGTGTAAGGACCCGCGTGTGAGAGGCGAACATATGTGCTGCGCCAGGCCCTGAATCCCAGCCCCGCAGTGTTTTAACAATGTTAAGACACTGCGGGGCTGGGATTCATGGTCATCGCGAACCGCAACGGCCGACATTAAATGATGTCAGAAGATGGGCAGCGCTAACGGCGCTAGGCCAGGGGATAACACGACAGCGCAGACTCCTGTACAGCAAATAACAACGCTCAGGAGGCTGCACCCAGCACCAAGGTGGGATTCTTGACATCTGTGCTGCGTCTCATTACAAAGGGAACTCTCGCCTCCATTACACAGTTTGACTGTATAAAGGGCTAAATGTTATACGTGTTCCATTCAGCGTGTGCAAGGAGAAAAATTACAAGAGCAACCTTTGACTTGCGCAGCACTACTGCTGCATAAGCTGTGGCTCTTCTACTTTCTAACCCCTGAGGGGGGGTTAAAGGTTACCTTTGAAATTGGTTCAAGTAGGCTTCGGCCTACACTCTGCTCCCCCTGCAGAGCCCGGGCTACAACACCGCTCGTTGCTGTCCGGAAGTGCTGGCTGCACAGAGCCAAACACCTCGCCAATGTGTCAGTGGGGTCCAGCACCGCCAGCTGTTCCCCTGCTGTGTAGCCGGCAACGTGTCCTGCGACCGCCACGCAGACACAACACACCCAAAGCTGCCGCCAGTGCAGGCTTCGGCCTACACTCCCCTCCCCCTGCTCCTGCTCCTCCTCCTTCTCCTGCTGTCCCTGGGCTCTAACACACCGCCAGTTGGGGCCCAGATGTGCTAGCTGCACAGAGAAAAACACCAGCCAATGTGTCAGTGGGGTTCAGCACCGCCAGCTGTTCCCCTGCTGTGCAGCCGGCATCGTGTCCTGCAAAAGCCACGCAGACACTTGCTCTTGTACCTTCTGCTCCCCATCCTGGTTCCAGTACCGTCAGCTGGTTCCGGGCAGAGCCTTTGGCTTAGGTGCCTCCCTTTGGTATCCGAGTTCCACCAACGTCAGGTGGTCCTTGGTAGTGCTTTCAGGCACGGGTACCTCCTGCTTAGTAACCGGGTTCCAGTAACGTCAGCTGGTCCTCGGTAGTTCCATTGGCTCTTGGACCTTCGGCTACCCATCCGGGTTCCAGCACCGTCAGCTGGTTCTCGGCAGTGTCTTTTGCTCTTGTACCTTCTGCTCCCCATCCTGGTTCCAGTACCGTCAGCTGGTTCCGGGCAGAGCCTTTGGCTTAGGTGCCTCCCTCTGGGTATCTGAGTTCCACCAACGTCAGGTGGTCCTTGGTAGTGCTTTCAGCACGGGTACCTCCTGCTTAGTAACCGGGTTCCAGTAACGTCAGCTGGTCCTCGGTCGTTCCATTGGCTCTTGGACCTTCGGGTAGCCATCTGAGCTCCAGTTCCATCAGCTGGTTCTCGGCATTCTCTCAGCCTTCTTGTACCTTCTGCTGCATTTCCAAGTTCAAGAGACTAAACACGATGACCCGGAAGACCACCCCTAAGATGACGACGACACCAGAGACGACAACCACCGTGATGACGACGACCCTGGAGACGATGACCCTGAAGACCACCCCGATGACGACGACCCCGGAGACGACCCCGATGACGACGACCCCGGAGACGACGACCCTGGAGACGACGACGACCTGGAAGACCGAGAAGCAGAAGAACAAGAGGCTGCAGAACAAAGAGCAGAAGGACATTAAGCATAACACAAAATATCAGAGCAAAAAATATTATGTAAATTATAAGCAGAAGAAGACTAAGCAGTGTATGGGGGTGAGTCCGTTCCTCCTCGTGGTGCCCCTGGATAAAGCCTGATGCTGCAGGCCAAACTGAACGCGGACAAATGTAACTGTTTTGTGACAGGCAGAACGGAAGGTGTAATCTTCAAACTTTTATAGATAACAACTACGGGAATGCCTGTCACAAATAAGAATATGATGAAGAAGTAGAATATGATGAAGATAATAGTAAAATAAAAAGAATATGAACAATGTAACCCAAAAAATAATAGGTAGAAGATGAAGAAGAAGATGAAGAAGGTGAAGAAGTTGATGTCAAAGAAGCTGATGATGAGGATAATGAAGAAGAAAGCGTGGGAGAAGTAAAAAAGAAGGTGAAGGGCGTGGAAGTAGTGAAACATCAATATCTGACATAAAAAAAAAAAATAACATAGTCAAATTCTTTCTAACGCCGAACGTCATAAAAAAAAAAAAAAAATCCTGCTATTCTATTAGATTGGGCTAAACCTCTGTGCCTTTAATGTCTCCGCCACGTCCCCCAATACATCCTACATTATTCTTAGTTGTTTTCCTTCATGTAGAATGAACCTACAAGTGTATAAAGGGTTTATTTTAATTCCGATATTTTCGTCCCATTGACTTGCATTGGGATCGGGTATCGGTATCGGATTGGATTCCGATACTGTGACGGTATCGGCCGATACTTTCCGATTCCGATACTTTCCGATATCGGAAAGTATCGCTCAACACTACTCCTGAATAAAATTACAGTCAAATATCAGTATCCGTTGCCTTTGCTGACTGATTTGTTTGCTCGCATAAGGGGGGCTAAGTGGTTCTCTAAGATTGATCTTCGTGGGGCGTATAATTTGGTGCGAATTAAGCAGGGGGATGAGTGGAAGACCGCATTTAATACGCCTGAGGGCCATTTTGAGTATTTGGTAATGCCTTTCGGCCTTTCTAATGCACCTTCTGTCTTTCAGTCCTTAATGCATGATATTTTCAGGGAATATTTGGATAAATTTATGATTGTGTACTTGGATGATATTTTGATTTTTTCTGATGACTGGGAGTCTCATGTTCAGCAGGTCAGGAGGGTTTTTCAGGTTTTGCGGGAGAATTCTTTGTGTGTAAAGGGTTCAAAGTGTGTTTTTGGGGTTCAAAAAATTTCATTTTTGGGGTATATTTTTTCCCCTTCTTCTATTGAGATGGACCCTGTCAAGGTTCGGGCTATTTACGACTGGACGCAGCCTACTTCTCTGAAGAGTCTCCAGAAATTCTTGGGCTTTGCTAATTTTTATCGTCGATTTATAGCTGGTTTTTCTGGCGTTGCTAAACCTCTGACGGATTTGACTAAAAAGGGTGCTGATGTTGCCAATTGGTCCCCTGCTGCCGTGGAGGCCTTTCGGGAGCTTAAGCGCCGCTTTTTGTCTGCCCCTGTGTTGCGCCAGCCTGATGTTTCTCTTCCCTTTCAGGTTGAGGTCGATGCTTCCGAGATTGGAGCGGGGGCGGTTTTGTCGCAGAAAAGTTCCGACTGCTCAGTGATGAGACCTTGTGCGTTCTTTTCGCGAAAATTTTCGGCCGCCAAGCGAAACTATGATGTTGGTAATCGGGAGCTTTTGGCCATGAAGTGGGCATTTGAGGAGTGGCGTCATTGGCTTGAGGGTGCCAGACATCAGGTGGTAGTTTTGACTGATCACAAGAATTTAATTTATTTGGAGTCTGCCAGGCGCCTGAATCCTAGACAGGCACGTTGGTCGTTGTTCTTTTCCCGGTTTAATTTTGTGGTCTCGTACTTACCGGGTTCTAGGAATGTGAAAGCAGATGCTCTTTCTAGGAGTTTTGAGCCTGACTCTCCTGGGAATTCTGAACCTGCTGGTGTCCTTAAGGATGGAGTGGTTTTGTCTGCTGTCTCTCCAGATTTGCGACGTGCTTTGCAAGAATTTCAGGCGGATAGACCTGATCGTTGTCCGTCTGGTAGACTGTTTGTTCCTGACGAGTGGACCACTAGAGTCATCTTGGAAGTTCATTCTTCTACTCTGGCAGGTCATCCGGGAATTTTTGGCACCAGAGATTTGGTGGCTAGATCCTTCTGGTGGCCTTCCCTGTCTCGAGATGTGCGTGTTTTTGTGCAGTCTTGCGATGTGTGTGCTCGGGCCAAGCCTTGTTGTTCTAGGGCTAGTGGGTTGTTGTTGCCCTTGCCTATTCCGAAGAGGCCTTGGATGCACATCTCTATGGACTTTATCTCGGATCTCCCTGTTTCTCAGAAGATGTCTGTCATCTGGGTGGTGTGTGACCGTTTTTCTAAAATGGTTCATTTGGTGCCATTGCCTAAGTTGCCTTCCTCATCTGAGTTGGTCCCTCTGTTTTTTCAAAATGTGGTTCGCTTGCATGGTATTCCGGAAAACATCGTTTCTGACAGGGGTACCCAGTTCGTGTCTAGATTTTGGCGGGCAGTCTGTGCCAGGTTGGGCATTGATTTGTCCTTTTCGTCTGCATTCCATCCTCAGACCAATGGCCAGACGGAGCGAACTAATCAAACTTTGGAGACTTATTTGAGGTGTTTTGTGTCTGCGGATCAGGATGATTGGGTTGCCTTTCTGCCGTTGGCGGAGTTTGCTCTTAATAATCGGGCTAGTTCTGCCACTTTGGTTTCTCCTTTCTTTTGCAATTCAGGGTTTCATCCGCGTTTTTCATCTGGTCAGGTTGAATCTTCGGATTGTCCTGGAGTGGATGCGGTGGTGGATCGGTTGCATCGGATTTGGGGACAAGTGGTGGATAATTTGGAATTGTCCCAGGAGAGGACTCAGCAGTTTGCTAACCGTCGTCGTCGTGTTGGTCCCCACCTTCGCGTTGGGGACTTGGTGTGGTTGTCTTCCCGTTTTGTCCCTATGAGGGTTTCTTCTCCCAAATTTAAGCCTCGGTTCATCGGTCCTTATAGGATTTTGGAGATTCTTAACCCTGTTTCCTTTCGTTTGGACCTCCTGGCATCTTTCGCTATCCATAATGTGTTCCATCGGTCGTTGTTGCGGAGATATGAGGTACCGGTGGTTCCTTCTACTGAACCTCCTGCTCCTGTGCTGGTGGAGGGTGAATTGGAGTACGTCGTGGAGAAGATCTTGGACTCCCGTATTTCCAGACGGAGACTTCAATATCTGGTTAAATGGAAAGGCTATGGTCAGGAAGATAATTCTTGGGTAACTGCCTCTGATGTTCATGCCTCGGATTTGGTTCGTGCCTTTCATAGGGCTCATCCAGATCGCCCTGGCGGTTCTTGTGAGGGTTCGGTGCCCCCTCCTTAAGGGGAGGGTACTGTTGTGTATCCGCTTTTTGGGCTCCCCTGGTGGTTGCTGGTGGTACTGGTGACTTGTTTGCACTTTGCTTCTTCTGTTCACCTGCTTCCATCAGTGTTTGGGAGTTTCCTATTTAGCCTTGCTCTCCAGTCATTTCCTTGCCGGTCACCATTGTAACCAGAGCCTTCGGTTGCATGTTCCTGCTACTAGTCTGCTGATCAGCTAAGTGGACTTTGTCCTTTTGTTTTGTACCTTTTGTCCAGTTTGCAGTTTTTGTAATTCTCTGTAGCTGGAAGCTCTTGCGGGCTGAAATTGCCACTCCTGTGTCATGAGTTGACACAGGAGTCTTAAAGTAATTTCAGGATGGTTTTTGAAAGGGTTTTCAGTTGACCGTGAAGTCCTCTTTTGTATCCTTCTGCTATCTAGTAAGTGGACCTCTCTTTGCTAAATCTACTTTCATACTGTGTATGTCTTTTCCTCTTAATTCACCGTTATTACATGTGGGGGGCTGCTATCATCTTTTGGGGTATTTCCCTAGAGGTAAGCCAGGTCTGTTTCTTCCTCTACCAGGCGTAGTTAGTCCTCCGGCTGGCGCGTGGCATATAGGAAGCCGTAGGTATGCTCCCTGGCTACTGTTAGTTGTGTGGTAGATTTAGCTCACGGTCAACTCGAGTTTCCATCACCCGAGAGCTCGTTCGTTACTTATGTGTTTTTTACGTTCCCTTGCCATTGGGAACCATGACAGGCTGCCCCGCACTAAATGCATCCCATATGGACACCCCGATATACAAGACCTAACGTACTGGGCATGGTTGCACTCTGAAAAATAAAGTGCAAAAAATACATATAAATATGTGAGGTATTGATCAATATTTTTGGCCAAGATATGCAAGCTCACAACCCGCATCAAGGGTCCTCACACTTATGAGTCCTAGCAGTAAACTTAATAGCAAAGTCACAAAAAGAGGACTAAAAATCCTCCAAAAATTCAAGAATCAATACAGCTGAAAAGGGGTAGCAGTGCCTACCTGCCCAGGTCTCCGAACAAATGCACTATCAGGATGTAGCAAACCCATGTAGTAAATATGGCTGCAACACAGGTGCAAAATACTAATAAGACAATCACTCACAGCCTACCATTTGGTGGAGGGGGTGATTGCTCAGTATATGATTGCACAAAAGAGGCTTATATAGAGCGCTGTTCACATGCACAGAGTTTGGTTTACAGCCTATTGGCCACACCCATTTTTGCACTTTATTTTTCATGGTGTAGCCAGACCCAGCACGTTATGCTGATACGGATGCTGAGTTATATGTCTATACCATGGTGATATACATAGTTATGTGCCTGTGATGAGGATGTGCTCGCACTAGGGTCTCCTTTTCTTTTTATATGTA
This sequence comes from Ranitomeya variabilis, assembly GCF_051348905.1. NCBI lineage: Eukaryota > Metazoa > Chordata > Amphibia > Anura > Dendrobatidae > Ranitomeya > Ranitomeya variabilis. The sequence continues at coordinate 319,711,671 of NC_135232.1, read as the reverse complement.
TCATTTTTGTATAACATTGGTTTTTATATTTTTCTATAATAAAATACTGATTTTATGATAAATTCTTATAGAACTCCCTTTTTCTCTCTCATTAAAGAACAAACCTCTGGATGTAACAGTTCCTCCAGTGCTTCTGCCTCTTCCTCCTCCTCTATGGCCTCCACATGCACCCTCAATATCTGCCTTAACCCCTTCATGACCTTGGGATTTTCCGCTTTTCCATGTTCGTTTTTCACTCCCCTCCTTCCCAGAGCCATAACTTTTTTATTTTTCAGTCAATTTGGCCATGTGAGGGCTTATTTTTTGCGGGACGAGTTGTACTTTTGAACGACATCATTGGTTTTACCATGTCGTGTACTAGAAAACGGGAAAAAAATTCCAAGTGGGGTGAAATTGCAAAAAAAGTGCAATCTCACACTTGTTTTTTGTTTGGCTTTTTTGCAAGATTCACTAAATGCTAAAACTGACCTGCCATTATGATTCTCAAGGTCAGTACGAGTTCATAGACACCTAACCTGACTAGGTTATTTTTTATCTAAGTGGTGAAAAAAAATTCCAAACTTCGCTAAAAAAAAAAAAAAAAAAAAAAAAAAAAATTGCGCCATTTTCCGATACTCGTAGCGTCTCCATTTTTCATGGTCTGTGGTCTGTTGAGGGCTTATTTTTTGCGTGCTGAGCTGGTGTTTTTTAATTATTCCAATTCGGTGCAGATACATTCTTTTGATCACCCGTTATTGCATTTTAATGCAATGTCGCGGTGACCAAAAAAACGTAATTCTGGCATTTCAATTTTTTTTCTCATTACGCCGTTTAGCGATCAGGTTAATGCTTTTTTATTGATAGATTGGGCGATTCTGAACGCGGCGATACCAAATATGTGTAGGTTTGATTTTTTTTATTGATTTATTTTGATTGGGGCGAAAGGGGGGTGATTTAAACT